>NW_028324300.1:3897500-4226250 GCF_058129835.1 Hydra viridissima
TAAAACCTTTTCATCATAAATAAATTTGTCCAATTTGCTCTTCTAATTCTCACCAAGTGCTTGAGCACAATTCAAAATATTGCATTTGTCCAAAAGATCACCATTCTTTTTCTTAATATTTAGGTCTGAAAGTAGCATCTAAACTGCTTCATATAATTGAGCGTTGGAGTAGGTAGAACTGTTATTTCACCTTGCTAGCCGTTGTAAATAGTATTGAGCATACCACAGAGTGTTAAAGAAACCCATAAAGCTAAAAAGCGGCGGCTTTGTAGCCTAGTGAGTAAATAAGTGAGCAAATATAAAATCCTGCTTAAGTTTAGCATTAATATGTGAGAAAAAACTGTTGGAATTCATACAAATGTATTTAAGAAAAAAAAAAAAAGTTGATGGCCCGAACAACTTCAGCGGCAATGTATATCATAAAATCAAAAAATATAGAAAATTTAGAAAAAAAAAATCACTTTTTTTGTGCAAATGTTTCTACAACTTATGACTTAGGTTTGTATTTGTGTGAAGAATACAAATTAAATTAGCTTTGCACAAGGTTTTATTAAAAAAGAAGGAAAAGGAAGGGAACGGCAGATTTTAATCGAGTGAGAAAGTGTTGATAAAAGAAGTAAAAAAGAGTATTATTTTGACTTTGATGTGAGTCAATGTTTGTCTTGTAAAATAAAATTTGTTTGTTGCTAGTTCATGATTCTATATGGCTCAAGTTTTAGAAGACTTGTTGACTTCTAAATTATTTGATAAACTTTCACCTTTAAAAACAAAGTCTCAATGCAAGTGATAAACATTACTTTCTCCTGGTTCACAATATTTAGTAATCTTTTTAAAACTATTATTATCACTTTTTCTCGTCATTTAAAGAAGCTCATTTACTTTTTCAAATGTTTCACTCAATTATTTTTTTTACTTGGAAAAAAAAAGTACCTGGACATGGCACTCCAACATTGCAGGCTTCACTTTCAAAGCTTGATCCAAGGCAACCGCCATTTAACGTATCACCTTGACAATTTCTTGAATGACTTTGAAATGGTGGTACACTGGGATTAGACTGACAACTTTCTGAGCATGAACTCCACACACCCCATGAAGTATAGTTCCCTGTTGAGAAAAAGATATTTAAGAGGGAGAAGCTGTTAAAAGGAACTAGTAAACACTGTTTAAAATATGTAAGTACCTGTTGAAAGTAGTATGGCATTCATTTAGAGTGATAAGTTGTCTAAACCCTAAACTAAATATAGATTAAATTATATTCTCAAAAAAAAAACTACTAATAATCTCTTGCCTAGACATGGAACATTTTGATTACAAAGCATTTGATCAATCCTAACGGAGTTTTCACACCCAAAATAAGTCGCATTCCATGTGGAATATCCAGTACAAGAGCGCTCTCTTGTCTGGAAAGGTCCTTCCCCAGCTGCTTTACAACTCTCTGAACAGGCAGTCCAATCACTCCATGATGTCAATGATCCTAATTTAAAACTTTGTGGATAAATACAAAAATGTTTTATTATTCATCAGATGTAAAATAATGAAACCTGACTCTGCTATTTCTAAAGTTTCTTAGTAAATATACAAATATGACTTCACTACCAAGGCCATGTGTTTAGCTGTTTTCATAATCAAGATGAGGACAATCAAACAAAAAATCAAAGTTATAAAAATATTTACAAGCTTTTCCTTTCGTACTTATAGCAAAAAATCTGTAAAAATTTAACAACAGCTTTGATAAAAGTAAATTTTCATGAGCAGAAACGTTTTCATTAAACTAAAATTATGAACAATAATATAAAAGCTAAAGAAATGAAATAAATTAACATGACATAAAAAGGACATACCTGTACAGTAAACATTTGAATTGCATATTTGAAAATCTGAAAGCGCTGCCTTGTCACAATTGCCTCCGAGTGTCGCTCCAAAGCAAGAACGAGATCTTGACTGAGTAGGAACTAATAATGTTAGTTGACAAGAAGCAGAGCATACGCCCCAATTGCTCCATGATGACAAAGTTCCTTAAGGATCATTAAACTTATTTTAAAAAACAAAAAATTTTTATTCTTTGTATTTATTATTATATTTCTTTTTTGATTATATTATTACCCTGCTACTTATTTTCTTTCTTACGCTTAAATTTTCCCAAAAAGTTGGTGTATATTTAATGCAATTAGTAATCAAGAGCTCTCATGAAAATACTTATGAAGAAATATTCCCCCTAGCTTAACTACATATACAGCTTGTAAACAATCTAAACTATTGAGCAGAACTTCTTTTAAAACATTTTTTTAAATAACTTACCACATTGTGCTGAACATATTGCATACTCATATTTAGCTATGTTACTATTAACTTTACAATCTTCTTGGACTTTTTGGGTATACGCATTAATGCAAGAACGCTCTCGCCTTTGATAACCAACTGCCCCACAAACGACAGAGCAAGATCCCCATGCACTCCAATTTGACCATTGTCCTTGGACTTAAATAAGAAGCAACTTTTCTTTTTAGAATTAAAACTACTAAGTTTTATCACTTATCATCTTTCGTATTAAAATCCATTATCCTTTAATCATAAGCGAAATGTGTGGAAATAAATATATATTAATGCTTAATGAGATATATATTTTTCAACATGATATTCAGAACACTTTTGTTTTTTAAAAGAAGGTAAAAAGAAACTAATAAAATTTCAAAAATTAAAAGAGTTATTTTAAGAAAAGATATTTGTCTCAAAACAGCTTACTATCACATTCTAGTTTTCCAAGAACTGCAGGGTAAAAGTCCTCAGCTTTTATAGACAAAAGTTCAGAAAAGTTATTGATAAACCTGTTGAAATACATATCTGATCCATTAACAACGTAATGTGACATTCTGTTTATGTCAGTTAAATTAACATCAGGACCTATTGCGCCTACAAACAACAGAGCTTCACTTTTGACAGCATTTTCAATTTGCATTCTAAATGCATAATTAGGTTCTATGTTCTCATAACCATCAGTGAGAAACAGGATAACTGGTGCTACATTTAACCGTTGGCAACCCTTATAAGCATCTCTTGCTTTTAAAAGACCATCATTTATACCTGTTCCACCATTTATTCTAGGCAAAGCTGCCATAAAATTTAAAAAATCATTTTTATTAGTTAGAGCACCGCAAGAAGAAGACACAACAGCATATGTTGCAAAGTTTACCACAGCAACTTGGACATTAGGATTTTCACCGATCTCTGTGTTAGTAATAAAATTAACGGCAAACTCTTTTTCTTGAGACCAATATAAATCATTAACGCTTGATGATGAATCCAAAACAACAACAAAAGTGATATTCAAATTGGAGCAAGTTTTTGCTAAAAAAAATCATCATTACACTGTTCCTAATTATTGGAGTTAATCCTAATCTGGCAGACTCGAAAAACTTATTAGTGTGGTGATAGGGTATACCCCCTGACTTCAAAAGTATAACACCAAAAATTAGGGATTGGGAAATGTTATAGAAATGGAGTTCAAAACTTTAATTGAATGAAAATTGTGAATTTTCTTCAACTTTTCCACAAGATAACCACCTTTTTGCAATATTTTCCGCATAAACTTGTATAACTTTTTATTAAAACTTGACAATAAACAATTAAATCAATACGAATTGACTTAGATATACATAAAGGAGCCATTTTACAGAAATAAGTTGTACACATTTTAATAAAAATAAGAATTATTAAAAAACCGCCTTAGCCCTTTTATAACACTGTCAAAACCAAATTAAGCCTGATGAATTATCATAAAAACGTTTGTTCATTGTAAATGTGTGATATGTGAAGTAGCACAGGTTAATGGAAAATCCAAATATCCATTAGCTAAGTCATTATTTGAAACCCCAAAACCATCATCTGAAGCCGAAAATTGATGCTATTCTTGTTTTTTGATAATTGGCAGAGGAAACCCTCACAACTGCGCAACAACTACTTTTCGTGAAAACCTTACTGAAATTTCTTCAAAAGATCAGCTTGCAACAAACACATTGAAAAAATGCTCTTTTTTCATTACTGCCATCTCCCCGGGGCACCATTTGTCTGAAACAACCACAAGGAGGAGGTCCTTCTCCAGCTTTATTAGGTAATGTATACAAAATGATATAGGTTAGCTGTTTTATTTTGTAACTGTCTAAAATCAATTTCGTAACTGTTTATTTAATCTTTCACAGGATCATTCCAAGATTAACAAATACCAGCAACATCAACTTGCCTAACAGAACAAGGCTTTGCACAAATTTAGTTAAATACTAAGTTGTCAAACAACAAAATGATAAATCTGGCATCTACTCTGAATTCTGTTGCAAGTAAATGGCTTGTTGAATCTAACTTTTGGACTAAATTTCAAAATCACGGAAAAAAACTCCCAGAAGATATTGTTGCAACAACTTTTATGTGCGAAATCAACTAAGAGCAAAGATCTTTTCGTACAATCGTTTATTGTAAAAAACCAAAACATATCCATGAGCTTCTTTTGGAAAAAAGATCAAGTTGTTCTTTGGACCTCATCACAAAGATTGGAATAGATGACGGGGGTGGGTTTTTGAAAGTCAGTTTTGGAGTCATAGAAAAGAAACCTGAAAATAATCAAGCTGATTCATGATTCATCAAGTTGCATAAAAAATCTTCGAAATAATCTGGTGTAAAGTGCCAAATGCTAATAGCTAAAGGAGAAGATGTGCCAGAAACTTATGGAATGTCAAAACCATTTTTAATCTTATTCAAGCTCAGGAAAATCACTTTGTTATTTCTTGTGACATGAAAATGGCCAATATTCATTATAGCCTTTAGTCTTATTCTTGTATGCATCCTTGCTGCTGGTGTGGTGTCAGTGCCAAAGAACTGGAAAAATCAGGATCTCCTCGGACAATTGGCACTTTAAAAAAGGCCAATTAAGCTTTTTATAAGTCTGGTGGAGTAAAAGAGCCTGAGATTTTTCTAACGCTGGGCAAGCTCCAACTTTGTTCAAAATTTGACAGTCTCCCAATCATTGATGCTGTCCTTACCATGGAGCTCCACCTTATGATGGGTGCAGCTAACCATGCCCTCAACGCCTTGAAAGAAAAATGCCCTGAAATTATTGAATGGTTGACATCTATTCACATTTCACCTCAATCTTTTCATGAAAATCAGCTTTCAGGTCCTTATTGCAGAAAAATTCTCAAGAGTGTTGATCACCTTTAACTTTATCCTTAGAAAAATGCTTTTGGAGCTGTTCCACTCATTGCGCTAATGAGAAAATTCAACAATGTAGTTGAGGCATGCTTAGGAAACAAAATGAGCAAAAATTGTAACTTTAGAATTACTGAATTTAATTCAAAGTATTTATTGTGATAAAAATAATATGTTCAATTTCATTTTTAAAATCTAGAATTATTGTCCTTTATTATTAATCTGCTTTAAAAAATATTAGTTTATCTTTGTAGCTGACATGAGTGAATATAAATAGTAATAATGATGCAACGTTTAATTTGTTATTAAATATTTCAGAATGATGGTTAATAAACAATAACATTTTCCAAAGTTGCATATTAATCTTAATTTTTATACCTATTCACTTACTATGAGAAAAATTCATCCTGTAAAAATGCTAAAAACGGCTGTTATCTGTAATGAAAAAAGGCAAAAATTTTACTAAATTTTGAACTCAACACAAAAGAGTTTTCTCGGGTCTGCCAGATTAGGTCTACTCCAATAGTTATGAATAGTGATTATTATGTAATGCTACGAAAGGATTGTAATTGAAAAAAAACCTCACCAAAAATGTGAGTATTTATGCTTTATTTGAAAAATATAGAATACTTTTGAAGTTCAGCTGAAAACATTTAGAGAGTTCTTAAATACCAGGGATTTTAAAAGAACACCATTATTTTGAAAAAGCATAAATACTTTAAAAGGGCACCTATAATAAACACTAAAACCCTACTCAACATGATACATTCATGATGTAAATGCAAAACATAGATCATAGATATACATATGGATAAAAATATAGATGCAATGTTTTGCGCAGAACTAGTTGACTAATTACTAGCATTACCAGTTGGGCAAGCAGCAGTGTTACAAGGCTCATAAATAACCATGAAATCAGCAGTACATTGATACAAAGAGGAAGAATTACTCAAACAGTAATCACGAACTCGTACACGTACTGGATTTGATTGTGTTGATCTGCATGACGAAGAGCAAGTACTCCATGTTCCCCAGTCACCGAGTCGATAATCTATTTAATTTGCATAAATGTAATAGTTTATGCATTTCATTGAGGTTGCTCTTAAATTTTAAAACACATTTAGAATACTTTTACATTTAGTTTTAACTAGTTGGTAGTTTAGTAGAAGTTATACCTGGACAAACAAACTCTGTGTTACATGGGGTATAATCAACTAACAGTACATTCTGGCATAAACTTTCAGGTGTGCAAGTTCGTGTGCGTTTGCGCACAGGATTATTCAAGTTACATGTTGCAGTACAGTCGCTAAAAGGAGTCCACTGGCTTATTTCTTGTACTAAATATGAAAAGTTTACATAAATACATATGCATATAATTTAATTTATATAGAGGGAAGGTTAATGATTCTTACGCAAATCATTACAGTGATAATATTGAAAAAAGCATAAAACATTGGTATTTAAAAAAACCTCACTCATAGGCATTACTGCTATCTAAATATTTATTACTCTCAGGCAAAAGGATTCTTTTTCATTGCAGTCTGCAAATAGTATACAAGCTTTTTGATTCCAGTGAAAGAATTGTGATAAATACCTTTTATTAAGAACATTAAGAAATCTATTAACAACTACATTTGATTTGCAATAGTTTATGATATAATTTTTTAAATCAATTATTTTCCTACATGTAAAATATAGAAAAATTCACATTTTAGTGTAAAAGTTTCAATGACTCATGACTTAGTTTGGTAAATGTTCTTGCATGCAACGATCTTCCAAATTCACATAGTTGGGAGTAAGTTTTACACTTCTTGAAATAATACGCAACATAATATAGGATATTGTTTTTTAAAAAAATGAATGCAGATTTTAAAAGACAATATTCAGTAAAATAAACATGTCGGTCGGAGAAATGTCGGTCTTACATACATTTCCTGAGGGAAAATTTCTTAGGTTACTATGGGCAAAGAAAATAAAATAAATTATGCATATAAACATTAAGCTTTACTCCTCTGAAATAAGTAAAAAAATAAATAAATTATTTGTTGCATTTCATTTTATGGCTCTTTGAATAAGTTATAAGAAAAAGTTTCTTTTTTTTTTTGAATCACAGGATAATATTGATCTTTTTTTACAAGGTGACAACCTGCTCTCTTTTTGAAAGATAGACTAAAAACTTAACATCTTCAATCAAAGAAATAAGCGAAACAACCGAAACACCAGGTGGACATGCGTACATGAAAAATAAGTTTTACCAATTAAGTTTAAAGCTACTTTTGTAATAATGACCAAAAATTTAATCCTAACTACACTAGCAAATGATAGCTGTTCAATTAGTAAGGTTTATAAAAAGTCTGTGACTATTTTAACATTTTTACAAAGAAATCAAGACCAGAGACAAATGCTAATTAAAAGATATCAGGTAAAACCTGTTTTAAACAACCAAGAGAAAAACACTAAACGAACTTGAAGATAAAATCTATTGTCTATTCTAAAACAGCATCTAATGTAAGAAAAATCTGCAGACATTTAGAAAGATTGAAAAATTCTAGGAGACTTCTTGAGAGAATTTTTATTGGAAGATTTTTACTAGAGAAAATCTCAGAGTTTTTTGAAGAAATGGTTTTTATGAAAAAATCAAAAGGAGAATTTATTTGTACAACATTTTATGGGAGAACTTTTGGGAGATTTTTTAAGAAACTTTTGGGAAAAGTAAAATAGAATTTTTGAGAGAAGAGATAGAGAAGCAAAGCAATATTTTGAAAATAGAAAGGAGGACATTAAAATGAGAGTACTTCTCACAAAAAAAGATAAATTGGCCATGTGCTAAAAGGTGGTCAGAAAAATACTTTGAGTGACTCTTTTTTGCATATTATTGTCTGCACTTATAAGTATCAAAAAAATTTATACATAAGTTAGATAATTCAGGGTATTTATGATGTGAGTCGAGTAGAATCATTAGTAAGAATCAGTATTATTTAATTTGTATTTTGATTGAAGAATTGTTACATACTGAATATTTGTACAAAGATTTTGTCATTTAACTTTGCGTAGGTCTTAAGTCTTAAACTTATTGAAGACAGCTTAAAAACCATACAAAACTCATACATGACTCACAGAAGGGCAACTCACAAACCACAAATGAGGGCAAAACAACACCCAAACCACACTGAGGGCAAAACAACACCCAAAATCCGTAACATTACTAAACATAGCAAACACATTACCCAAAGAATAAATGACATCTTTAAGATAAATATAACTCAACATTCACAAAATATCTGTTACTACTAGGAAAAATCGATTCTGGCTCATCAACCATAAGCGAACCATAAATTTTTAAATTATCATTATTAACCATAAGCCAACCATAAATTTTATTTCTGTGCAGGATTTCGTGCATGATTTTTTCACGTCGTGCAGTATTTTTTTTTTGTTTTAGGGAAATTCCCGTGCATGATTTCGCGCACGCATCTGAATTAAAAAAAACTTTTTTTTTTTTAATTTTTCGCGGCTCTTCTTTTTTTTCTTTTCATTCAGTTTGATTAAATTTTTTTTCTCATCATGCTCATCGTCATCATGCTCATTATCATGCGTATTCTCATGCTCGTCATTGTGCTCATCTATATTTTTAAAACCCATCGCGGAATTAGTGTTTTTTCTTGTGGTTTTGAACTTTTGCTATTTGCTTTGGCTACTCTCTTTTTTGCTTCTGTTCTGATGATTACGTCTTCTTTTTCTCCTTCTTGTTGATAGATGATGTCGATACATGCATTGCTGATTTTTTTTTCTCTTTATTGTTGAAAGATGATGCCGATGCATTCATCGCTGATTTTTTTTTCTCTTCTTATGTTTTCTTCTTCAATCTTCTAAATTGTTGAGATTAATGGATTTCCTTTCATGATGTCGTCTTCTTCTTCTTCATGCTTATCCTCATTTTCATCATCATTTGAAAACGTGTGTGAGCTGAACAAATTTATTTTACATTCTTTATTTGAGTTTTTAAATTTACAAATAATTTCACAATCTAATGCTTCAATATCTTCTTTACTTCTAAAATTTATTAAATCTTCATTTGTTTTAAATTCGTCAATAACAACGTTTATTCATTCAAGTAAAACTTCATATAAATTTGCTAATTCCATCTTTTTTATATAAGAAGAAAGTTTATTTAAGTTATTTTTTCTTATCATGCGCAAACGTATGTGCGCTGAAGCGTTTTATTTTCGCAAACTGATCAACTCTTTATTATCAACCCATGAGTTGAATGAATCTGGATATTCATACCACTTGACTAATGATTTGTTCTTTTGTTTACGAATCACTTTTTCAATTCTAAATATTTCTTGATGAGTTTTTCGCATTTCCTATTCGTAAAAAGTGCCTTGTATTTCTTTGCCATTATTGTCAGTTATTTTATACGTGGGTGGGTCTGTGTACTGAATTTTTGATGCAGTAAGAACCTCCTCAGTCCATCTAGGTGTGTACCCTTTTTCAAAATTTGACTTCTTTTTAGTTAACCTAATTTTATCACCAATGGAAAAATGTGGGTTTGGTCTTTCTGTTTGCACCTTTCCATATAAATTAGATCCGTTGGATCCATATAAATTAAACCAAACCATATTCTTATTCTTTTTGTCACTAGCTTCAACTGGAGTCATTTTAATGGAAGAGTGTCTTGTGTTGTTGTAGTTGTTTACCATTTCATCTAAAATGTCAATATATTTTTTAGTATTATTAGCTGAATAGTATTTGAACATTTTTTCTTTCATGGTTCTATTCCAGCGTTCAACTACACAACTTTTTTCTTCATTTTCAGTGGAGTATAACTGCACGCCCAACGCTTTAACATGCTTGTTATAAAATTCTTTTCCTTTATCCACCGACATTTTAGCACACCTTCTTTTTTTAAAGATTTTTCTTAAAGCGTCAGCCACATCAAGGCCAGTTTTACATTTTAAGGCTGCAACCCATCCGTACTTTGAGAAAACATCTATAACCATGAGTAAGTATTTTATGCCGTTATTGAATTTTGAAAAAGATTGCATGTCCACTAAATCAGCAGCCCATATTTCATCAATACCATTTACAATCACTTTTCTTCTTCTGAAATGATGTATTACTGGTTTATGAAGTTCGTCTGCAAGTTGGTCAGTCCATTTCATATTTTCTTTGGTCGCCGGTAGTTTTTTTTTAATCCTAGTCCAAACTTGGCTTTTGCTTTAATAATTGGATTTATGAGTTTTGAGTTGATGAGTGATGGGTTTTCTTTCCTTTATTTCTCTTTTTGTTGGATTTGGTATAGAGTCCATTTCTTCAAACATCGTTTGATCTGCTAAATTTCTAGTTTGTTTATCGTTGAAGTATTTTTAAGCGAGATCGTGATGGTAAGCGGCATTATCCACCCTATCAACAGGTTTGCTCCAATCTTTATATGCATCAGTAGAAGTGAGTCTTTTGTCTAAATTTGTACCGGAACCGGCAAAGTTCATATCAGGAATGTGCATTTCTCCAGGAAATTTAGCCCATGATAATTTTATTTAGCTGGATATTTTGTTGATGTAGTTGACCAAGTCACCTCTGTTTCTGGTTGAAACAAATTTGTTATTTGTTGTTCCGCACACGGAGCAAGTTCCTTTGAACATACTTCTATTGTTTTTGCTAATAGAATTTCTCAAGTTGAGTGTTTCTGTTTCTCATTTGCATTTGACACAGTACATGTTTTATTTAAAAAAGATTTTTTTAAATATTAAAATGGACATTACCGATTTGTCATGGGATAAAGATAGCAAAGGAATAATAAGAGTTTGTTTTCTAGAGACATCAGAGGACTAATTGTTGGAAAGTCTGGTTGTGGAAAAACGACATTGATGTTGAATCTGCTTTTAAGACCTGGATGGTTGAATTACAACAACTTGCAAGTTTTTGGAAAATCTCTTTTTCAGCCAGAATACAAAATACTAAAAAGTTGTTTTGATAGAAAATTATCGAAAGGTGTCATTCTTGCACTGTTTGGTATTAAAATTAAGCTTAAAGAAGAAGGTGTGAGTGTAGATTCTGTTATAAATGATTTTTCACAAATATATCACAACAAAAATGATATAGAGTGTAATTTTTTTGAGGACGCTGATGACGTGCCAGATCCTGAAAAACTCGATCCGAATAAGAATAATTTGATGATATTTGATGATTTAAAAGGAGAAAAGCAAAATAAACGTGATAGCTATTACACTAGAGGAAGACATTCTGCAGATTGCTTTTATCTTGCTCAAAACTATTTTGATCTTGATAGACATTTGATTAGAACAAATTCAAAATTTTTTTGTTTGTTTCCTAAGGATGATAAAAATGTAGATCATATTTATAGAGATCATGCTTCATCTGACATGAGTTTAAAAGAGTTAAAAGAGCTTTGTAAAAAATGTTGGTCTAAGCCTCGCGGATTTGTGGTTATAGATTAATCATCTGAAAAGTATTGTGGAAAATATAGAAGAGGATTGGATGAATTTTATATTCCAAAAGATGCGATTTAGAGTAAAAAAATATTGTGTCTAATAAAAAAATGCCAGGGTTTGTAATAGAAAAGAATGGAAATTCAAATGTGATAACAACAAATTTCTTTCAAAAAGTTGTTTTTGATGATGGAAAATCTTATGAGATAGCTTTGTTTCGAATTGAAGCGTATAACAGATTTCCAAATATTACCAGCAGCAACAATTCTTTTAGGTATAGTATGGATAATGGTGTTCATTGGGAAAATATAGCAATTCCAGAAGGAAGTTATGATATAAAAGATATAAATGATTACTTACAGAAGTCTGTATCACCTACAATAAAAAGCTATACATCTCAAAGTGCAAGTTATGTTGCTATAAATAAAATTAGTTATTCTCCAGATAACAATAAAATAAGAGCTATTTTAAATACTTTAAAATCAACTGTAAAATTATTTGCTAGACTTTAATGTGACTAGCGATTGCAATCCCGGGATCCCGACCTTTTTTATGATCCCTAAATCCCGGGATTGTCTAACATCAATCCCGAAATTCCCTTTTAGATCGAACAAAACAAAGCGTAATGAAAAAATATATAAAAATACCAATAACTTTGCGTATCAATAAAATAATTTTTATTTATCATAAAATTGTTAAAAGCATTGTATTTTCGGTTGTACAATAAAATACAATATCGAAAAGGATTGATTTAGAGAAAAACAAAAGTGAAAATCTTTGCACTATGTCATGTTGGTTAACATATACACTATTTAAAAATTGAATATGATTTGATTTAAATAATAGATTTGTAAGCAATGAAAAATATTATTATAGTATGCTTGCTTGCGATACCCACACTTTGTATCATTACATACGGTTTATATTTATTTTATAATAATTTGTTATATAATGCAAATTTACGTTGTTTCTAAAAAGTTATTTACGTAAACACTTTAAAAATATTCGCGTTAAATTAGTTAGATTTTTTAATACCTTAGTTACTATTGTTAATAATTTTTTATAGCTTATTTACTATTATCAGTTTTTTCAAACTGAAGAAAAGCGCGTTTCTTATAAGGTAGAATCATATAATTAAAAATTAAATCAGCATGTCGTATGTGGGTTTTACAATTAAAAGTAACTCAGTTGTTCGGAAATATTTTCTACGGGATTAAAAAGCCCAAACAGCGATGTGTAAATTACCAAACTGGAAGAAAATTTTAAAAATTGGTGGTGGCTCAACAAAAGGACTTTATACACATAGACCTGTTTGAATTCGATGCAAATCAGCAAGATTTTAACAATGAATTTTCTGACAGTGATTCATCCGAGAATGAGGGCACTGAGGAAGATTTGTTGGACTACAATCATGAAAAGATAAAACCTAAAATTTAACTAAATGAAGTTCATTATGGGCCAGTCATTAAAAAAGTACGCAAACTAATACTAAAATTTAAACAATCACCTACCAAGAACGACATCTTACAAAAATATATTAAGGCTGAATTTGGAAAACAACTGTCTTTAATAATGGACTGCAAGTCACGGTGGAGCAGCCTTCTGTTAATGCTTAAACGATTTTACAAAGTAAAAAAATGTATACAAAAATCATGAATTGATATTTACCCAGTGCAAGATAATTCTATAGCTCTGTCACATGATGGAGTGACAATATTACCAGAGATTATTACAACTTTAGTTCCCATTAAAGCAACGGTTGAAGCAATATGTCGTCGAGATTCTGACCTATTTACAGCCGACATTGCTATTAATTTCATGCTTACAAAATTAAAAGATGCTGACAATAATACAAGCAAAGAAATGCGTAGAGCTTTAATGACTCGCATGCATGAACGCCGAACCGATATAAGTGGACTTCTGCAATACCTGCAAAACGGTCGAAGCCCCATTGAAGTCCATGAAGAAATAATTACAGTGCCTTCTTCATTTAAATGTCGAAAACTTTTGGTAGAATTGTTGGAAAGATTAAATGCTTCCAATCCTGCTCTAGTAAGAGCATCAGTTGAGTCTGACATGCTGAATTTGATTGAGGAACCTAAAATGGCTCCTGAGTTTGAAAGTAATACTTTAAGTATTGAAGAGAAACTTGATGTTGTTAAAGAAGGACAATCACCAATGCAACCAATTAGACATGAAATATTGTCATCAAAATTTCAAAAAGAAATGACACTGTTTGAAAATGTGGGTAAACTTGGCGATTAGTTAGAAAGAGTTTATTCTTTTCTAACGACCGTGAAATTGACAAGTGTCGAGTCTAAGCAGGCATTTTCTTCCGCTGGACTGTTCAAAACAAAAATTCGTAACCGTTTGGGCGATAAAACTTTGGACGCGTTATGCTTCCTGAAGTCGCATTTCGAAGCACAAAAAACATAACATATCTCCTTATTTCTAACATAATTTTTTAACATTAATTAACATGTAAAATTTAATTAACATGTTAAATTAAGTTCATTTAATAAATAAATTTTTAGTTAAATGTAATGTTTTTATTCTACTTAATACCATATAAAAGTTGTATCTGCTTTTCAATCCCGGGATTAATCCCGGGATTGATGTTTTTCAATCCCGGGATTGAAAAAAAAAACCTCCGGGATTGCAATCCCTAAATGTGAGCAATAGCATGGCGTCAGTTTTGGGATTTGAAATAAATGGAATAAATATTTTTTTCCAATCTATATAAAAATGAGTAAATGTGTGAGTGTAAAAGTGAGTGTGTCTCAAAGTCAGACAGATAAAATAAAAAAATCAATGTTTGAGGGTAAGCCTGTAAGTATAAGGCTTTCAAGAGAGGATCTAAACGGTAGCGATGTGTTGTTTGTGACTGAGACGCAGCACAATAAAATAACGGATGCTCGTCATGAAGGAGTTGGTTAACAATTAAGATGAGTAAAACACTGGTAGATTACAAATCAAAAGTAAGAGGAGGATTTATTGGAGCGTCATTGCCTTTGTTGGGAGTGCTTGGTAGTACCTTAGCTACAAGAGAAGTTCCTGCATTAGCAACTGGTTTATTGGCTAGAGTAGGATCGTCTGCAGGATTTACAATGGTGAATAAAACTGCTGGTAGAGGTATTGTGTTTGTTAAAAGAAATGGACATGGAATGAAGATGACAACTCTCATAGGATACGGATTGTTTTTAACACCATGGGTAAAAGGGAGTTCAGTTAGAGACGGCTTCTATGTAAAGAGCGGAAAAGGGTATGAACCTATTGGATCTGGATTGTTGCTGGGACCAAACTCTCCACTCTCGAGCATACCATTTTTAAATTTAATTTTATAATGAATTAAAAAAATTTAATTTTCATTATAAAATGAATACCCTTCACATGTTATTAAAAAGAAAGGGACTGGAAGTTCATAATTGCAGTTTAAATATGCACTTTAATGATTTGGAGAATAAAATGAAAGATTTGGAGAATAAAATTAGAGATTTGGATTATAGAGCAAAAGATGTTATTTTTGTTAATAAAAAAATTAGATCATGCAACATAAACAACCAGCATGAGATTTTTGCTCAAAAAGATATAAAATTTGGCGCTCTTTCACATACTATAATAACATTATCAGTTGGATTGAAATTAAATAGAGGTGTGGCTGTTGTTACTTTAATTAATAAGATTAGTGATCAATTAGATTTTTATAAAAATGATGTGTTAGTATCAGAGTCTGTTGATGATATATTTATGGATGTGAGTAACAATAGTAATAAAGATGTCATTCTGAAAAAGGGAGATAAACTATGTAAAATTAATTTCATTCATTCGTATTAAATTAAATCTTTACTGAGTATAAAAAGGAAATATTAAATAAAAACAATACTAGTAAAATTTATCCAGTCCTTCCATCAGCTCCAATAGAAGATGGACATCATTATCGTCTTCAAAAAATAAGCGAGATACAAAAAGAGATAGAGGTAGAAAAGGAGAAGAGAATGATGCTTGGCAAAAAGTACCAACGAGCTTTTAGAATCATATCATCTGTAGATAGCTCGATGCAAGTATTATGCGTAGCTCTTGGGACTGTAGGAATTGGATTTTTAACCACAATTATTGCTGCTCCTGTTGTGATTGCATGTGAGAGTGTTGCTTTAGGTGCAGGCTTTTTATCCATTGTTGGCGGTCAAGTTAATAAAAAATTAGCATTAAAAGCTGAAAAGTAGAAGAAAGTGAAAGTTCTTGCAGAGTCTAAATTGAATACAATAAGCGACCACATTTCAAAATCTTTACTGGATGGTGTTGTTAGCGATTCAGAGTATGAATTGATTCTTAGCGAGCTTCGAAAGCTTAAATCCACGATGAATGAAATAAAAACGAAAACTAAAAGCAGTATTGATGAAATTACTAAAGAGTCTTTAATACAAAAGGGCAGGGAGGATGCAATAAGTGCATTTAATAACATGTTTAAAAAATGATTTTTAACATAATCACAAGCTCATCGCGTTTGAGATTTTTGCTTAATAAAATCTTTGTTGTATTATAAAAAAATGTCTTTTTTAAAATACAAGACCCGAACAAGAGGGATGAGATTGTTAGAAGCATCATTGAGAATAGAAATAAGCTTTATCAGGAAAGCATCAATAACAGTGTTTTAGATGCAAATTTTCAGACTGGTTTGAGTAGGCTTTATAAGCCTCTTATTGAAAGTAATGAAAAGGTTAAAAACGAGATTAAGAGCATGGCTGATAGTGTTGTTGATAGCAATCAACTACCTAAGTACAATAAAGATCCTATAATAAGTCTTCTATGAATTTAGGTGATATTTCATCCTACTATTTAAACAAGTACGCATCTCATAAAAATAATACAGAAAGAAACTTTGAAGTGAATAAAACACATGGTAAAATGTGTATAGGAAAAGTTAAGACAACTATAGACGGTAATGATATTATTATTGGTGAAGATAGGTACAATAAAACAATAGGTCTTTGGGAGCTTCTTGCAAAACCAACACCTCCTGATAGAAGCGACTATACAGATGAAGATTATCAAAATTACTCAAAAATACTTATAGATACTGGCGCTATATTTTCTGAGGCTAATCCAAACAGACCTAAAGCTTCAAAGAGTGAAAAATATGTAAAAATAATAAAACCTATTTGGAATGAATTTAAACTTAAAACTACGGGTAAAAAAGGCTATGATATGACTTTCCTTCCAAGCGATCCAAACGCGCTTGTGCAAAGGCTTAACTTGAGCATAGCTGCTGGGCATGCTTGAATTGTTGCATCTAGAAACGAAGCTGTAGGTATATGCAATGAACTGTTGAGGCAAAATGTTGTTAATAAAGACGAGTATAAATCAATACTAAGATATATTGATATGTGATAATAAAATAAAAAAATTGTACTATTTATAAAAATGCTCACTATTAATAACAAAAGATACGTCAAAAAGTATGCCATTGGATACTGTATTATGGATAGTGCTAAGAACTTTTTGAGAAGGGTAGCGGCTTCAAAAGCATTAAAGTCGTCTCTTCATCTATTAAAACAGGTAGCAAGAAGTGATATTGGATTAGCAGCGTTAAAAGCGGCTAAATATGCTGGTAAAGAATTGGCTTTTTCTGCTATAGAAACAGCTAAAGATGTTGCCATTGATAAAGGTAAGAAACCGATAAAAAAAGTACACTCTGTTGCTGGTATAATTAAGCCTGATTAGGGAATTGATTAATAATATTGTGAATGGAGCAGTTTCAAGTGTCGAGAGTATAAATCCTATGAGCTCAAATCCTATGGATGAATTGCATAGAAAATTGTTTGGATCATCTATAAATACAAAGATAAATATGTCTAAAAAGAATGCAGCTAGAATTCAAGATATTGTAAGAATGGGAAATGGACTGATGAAAGCGTAGAAATTTTTAAAAAACGAAAATACTGTAAATTTTTTTATTTATATATAAAAAAATGATGAGTATAGACAAGTAGGGAATTACAGAAAATCCAGAGTTTGACAATGGGATTGAAAAAGCTGACTATTTTGAATACCTACCAGTGAATATAGATTTAAATTCTTCAAATGATATAATATTTGAGATTGATTGTCAGACTGCATTCACAGTACCATCAGAGGCATACATACTTGTTGAGGTAGATTAGTAAAAAATGATGGAACTTTTTAAGCAGCTACAGATAATATTGCTTTAGTAAACAATGCAATTATGTACTTGTTTAATTTGGTATCATACGATTTATCAGGTCTACGAATGGAGACAATGAATAATCCAGGTCCAGGAACAACATTGCTTGGATTAATAAAGTATCCCTATGAATTTCAGTTAGCAGATGGATTGAAACAGATGTGGTATAAGGATACATCAAATGCTGTTGGAAATTCAGGATTCGTTGTAAGACGTGATCACTTGTTTGCAGATACAACATCTGTCGGATCTTTTTCATTTAGAATTCCTTTGAAACACGTTTTTGGATTTTGCGAAGACTATGACAAAATTGTTTATGGTTTTAGACTCGTACTTACATTTTCAAAGAAAGGAGATGACGATGCCATCTATAGAGCTGAGACTGCCGATGCAGGAAAATTAGATATTAAAAAGTTTCGACTTTATATGCCTAGACTTGAATTAGATATTAAGGAGAGAAACAATTTTTTAAATTTGATTGTATCAAGTTTGTCTATTCTAGTAGTATTTAGATCAAACAGGTGCGAAAGGCAGGTTATTCCAGCTGCAGTAATAGAATTTAGCTGGACGCTTGGAAAACAATCAGATAAAAGCATACCAAGATACGTCATATTCGGTATTCAAAAAAACAGGTCCGCTAATCAAATTGTCAACCCATCTATATTTGACTATTGTGATGTTAGTAACTTTTACGTTACTTTAAATAGAGTAAAATATCCAAACTACAACTATGACTTGGATTTTTCAATTAAAAAAGTAACAATGGCTCATTCAGATGCATTCTCGTTTGATGAAAAATATTATGGAGCAAACGAACTTGTTACTCAACCTGGATTATCTTTGATGGACTATACAAAAATATACCCAATATTCTTTGCTGACATTAGCAAGCAAAAGGAGAGAGTATTTTCTGAAACAGCTGAATTGATTGTAAATATTAGCTTCCGTTCAGCAACAACAGCAAATACTGTTATATATGCAGTAGTAATATCTGATAGATTGGTTAAATTCAAGTCTACTGGAACCAGTATAACTGCCGAATATTAAATCTTATCAAAAATGACTTAAATTTTTTTTCGTAACATAATAAAATCATGAGATATACAAAAGACTATATAAAAAACAAGCTTAATAAGGGTGATCTTGTTAGAGCCTTAGCATCATCTCAAAGACCGATTCCTGCTCCAAGACCGGTTGTTATAAAACCAATTCCTGCTCCAAGACCGACACGGCATATCCTTGATGAACCAATTCTATCATCAGCTTCCTCACCTGTGTTGGTTCCTGCTACTCCTGAATTATTTTCAAGGTAGACTGCAGCTGCAAGAAGTGTTTCTTCTTTCGTTGTGAATAGTTATAACGATGTGGTCAATTGGATAAATCCGTACATCCCAGAGCCAGTGAAGAAAAAAGTGAGCGATGTAGGAAGTGAAATTAATAAAAAAATAAAGTCTCTCAAATTGCTCGTATTAAGAACAACATACAAGAGACTAATTTAGTTTAAATTAGCAAGGCATGCTGTGAATCGCGTCACTAGACAATTTACAGATGAAGTTGAAGGAGAACATCATGATGTTTTATCGTTTTTAAACTTGGCGAGAGACGGAGCAATAAGAATACTTAGAGCAAATAGAAATATAAAAGCACTCATTGTTCTAACGTGTAATATGGAATGTGTTAGCATTTCAACTGGTGAGGAAATAACTCGATTTGTCCCTTTTTTATCTAACTCTGGAATTGTGTTAGTTAGAGTCGGCTGATTTTGAAAATCTTTATAAAAGAGCGAAAGAAGAAATCACGGAGAACATGGTAAAGTACAACAAGATGGGCTCGAATTTTCGAGTTTCTTCTATCGTTAAGATGGATATAAACATGATTGATTACAATCCCATCGAAGCAAGGTCATACATCCCTCTTAACCCTTTTCTATCGAGCAAAAAGGCGATCATCAACATAATCAACAAAGACAATGAATGCTTTAAATGGTGTGTGAAAAGGGCTTTGAACATGAAAGATAAAAACCAAGAGAGGATTGATGAAGATCTCATAGAAAAGTCGAAAGAGTTTAATTGGGAAGGGATAGAATTTCCAGTCTCATTACCGCAAATCATAAAGTTTGAGAAAAATAATGAAGATATAAGCGTCAATGTTTTTGGATGTGAAAATAAATCCATCTACCCTTTGAGAATATCCAAGTATTGTGCTAGAAAGCATCAAAACGATTTGATTCTCATTTCAAACGAGGAGACGTCACATTATTGTTTGATAAAAAGTTTGAGTCGACTCATATCCTCTCAATCGTCCAGCACTCAGCACAAAACATACTATCGCAGAAATTGTTTGCAGGAGTTATGCAGAGAAGAAGCGCTAACCAAGCATTAGACTTATTGCAAAGAGCACAGCTCTGTCAGAATCGAACTTCAAGTCTTATACTTAGCAGTATCAAAAGCATACGCCAAGTTCATTCTGCTTCTACATCAAATGCTTTGATGAAAAAGTTTATAGAAGAAAATTAGTCACGCTCACTGCAACAAGCGAAACAGATGACGTTGCTAAAATATTTGTGGAGAGGTTGGAAGAAGACATCAAGGAGATTTACGAGATGATTAAGTTTCCAAAAAAGATGATTATGACCAATGAGGATAGAAAGGATTTCAATGCTGAAACAGTGTGTCACATTTGTGGAGAAGATCTTTTAAGCGATAGAATACGGGACCACTGTCACATAACAGGAAAGTATTGAGGCGCTGCTCATAACAATTGTAATACAAAATATAAAATTCCAAAGTTCTTCCCTGTCGTATTTCACAACTTGTCAGGTTATGACAGTCATTTGTTCATCAAGAAACTTTCAGGAGGTAAACTAAGCTGTATACTCAACAATGAAGAAAAGTACATTAGCTTTTCTAAAGAAATTAAAGTGGGCGAGTATGTTAAAGATGGTGAGGTGATTGAAGTAAAACGAGAGTTGAGATTCATCAACAGCTAGAGATTCATGGTTTCCAGTTTAGAAAGTTTATCCAAAAATCTGACAAAAGACCAATGCAAGAACATTAGAAGCTACTATTCTGGAAAGCAGTTTCATCTGTTGCTCAGAAAAGGTGTGTACCCCTTAGATTGGGTTGACTCGATGGATAAACTCGCTGAAACGAAGTTGCCGCCAAAAGAATCGTTCTTCTCTAAACTCAACGATGAAGAAATAAGCGATGAAAACTATTTGCACGCTAAAACGGTATGGGACGAGTTTCATTGCAAAATCTTTAGGGACTTTAATGACTTGTACAATGTGTCTGATGTGTTCACGCTAGGAGATGTGTTTGAGAATTTTAGAGATGTCTGCATTAACAATTATAAGCTCGATCCTGCTTGGAACTATACGTCTCAGGATTGGCGTGGGATGCAGCGCTCAAGATGACAAAAATAAGATTGGAGCTGTTGAGCAATTTTGACATGGTATTCATGATCAAGAAAGGGATACGCGGAAGAATTAGCATGATATCAAACCGGTTAGAAACAAGTTATTAGCATCCAAGTATTGACATTCATTCAATACTTGGATGCTAACAACTTGTAAGGATGGGCTATGAGCAAGCCTCTTCCAACACATGGGTTTCAGTGGATGAGAGAAAGCGAGTTAGCCTATCGGAAGTCTATGCCGTGTATATTAGAAGTGGATTTGGATTATCCGGAAAGTCTTCATGACGATCATAATGATTACCCGTTGGCACCTGAAAGAATGAACATAGACAAAGTGGACAAGCTAATACCAAACTTGAACGATAAGAAGAATTATGTCATTCACTATAAGAATCTCAAACTTTACGAGCGATTGGGATTAAAAATTGCAAAGATACACAGAGAAGTAAAGTTTTAAGAGCGAGATTGGTTAAAAGAGTACCTTGATCTCAATACAAAGTTAAGAAATAAAGCTACAAACGACTTTGAACAGGATTTTTTCAAGCTGATGAACAATTCGGTGTTTGACAAAACCAAGGAGAATATTGAAAAGCGAGTCGATGTGAGACTGGTGACAAAAAGGGAGGAAGCTATGATATTGCCTTCTAACCAAAATTACGATGGTCACACCATATTTGATGAAAACTTGATAGCGGTGCACATAAAAAGAACAAAGCGATTGTGAAAAGCCAATCTACTTGGGAATGTGCATCTTGGTTTGAGCAAAACTTTGACGTTTGAATTTCATTATGACTACATAAGGAAAATGTATTCTGATCGTGCAAAGTTATTGCTGACGGATACGGACTCGTTGATTAACGAAATCAAGACGGAAGATTTTTACAAAGACATTTCAAAAGATGTAGAAAGAAAATTTGGCACGAGTGAGTTTGATAAAGACCATCCAGCTATCAGCAGTGTTGGGTTTAAGATTGGTGGAAACAAAAAGAGGGTAGGAATATTTAAAAATGAGACTTCTGGAAAACAGATCGAGGAATTAGTTGGGTTCAGATCAAAGTTGTATTCCTACAAACTCTATGAAAAAGATTACAAAAAATGCAAAGGAGTGAAGAAAAATGTGGTTAAAAAATACATCATACACAAAGATTACAAAGACTGCTTGTTAAGTAAAAAAGAACAGGTGAGTAGCATGAGCGTAATAAGATCCAATTTGCATGAAATATACACAGAAGAAATTAACAAAGTGGCACTTAGTGCAGATGATGATAAAAGAATCATTTTGGAAGATGGAATATACGCGTTGGCATATGGACATTGCAAATTAAAAACAACAAAATAATGTAAATAACAATAAAATGAGTAACAAATTAATCAATGTAGAAGGAATTGTCTTGCCTAATGAGTCTCTTACAAACTTTCAGCTAATAGAGGCAGCAAAAAAACTAAAAATAAAAAACTTTAGAGGCGTTTTTGTCAGAGATGAATTTCAAAAAAGGTTAGGAATAAAGAATGCGGGATAGTCAATACAAGAGACTCTAGCACAAATGGATTTCATTGGGTGTGTTGGTATAAAGACGGTGGTAAAAAATATAGCTTTGACTCTTATGCTCAGCCTCCACTAGTAGAGCTCGTAGGCTCTTTAAAAAGTCCAGTCTATTGCAACAGCGAAAGGGTTCAGTTTGGTGACACTTCTTATTGCGGTCACTTGTGTCTAAACGTCTTAAAAAAATTAGATGAAGGAAATGACTTTCAAAGCGTGATAAACACTCTTTGGTAAAAATAAAATCGAGCGTATATAAAAATGATTGACAAATTCAACAAAAACGAATTTAGTCTATATTTCGATCCCCTTTCAACAGACCTTAGAAACAACGTTTTTATAAGAACTGATGGATCTAGCACGATCACTTTAGACTTGGATTTCAACTCTAACAAAGTAATCAACTTGGCAGAACCCATCAACTCTCATGATGCAGCAACAAAAAACTATTTGGATACGGATTCGTCAGGTGGAACTGGTGGAGGAACCATCACTTCAGACCTCAATTTAAACTTTCACAAACTCATCAATGTGAATGAACCTTCAGGCTTGCACGATGCTGCTACAAAAAACTATGTAGATGTAAGCTCTAGTATGCGCATAAAAACAGACGGATCTAGCACGATCAGCGGAGATATCGATTTAAATTCTCATAAATTGATCAACGTTTCTGATCCGTTCAATTTACACGATGCTGCAACAAAAAGCTATGTGGACACTAAAGTAGCATACTTAATTATCTTTTACACAGACATTAACATGACGTCACACAAACTAACAAATCTAGCTGAACTCACATTACCAACAGACTCTGCTACTAAAAACTATGTAGATACTCATGCATCTTTAGGAATATGAAGTATTACGTCTAATTTAGATTTAAATTTGCACAAACTCTTCAATGTTTTAGATCGTGCAAACTTGCAAGACGCTGCTACAAAAAACTACGTAGATGTTTCATCACAAAAATCTAACTTTTTAGGACTAGTTCCAAATTCAAGCTTTTCATGCTTAGGACTAAAGTCTCAAACTATAGCAGGAGGATTGACTAATGCAGTTACAGTCTTCAACTATTCAGAAGGTTATGGAGTTCTAAGAAGGTTATGGTTAGCACTTAGTGGAACTGGAACAAACGTTCCTGGAAATGTTTATATTAGAATATATGCAGATGGAGAGATTGGAGTTGGAAATTATTCAGAAACTACTGACGTTGTTGGCGTAGATAGTGTAGCTCTAACTTGCGACTTATTATTCTCCCCTCTCGGAGGACCGTTTTATGCAAACTCTTTGCAAGGATGCAACGTATTTACTACTTCTTCGTTGGGAGGGTATCTTACACTCGACAGCCGTTCAGAACAAGCTTATCCATAGATTTGTTCAACAAGAATGCTTCTGCAATAACCTACTGGATTCAGCCTTTCATATTCACATTAGCCACAATCCCACCGCCTATCTCATCCATGAAATTGTACTCAAGAATATTTAGATACTTTAACACGACTTACGGAAACGAATATGTATTGCTTAACTCAGCAGGAAAAGGAAATGGCATTTTTCTAATATATTAGAATTAAATATATTAAAATGCATGTCATTGGAGGATCTGGAAACTGGTGGTAGTCTAGAGTGAGAATGTATGACGGAAATTTACCTCCTGGCAATGGTACTGTACTCAGTCTTTGGACACCCTAATATGCAAGCAACTACACTTACTTTCCTGGATATGATGGTGATAGCAGATGCATCCTCTCCACGTCTGGATTGGAAGATTTTTACTTGTCCTCAAGGAACGGTTCAAACATAAGCTCGTTCAACAACAAGTCGACTGGACTGCTGTACCAATCCGGTTCTTCTATCGGCTCAACCACTACCATCTCGTTTTACAGAAGTTTTGCAGAATCTGACTCTATGCCCAGCGCTTCTACTGGCAGAAGGCTAGTCGTCACACTCAACTCAAGTTGGTCAATCCGGGAGCTTTTATCTGCTTCTTGGTCAGGTGTACTTTTACGCATGATAAAAAAAATTGAATCAAACTCTTACAGCTTAATTAGAGCACAAGAAAAAAAGTATAGAAATGACTTAAAGAAATAATTTCTTGTTATAAAAATGAGTTGCTACCCCAAAATAATTCAGGAAACTTATTTAATTGAAAAGTTTGACAAAGAATCAAACAGAATGGAAATTCATGTCACTGAAGAAACGAGAGATAAACTTAGAAAAAAACATTTAGGAGAACTCGATTCGAAAGAAAAAGAAATGTGTAAAAGCATACTCGACAAACAAATAGAAGATGCTGAATACAACATTAAAAGAAAAGCAAGATTGCTGAAAGTTAGACTATTAGGCACTTTGTGATCACCTCACACACGCATGATAATGAGCATGATGACGATGAGCATGATGAGAAAAAAAATGTAATTAAACTGAATAAAAAGAAAAAAAAGAAGAGCTGCGAAAAATTAAAAAAAAATAATATTTTTTAATTCAGATGCGTGCGCGAAATCCTGCACGGGAAATTTCCATAAAACAAAAAAAATACTGCACGACGTGAAAAAATCCTGCACGAAATCCTGCACGGAAATAAAATTTATGGTTGGCTTATGGTTAATAATGATAATTTAAAAATTTATGGTTCGCTAATGGTTGATGACCCAGAATCGGTATTTCCAAGTAGTTCTGTTTTCCTATTATCTCCAGCCTCACACCATAGCTTCATACAAAAAGACACCTCACAAAGTACATTCAGAACCATCAAAACAAATAAAAAGTTTACCCAAATTTATTCTTAAGAAGAGAAATAAAATTCAATGGTTTTTTCAATTATTTTAAATTTAGAAAAGAAGAAAAAGCTAGGAGGTAAGTGTTTTTTTTTTTTGACTCCGCTTCCATCTGTATTGTTTTTTGCATTGATAAACGAACATTGCATATGTTAAGTGTTTGGTACATGTGCGGCTAGACTTATGTCGACTTTTCAAATATTTGATTACCTTAAAGCTTAAAAATAACACCTCAACGAAAGTAATGAATATAAACAAACTCCTGGTTTAAAATATATATTATTTTAATATGAAGTAAGATTGGTCTATTGTCATTAACAAATGCTTCACCCAAATATATACTTTGATTACTTTGGAAAAACAAATAGTAACATACAATCAAATCTAAATCGAAAAATGTCCAGCTTATTATCATTAAATTCCATTTCAAAACTGCCTTTTTTGAAATGGTTCTTAAAAATCTATTATTCATATCGAAAAAATAAATCCACAAAGTATATATTTTCTTTAACCTTCCAATTACAACAAAAATGTCCTTTTCCTATTTTTTTCTCCCTTTTCTTCTCCTAAAGCTTTTCTTAACCTTTCTCTATCAATGTGTCTGAGGATGTCTTAAATCAGATTGTGATCTAACAAAGACCATTAACTTATTTCTACAAGAAGATTTATTATTTTAATTTCGACCTCCGAATAAAGGTACTCTGAACAAGAATCACCAGTTATCTAAAGATTAAGATTATTCTATAGTCTTGGTTGGTAAAAATCGTTAAATAGTCAGGGAATTGTTGCATAAAATACAAAATAAACAAACATTGAATCATCCAAAAAAAAATGAATGGAACATTAAGTCATTACTTCAAAAGAAATATAAAAGTTAACTTTGTGATTATTAACTTTTTCATCCAATCAACAAGTTGCAAGTTTAATTTCTGATTTGGTTGTCTTGCACTATTAAATATTCGATAAATAAATACGTGGGAATGAAAAATACAAAAGAATAACAAAAGAAATATCATTCAGCTGCATTTTCAAACTATTTTAAAACAGCTAAAAAACACCAATGATAAACACATTAAGAACTTAAAAAAAAAAAAGACCTAATTAACATTCAAAGTAACTCCAGACCATGCAGTCCATTCAGTTATTTGATATAAAACAATGAGCAAAACATGACTTTTTAAGTAGATAATTAACTCAATATGTTTAGACTGTAACGCATCAGATTGCGATTGTAAAATCCGACTGAGTCAAAAATCGATAAAGAATAAAAAACAAAGGTTTATATTAAAAAAGTCACATAGCTGTAAAAAATTTTCCATAAGTGTACCCAATAATTTACCTGGACATGCTACACCCACATTACAACTTTTAATGTCCACAAGAATAGCTCCGTCACAATCTCCACCAAACGAAAAAGCTGAGCAAGACCGAGATCTATTCATAGTAGGGGATGTATCTCCATTCTGACATGACTGACTGCATGCAGAAAAAACAGACCATGTAGTTAGAATTCCTATAAAAAAAACTCATAAATAATAAGCGAGTTTGAAAAAACATGAGAAATAATGCGAAAAACACATTAACACTAATCTGACGTAAAGAAAACAACTCACCCGGACATGATACTCCGACATTACAGACTTCAGTTTCAAAACTTGCTCCTAGACAACCAGCACCGAAAGTATCTCCTTGACAAAACCTTGAACGACTCTGGAATGGTGGTACAATATTACTAGATTGACAACTTTCAGAACATATATTCCATGCACTCCATATTGAATATTTACCTAAAAAAAGTAAATAAATAATACGTTATGAGCAACGAAAAATATTTAAATTAAATAAAACTCAATAACGAATTTAAATAACAAAAATTACCCATTAAAAATAATATAACCTACCAATACAACCAACATTTTGATTGCAAAGCGTTAATTCACTCCTACTAAGCCCAAGACATCCATTAAAGTCAGGAATCCACATAGAATATCCAACGCAAGACCGCTCTCTGCTCTGATACGGCCCATCACCAACTGTGTTGCAAACATCTGAACACGCACCCCAGTTACTCCAAGCTGTCATCGATCCTATGAAATGTCACATTTCCAGTTATTGAGAGATAGATAAAGAGTAAACCTGAAAGTGCTAAAAACAAAAACGTAAAAGAGACTGTATTTTGATATAGCCAACCTGGACAAAGAACTCCCACATTGCAGTTTTCAGTGCTAATTAAGATCTGACCATTACAGTTGCCACCAAACGAAGAGTTGGTACATGAGCGGATTCTGGATTGCGTGGGAGGAATGAAACTGAGTTGACAAGATGCTGAACATGCTCCCCAAGAGCTCCATTCACTAAGGCTACCTAAAATGAAAGGATCATATAAATCAGGAAAGAATGTGATGGTTTTAAAGCTTATTTAGATAATATGAAATTGCAGAACTCTTTCTTAATGTCAAATATTATCAAATATTGGATTTAATTAGTTACGGTCATCAAACGCCTTTATCAACTGACGTCTGGTAAATCTCAACAATTTAGCTATATATGAATAGGCCAGAGAAAAAGGACTTTTTTAAACACCATTTAGTCTGGTTTTTATGCTTTTAAATTAGTTGAATCAAAAATAGCATTTAAAAAATGTCAAAATAATTACCATTCTTTAACAATAGATAGAATGCAGCTTAATATGATATTTTCACACATTTCTAAATCCTTTATATACATATTAATACACTAAGACATTCCGCAAATAAAAACAAAAGTTTCATTAAAATAAAAGAGACCTGGACAAACAACTCCCACATTGCAGTATTCAGTGCTTGATAGGATCTGACTCTTACAATTGCCATCAAATGTAAAGTTGGTACATGAGCGGGTTCTGGTGTGCGTGGGAGGAACGAAATCGAGTTGACAAGATGCTGAACATGCTCCCCAAGAGCTCCAATCACTGAGACTACCTAAACATCAATAAGTTCGTTTAAGATTACAGATCGACCAATCTTCAATCGATGTTTACTTTCACATAATCTATAGCAGTAAAAAACACGGAAGAGAAAGTAGCTGAATAATCTACGTTTTGCAATATAGATGTAGAAGCCCCTTGGGTGCTGATGTCAAACAGTCTTGAGATATTTATGCGAAAGTTGAAAAAATGATAACTCAAGTAACCAATCACAAAGTAACAATCGACAAGTCAATAAGGAAGAAAAGGATGGTTGGTTACCTGGGCAAGACACTCCTGCGTTACAGGCTTGAGATTCATAACTAACGCCTGTGCAACCACCGTTTAGTGTATCCCCTAAACATGTCCGAGAATGAAACTGAAATGGTGCAACATTGACATTTGATTGACAACTTTCTGGGCAAGTACTCCATGCACTCCATGAAGAATAAGTACCTGTTGAAAGAAAGACATTTTTACTTATCTACATGTTATACAATGATGAACGTTAGTTCTGCTTAGCACAAACACGCCTTAAAAGCAAAGCTCTTGCCTAAACAAGCAACATCTTGATTGCATAGCTTTTGATCAATCCTATTAACTTCAACACATCCGTTAAAGTCAGGGTTCCACGTAGAATATCCAATACAAGACCGCTCTCTGCTCTGATACGGCCCATCACCAACTGTGTTGCAAACATCTGAACACGCACCCCAGTCACTCCAAGCTGTCATCGATCCTATGAAATGTCACATTTCCAGTTATTGAGAGATAGATAATGAGTAAATCTGAAAGTGCTATAAACAAAAACATAAAAGAGAATGTTTTTCGACAGCAAACCTGGACAAAGAACTCCCACGTTGCAGTTTACAGTACTTGTTATGGTCTGACCATTACAGTTGCCACCAAATGTAGAATTGGTACATGAGCGGGTTCTGGTTTGCGTGGGAAGAACGAAATCGAGTTGACAAGATGATGAACATGCTCCCCAAGAGCTCCAATCACTGAGACTACCTAAACATCAATAAGATCGTTTAAGATTACAGATCGACCAATCTTCAATCGATGTTTACTTTCACATAATCTATAGCAGTAAAAAACACGGAAGAGAAAGTAGCTGAATAATCTACGTTTTGCAATATAGATGTAGAAGCCTCTTGGGTGCTGATGTCAAACAGTCTTGAGATATTTATGCGAAAGTTGAAAAAATGATAACTCAAGTAACCAATCACAAAGTAACAATCGACAAGTCAATAAGGAAGAAAAGGATGGTTGGTTACCTGGGCAAGACACTCCTGCGTTACAGGCTTGAGATTCATAACTAACGCCTGTGCAACCACCGTTTAGTGTATCCCCTAAACATGTCCGAGAATGAAACTGAAATGGTGCAACATTGACATTTGATTGACAACTTTCTGGGCAAGTACTCCATGCACTCCATGAAGAATAAGTACCTGTTGAAAGAAAGACATTTTTACTTATCTACATGTTATACAATGATGAACGTTAGTTCTGCTTAGCACAAACACGCCTTAAAAGCAAAGCTCTTGCCTAAACAAGCAACATCTTGATTGCATAGCTTTTGATCAGTCCTATTAACTTCAACACATCCGTTAAAGTCAGGGTTCCACGTAGAATATCCAATACAAGACCGCTCTCTGCTCTGATACGGCCCATCACCAACTGTGTTGCAAACATCTGAACACGCACCCCAGTTACTCCAAGCTGTCATCGATCCTATGAAATGTCACATTTCCAGTTATTGAGAGATAGATAAAGAGTAAACCTGAAAGTGCTAAAAACAAAAACGTAAAAGAGACTGTATTTTGATATAGCCAACCTGGACAAAGAACTCCCACATTGCAGTTTTCAGTGCTAATTAAGATCTGACCATTACAGTTGCCACCAAACGAAGAGTTGGTACATGAGCGGATTCTGGATTGCGTGGGAGGAATGAAACTGAGTTGACAAGATGCTGAACATGCTCCCCAAGAGCTCCATTCACTAAGGCTACCTAAAATGAAAGGATCATATAAATCAGGAAAGAATGTGATGGTTTTAAAGCTTATTTAGATAATATGAAATTGCAGAACTCTTTCTTAATGTCAAATATTATCAAATATTGGATTTAATTAGTTACGGTCATCAAACGCCTTTATCAACTGACGTCTGGTAAATCTCAACAATTTAGCTATATATGAATAGGCCAGAGAAAAAGGACTTTTTTAAACACCATTTAGTCTGGTTTTTATGCTTTTAAATTAGTTGAATCAAAAATAGCATTTAAAAAATGTCAAAATAATTACCATTCTTTAACAATAGATAGAATGCAGCTTAATATGATATTTTCACACATTTCTAAATCCTTTATATACATATTAATACACTAAGACATTCCGCAAATAAAAACAAAAGTTTCATTAAAATAAAAGAGACCTGGACAAACAACTCCCACATTGCAGTATTCAGTGCTTGATAGGATCTGACTCTTACAATTGCCATCAAATGTAAAGTTGGTACATGAGCGGGTTCTGGTGTGCGTGGGAGGAACGAAATCGAGTTGACAAGATGCTGAACATGCTCCCCAAGAGCTCCAATCACTGAGACTACCTAAACATCAATAAGTTCGTTTAAGATTACAGATCGACCAATCTTCAATCGATGTTTACTTTCACATAATCTATAGCAGTAAAAAACACGGAAGAGAAAGTAGCTGAATAATCTACGTTTTGCAATATAGATGCAGAAGCCCCTTGGGTGCTGATGTCAAACAGTCTTGAGATATTTATGCGAAAGTTGAAAAAATGATAACTCAAGTAACCAATCACAAAGTAACAATCGACAAGTCAATAAGGAAGAAAAGGATGGTTGGTTACCTGGGCAAGACACTCCTGCGTTACAGGCTTGAGATTCATAACTAACGCCTGTGCAACCACCGTTTAGTGTATCCCCTAAACATGTCCGAGAATGAAACTGAAATGGTGCAACATTGACATTTGATTGACAACTTTCTGGGCAAGTACTCCATGCACTCCATGAAGAATAAGTACCTGTTGAAAGAAAGACATTTTTACTTATCTACATGTTATACAATGATGAACGTTAGTTCTGCTTAGCACAAACACGCCTTAAAAGCAAAGCTCTTGCCTAAACAAGCAACATCTTGATTGCATAGCTTTTGATCAATCCTATTAACTTCAACACATCCGTTAAAGTCAGGGTTCCACGTAGAATATCCAATACAAGACCGCTCTCTGCTCTGATACGGCCCATCACCAACTGTGTTGCAAACATCTGAACACGCACCCCAGTCACTCCAAGCTGTCATCGATCCTATGAAATGTCACATTTCCAGTTATTGAGAGATAGATAATGAGTAAATCTGAAAGTGCTATAAACAAAAACATAAAAGAGAATGTTTTTCGACAGCAAACCTGGACAAAGAACTCCCACGTTGCAGTTTACAGTACTTGTTATGGTCTGACCATTACAGTTGCCACCAAATGTAGAATTGGTACATGAGCGGGTTCTGGTTTGCGTGGGAAGAACGAAATCGAGTTGACAAGATGATGAACATGCTCCCCAAGAGCTCCAATCACTGAGACTACCTAAACATCAATAAGATCGTTTAAGATTACAGATCGACCAATCTTCAATCGATGTTTACTTTCACATAATCTATAGCAGTAAAAAACACGGAAGAGAAAGTAGCTGAATAATCTACGTTTTGCAATATAGATGTAGAAGCCTCTTGGGTGCTGATGTCAAACAGTCTTGAGATATTTATGCGAAAGTTGAAAAAATGATAACTCAAGTAACCAATCACAAAGTAACAATCGACAAGTCAATAAGGAAGAAAAGGATGGTTGGTTACCTGGGCAAGACACTCCTGCGTTACAGGCTTGAGATTCATAACTAACGCCTGTGCAACCACCGTTTAGTGTATCCCCTAAACATGTCCGAGAATGAAACTGAAATGGTGCAACATTGACATTTGATTGACAACTTTCTGGGCAAGTACTCCATGCACTCCATGAAGAATAAGTACCTGTTGAAAGAAAGACATTTTTACTTATCTACATGTTATACAATGATGAACGTTAGTTCTGCTTAGCACAAACACGCCTTAAAAGCAAAGCTCTTGCCTAAACAAGCAACATCTTGATTGCATAGCTTTTGATCAGTCCTATTAACTTCAACACATCCGTTAAAGTCAGGGTTCCACGTAGAATATCCAATACAAGACCGCTCTCTGCTCTGATACGGCCCATCACCAACTGTGTTGCAAACATCTGAACACGCACCCCAGTTACTCCAAGCTGTCATCGATCCTATGAAATGTCACATTTCCAGTTATTGAGAGATAGATAAAGAGTAAACCTGAAAGTGCTAAAAACAAAAACGTAAAAGAGACTGTATTTTGATATAGCCAACCTGGACAAAGAACTCCCACATTGCAGTTTTCAGTGCTAATTAAGATCTGACCATTACAGTTGCCACCAAACGAAGAGTTGGTACATGAGCGGATTCTGGATTGCGTGGGAGGAATGAAACTGAGTTGACAAGATGCTGAACATGCTCCCCAAGAGCTCCATTCACTAAGGCTACCTAAAATGAAAGGATCATATAAATCAGGAAAGAATGTGATGGTTTTAAAGCTTATTTAGATAATATGAAATTGCAGAACTCTTTCTTAATGTCAAATATTATCAAATATTGGATTTAATTAGTTACGGTCATCAAACGCCTTTATCAACTGACGTCTGGTAAATCTCAACAATTTAGCTATATATGAATAGGCCAGAGAAAAAGGACTTTTTTAAACACCATTTAGTCTGGTTTTTATGCTTTTAAATTAGTTGAATCAAAAATAGCATTTAAAAAATGTCAAAATAATTACCATTCTTTAACAATAGATAGAATGCAGCTTAATATGATATTTTCACACATTTCTAAATCCTTTATATACATATTAATACACTAAGACATTCCGCAAATAAAAACAAAAGTTTCATTAAAATAAAAGAGACCTGGACAAACAACTCCCACATTGCAGTATTCAGTGCTTGATAGGATCTGACTCTTACAATTGCCATCAAATGTAAAGTTGGTACATGAGCGGGTTCTGGTGTGCGTGGGAGGAACGAAATCGAGTTGACAAGATGCTGAACATGCTCCCCAAGAGCTCCAATCACTGAGACTACCTAAACATCAATAAGTTCGTTTAAGATTACAGATCGACCAATCTTCAATCGATGTTTACTTTCACATAATCTATAGCAGTAAAAAACACGGAAGAGAAAGTAGCTGAATAATCTACGTTTTGCAATATAGATGCAGAAGCCCCTTGGGTGCTGATGTCAAACAGTCTTGAGATATTTATGCGAAAGTTGAAAAAATGATAACTCAAGTAACCAATCACAAAGTAACAATCGACAAGTCAATAAGGAAGAAAAGGATGGTTGGTTACCTGGGCAAGACACTCCTGCGTTACAGGCTTGAGATTCATAACTAACGCCTGTGCAACCACCGTTTAGTGTATCCCCTAAACATGTCCGAGAATGAAACTGAAATGGTGCAACATTGACATTTGATTGACAACTTTCTGGGCAAGTACTCCATGCACTCCATGAAGAATAAGTACCTGTTGAAAGAAAGACATTTTTACTTATCTACATGTTATACAATGATGAACGTTAGTTCTGCTTAGCACAAACACGCCTTAAAAGCAAAGCTCTTGCCTAAACAAGCAACATCTTGATTGCATAGCTTTTGATCAATCCTATTAACTTCAACACATCCGTTAAAGTCAGGGTTCCACGTAGAATATCCAATACAAGACCGCTCTCTGCTCTGATACGGCCCATCACCAACTGTGTTGCAAACATCTGAACACGCACCCCAGTCACTCCAAGCTGTCATCGATCCTATGAAATGTCACATTTCCAGTTATTGAGAGATAGATAATGAGTAAATCTGAAAGTGCTATAAACAAAAACATAAAAGAGAATGTTTTTCGACAGCAAACCTGGACAAAGAACTCCCACGTTGCAGTTTACAGTACTTGTTATGGTCTGACCATTACAGTTGCCACCAAATGTAGAATTGGTACATGAGCGGGTTCTGGTTTGCGTGGGAAGAACGAAATCGAGTTGACAAGATGATGAACATGCTCCCCAAGAGCTCCAATCACTGAGAGTACCTAAACATCAATAAGATCGTTTAAGATTACAGATCGACCAATCTTCAATCGATGTTTACTTTCACATAATCTATAGCAGTAAAAAACACGGAAGAGAAAGTAGCTGAATAATCTACGTTTTGCAATATAGATGTAGAAGCCTCTTGGGTGCTGATGTCAAACAGTCTTGAGATATTTATGCGAAAGTTGAAAAAATGATAACTCAAGTAACCAATCACAAAGTAACAATCGACAAGTCAATAAGGAAGAAAAGGATGGTTGGTTACCTGGGCAAGACACTCCTGCGTTACAGGCTTGAGATTCATAACTAACGCCTGTGCAACCACCGTTTAGTGTATCCCCTAAACATGTCCGAGAATGAAACTGAAATGGTGCAACATTGACATTTGATTGACAACTTTCTGGGCAAGTACTCCATGCACTCCATGAAGAATAAGTACCTGTTGAAAGAAAGACATTTTTACTTATCTACATGTTATACAATGATGAACGTTAGTTCTGCTTAGCACAAACACGCCTTAAAAGCAAAGCTCTTGCCTAAACAAGCAACATCTTGATTGCATAGCTTTTGATCAGTCCTATTAACTTCAACACATCCGTTAAAGTCAGGGTTCCACGTAGAATATCCAATACAAGACCGCTCTCTGCTCTGATACGGCCCATCACCAACTGTGTTGCAAACATCTGAACACGCACCCCAGTTACTCCAAGCTGTCATCGATCCTATGAAATGTCACATTTCCAGTTATTGAGAGATAGATAAAGAGTAAACCTGAAAGTGCTAAAAACAAAAACGTAAAAGAGACTGTATTTTGATATAGCCAACCTGGACAAAGAACTCCCACATTGCAGTTTTCAGTGCTAATTAAGATCTGACCATTACAGTTGCCACCAAACGAAGAGTTGGTACATGAGCGGATTCTGGATTGCGTGGGAGGAATGAAACTGAGTTGACAAGATGCTGAACATGCTCCCCAAGAGCTCCATTCACTAAGGCTACCTAAAATGAAAGGATCATATAAATCAGGAAAGAATGTGATGGTTTTAAAGCTTATTTAGATAATATGAAATTGCAGAACTCTTTCTTAATGTCAAATATTATCAAATATTGGATTTAATTAGTTACGGTCATCAAACGCCTTTATCAACTGACGTCTGGTAAATCTCAACAATTTAGCTATATATGAATAGGCCAGAGAAAAAGGACTTTTTTAAACACCATTTAGTCTGGTTTTTATGCTTTTAAATTAGTTGAATCAAAAATAGCATTTAAAAAATGTCAAAATAATTACCATTCTTTAACAATAGATAGAATGCAGCTTAATATGATATTTTCACACATTTCTAAATCCTTTATATACATATTAATACACTAAGACATTCCGCAAATAAAAACAAAAGTTTCATTAAAATAAAAGAGACCTGGACAAACAACTCCCACATTGCAGTATTCAGTGCTTGATAGGATCTGACTCTTACAATTGCCATCAAATGTAAAGTTGGTACATGAGCGGGTTCTGGTGTGCGTGGGAGGAACGAAATCGAGTTGACAAGATGCTGAACATGCTCCCCAAGAGCTCCAATCACTGAGACTACCTAAACATCAATAAGTTCGTTTAAGATTACAGATCGACCAATCTTCAATCGATGTTTACTTTCACATAATCTATAGCAGTAAAAAACACGGAAGAGAAAGTAGCTGAATAATCTACGTTTTGCAATATAGATGTAGAAGCCCCTTGGGTGCTGATGTCAAACAGTCTTGAGATATTTATGCGAAAGTTGAAAAAATGATAACTCAAGTAACCAATCACAAAGTAACAATCGACAAGTCAATAAGGAAGAAAAGGATGGTTGGTTACCTGGGCAAGACACTCCTGCGTTACAGGCTTGAGATTCATAACTAACGCCTGTGCAACCACCGTTTAGTGTATCCCCTAAACATGTCCGAGAATGAAACTGAAATGGTGCAACATTGACATTTGATTGACAACTTTCTGGGCAAGTACTCCATGCACTCCATGAAGAATAAGTACCTGTTGAAAGAAAGACATTTTTACTTATCTACATGTTATACAATGATGAACGTTAGTTCTGCTTAGCACAAACACGCCTTAAAAGCAAAGCTCTTGCCTAAACAAGCAACATCTTGATTGCATAGCTTTTGATCAATCCTATTAACTTCAACACATCCGTTAAAGTCAGGGTTCCACGTAGAATATCCAATACAAGACCGCTCTCTGCTCTGATACGGCCCATCACCAACTGTGTTGCAAACATCTGAACACGCACCCCAGTCACTCCAAGCTGTCATCGATCCTATGAAATGTCACATTTCCAGTTATTGAGAGATAGATAATGAGTAAATCTGAAAGTGCTATAAACAAAAACATAAAAGAGAATGTTTTTCGACAGCAAACCTGGACAAAGAACTCCCACGTTGCAGTTTACAGTACTTGTTATGGTCTGACCATTACAGTTGCCACCAAATGTAGAATTGGTACATGAGCGGGTTCTGGTTTGCGTGGGAAGAACGAAATCGAGTTGACAAGATGATGAACATGCTCCCCAAGAGCTCCAATCACTGAGACTACCTAAACATCAATAAGATCGTTTAAGATTACAGATCGACCAATCTTCAATCGATGTTTACTTTCACATAATCTATAGCAGTAAAAAACACGGAAGAGAAAGTAGCTGAATAATCTACGTTTTGCAATATAGATGTAGAAGCCTCTTGGGTGCTGATGTCAAACAGTCTTGAGATATTTATGCGAAAGTTGAAAAAATGATAACTCAAGTAACCAATCACAAAGTAACAATCGACAAGTCAATAAGGAAGAAAAGGATGGTTGGTTACCTGGGCAAGACACTCCTGCGTTACAGGCTTGAGATTCATAACTAACGCCTGTGCAACCACCGTTTAGTGTATCCCCTAAACATGTCCGAGAATGAAACTGAAATGGTGCAACATTGACATTTGATTGACAACTTTCTGGGCAAGTACTCCATGCACTCCATGAAGAATAAGTACCTGTTGAAAGAAAGACATTTTTACTTATCTACATGTTATACAATGATGAACGTTAGTTCTGCTTAGCACAAACACGCCTTAAAAGCAAAGCTCTTGCCTAAACAAGCAACATCTTGATTGCATAGCTTTTGATCAGTCCTATTAACTTCAACACATCCGTTAAAGTCAGGGTTCCACGTAGAATATCCAATACAAGACCGCTCTCTGCTCTGATACGGCCCATCACCAACTGTGTTGCAAACATCTGAACACGCACCCCAGTTACTCCAAGCTGTCATCGATCCTATGAAATGTCACATTTCCAGTTATTGAGAGATAGATAAAGAGTAAACCTGAAAGTGCTAAAAACAAAAACGTAAAAGAGACTGTATTTTGATATAGCCAACCTGGACAAAGAACTCCCACATTGCAGTTTTCAGTGCTAATTAAGATCTGACCATTACAGTTGCCACCAAACGAAGAGTTGGTACATGAGCGGATTCTGGATTGCGTGGGAGGAATGAAACTGAGTTGACAAGATGCTGAACATGCTCCCCAAGAGCTCCATTCACTAAGGCTACCTAAAATGAAAGGATCATATAAATCAGGAAAGAATGTGATGGTTTTAAAGCTTATTTAGATAATATGAAATTGCAGAACTCTTTCTTAATGTCAAATATTATCAAATATTGGATTTAATTAGTTACGGTCATCAAACGCCTTTATCAACTGACGTCTGGTAAATCTCAACAATTTAGCTATATATGAATAGGCCAGAGAAAAAGGACTTTTTTAAACACCATTTAGTCTGGTTTTTATGCTTTTAAATTAGTTGAATCAAAAATAGCATTTAAAAAATGTCAAAATAATTACCATTCTTTAACAATAGATAGAATGCAGCTTAATATGATATTTTCACACATTTCTAAATCCTTTATATACATATTAATACACTAAGACATTCCGCAAATAAAAACAAAAGTTTCATTAAAATAAAAGAGACCTGGACAAACAACTCCCACATTGCAGTATTCAGTGCTTGATAGGATCTGACTCTTACAATTGCCATCAAATGTAAAGTTGGTACATGAGCGGGTTCTGGTGTGCGTGGGAGGAACGAAATCGAGTTGACAAGATGCTGAACATGCTCCCCAAGAGCTCCAATCACTGAGACTACCTAAACATCAATAAGTTCGTTTAAGATTACAGATCGACCAATCTTCAATCGATGTTTACTTTCACATAATCTATAGCAGTAAAAAACACGGAAGAGAAAGTAGCTGAATAATCTACGTTTTGCAATATAGATGCAGAAGCCCCTTGGGTGCTGATGTCAAACAGTCTTGAGATATTTATGCGAAAGTTGAAAAAATGATAACTCAAGTAACCAATCACAAAGTAACAATCGACAAGTCAATAAGGAAGAAAAGGATGGTTGGTTACCTGGGCAAGACACTCCTGCGTTACAGGCTTGAGATTCATAACTAACGCCTGTGCAACCACCGTTTAGTGTATCCCCTAAACATGTCCGAGAATGAAACTGAAATGGTGCAACATTGACATTTGATTGACAACTTTCTGGGCAAGTACTCCATGCACTCCATGAAGAATAAGTACCTGTTGAAAGAAAGACATTTTTACTTATCTACATGTTATACAATGATGAACGTTAGTTCTGCTTAGCACAAACACGCCTTAAAAGCAAAGCTCTTGCCTAAACAAGCAACATCTTGATTGCATAGCTTTTGATCAATCCTATTAACTTCAACACATCCGTTAAAGTCAGGGTTCCACGTAGAATATCCAATACAAGACCGCTCTCTGCTCTGATACGGCCCATCACCAACTGTGTTGCAAACATCTGAACACGCACCCCAGTCACTCCAAGCTGTCATCGATCCTATGAAATGTCACATTTCCAGTTATTGAGAGATAGATAATGAGTAAATCTGAAAGTGCTATAAACAAAAACATAAAAGAGAATGTTTTTCGACAGCAAACCTGGACAAAGAACTCCCACGTTGCAGTTTACAGTACTTGTTATGGTCTGACCATTACAGTTGCCACCAAATGTAGAATTGGTACATGAGCGGGTTCTGGTTTGCGTGGGAAGAACGAAATCGAGTTGACAAGATGATGAACATGCTCCCCAAGAGCTCCAATCACTGAGAGTACCTAAACATCAATAAGATCGTTTAAGATTACAGATCGACCAATCTTCAATCGATGTTTACTTTCACATAATCTATAGCAGTAAAAAACACGGAAGAGAAAGTAGCTGAATAATCTACGTTTTGCAATATAGATGTAGAAGCCTCTTGGGTGCTGATGTCAAACAGTCTTGAGATATTTATGCGAAAGTTGAAAAAATGATAACTCAAGTAACCAATCACAAAGTAACAATCGACAAGTCAATAAGGAAGAAAAGGATGGTTGGTTACCTGGGCAAGACACTCCTGCGTTACAGGCTTGAGATTCATAACTAACGCCTGTGCAACCACCGTTTAGTGTATCCCCTAAACATGTCCGAGAATGAAACTGAAATGGTGCAACATTGACATTTGATTGACAACTTTCTGGGCAAGTACTCCATGCACTCCATGAAGAATAAGTACCTGTTGAAAGAAAGACATTTTTACTTATCTACATGTTATACAATGATGAACGTTAGTTCTGCTTAGCACAAACACGCCTTAAAAGCAAAGCTCTTGCCTAAACAAGCAACATCTTGATTGCATAGCTTTTGATCAGTCCTATTAACTTCAACACATCCGTTAAAGTCAGGGTTCCACGTAGAATATCCAATACAAGACCGCTCTCTGCTCTGATACGGCCCATCACCAACTGTGTTGCAAACATCTGAACACGCACCCCAGTTACTCCAAGCTGTCATCGATCCTATGAAATGTCACATTTCCAGTTATTGAGAGATAGATAAAGAGTAAACCTGAAAGTGCTAAAAACAAAAACGTAAAAGAGACTGTATTTTGATATAGCCAACCTGGACAAAGAACTCCCACATTGCAGTTTTCAGTGCTAATTAAGATCTGACCATTACAGTTGCCACCAAACGAAGAGTTGGTACATGAGCGGATTCTGGATTGCGTGGGAGGAATGAAACTGAGTTGACAAGATGCTGAACATGCTCCCCAAGAGCTCCATTCACTAAGGCTACCTAAAATGAAAGGATCATATAAATCAGGAAAGAATGTGATGGTTTTAAAGCTTATTTAGATAATATGAAATTGCAGAACTCTTTCTTAATGTCAAATATTATCAAATATTGGATTTAATTAGTTACGGTCATCAAACGCCTTTATCAACTGACGTCTGGTAAATCTCAACAATTTAGCTATATATGAATAGGCCAGAGAAAAAGGACTTTTTTAAACACCATTTAGTCTGGTTTTTATGCTTTTAAATTAGTTGAATCAAAAATAGCATTTAAAAAATGTCAAAATAATTACCATTCTTTAACAATAGATAGAATGCAGCTTAATATGATATTTTCACACATTTCTAAATCCTTTATATACATATTAATACACTAAGACATTCCGCAAATAAAAACAAAAGTTTCATTAAAATAAAAGAGACCTGGACAAACAACTCCCACATTGCAGTATTCAGTGCTTGATAGGATCTGACTCTTACAATTGCCATCAAATGTAAAGTTGGTACATGAGCGGGTTCTGGTGTGCGTGGGAGGAACGAAATCGAGTTGACAAGATGCTGAACATGCTCCCCAAGAGCTCCAATCACTGAGACTACCTAAACATCAATAAGTTCGTTTAAGATTACAGATCGACCAATCTTCAATCGATGTTTACTTTCACATAATCTATAGCAGTAAAAAACACGGAAGAGAAAGTAGCTGAATAATCTACGTTTTGCAATATAGATGCAGAAGCCCCTTGGGTGCTGATGTCAAACAGTCTTGAGATATTTATGCGAAAGTTGAAAAAATGATAACTCAAGTAACCAATCACAAAGTAACAATCGACAAGTCAATAAGGAAGAAAAGGATGGTTGGTTACCTGGGCAAGACACTCCTGCGTTACAGGCTTGAGATTCATAACTAACGCCTGTGCAACCACCGTTTAGTGTATCCCCTAAACATGTCCGAGAATGAAACTGAAATGGTGCAACATTGACATTTGATTGACAACTTTCTGGGCAAGTACTCCATGCACTCCATGAAGAATAAGTACCTGTTGAAAGAAAGACATTTTTACTTATCTACATGTTATACAATGATGAACGTTAGTTCTGCTTAGCACAAACACGCCTTAAAAGCAAAGCTCTTGCCTAAACAAGGAACATATTGATTGCATAGCTGTTTTTCAATCCTACTAGAACCAACACATCCGTTAAAGTCAGGGTTCCACGTAGAATATCCAATACAAGACCGCTCTCTGCTCTGATATGGTCCATCACCAGCTGTGTTACAAACGTCCGAACATGCACTCCACGCACTCCATGCTGTTAATGTTCCTATGAGAAATCATGCTTTCATTTCCTTAGATATGGAGAAAAATGCATCGTGAAATAACATTAAAGAAAAACGTATTACGGAAATTTATTTGACATAGCAAACCTGGGCAAAGAACTTCCACATTGCAGTTTTCACTGCTTGATAAGATCTGACCATTGCAATTGCCGCTAAAAGTACTTTCTGTACAAGTGCGAGTTCTGGTGTGTGTGGGTGGAATCAAGTCGAGTTGACAGGACGCTGAACATGCTTCCCATAAGCTCCAATCACTGAGAGTACCTAAAACATGATGGTCAGATGAGTCAGAAAAACAGAGCAATAACTGTAAGACCAAAGCTTAGGGAAGATGCATCTGCATTTGTTTAAAAGCTTATCAAAACTATTTTTTTTCGGTTGGCTTGTGTAACAAATAAGCTCAAAGCGGTAAAGACATTCCTCTTAATGGCATTTCCTATCACTTTTAATTCTTTACTTTCAACTAAGATGCAAGCTTTCAAACATACTTCGTCCAGTAATAAGTTGTAAGCTTATGGAATGACCATGGTTAAAGGTTCATAATAAGTACCTGGACACGACACTACCACATTGCAGACTTGACTTTCGAAACTTGTTCCAACACAACCGTTACCTAATGAATCTCCTTGACAGGTCCTTGTATGAACTTGGTATGGTGATACACTGGGATTAGACTGACAACTCTCTGAGCATGCACTCCATGCACTCCATGCAGAATAGGTACCTGTTGAAAACAAGATTCCACAAAGTGAAAACCTGTTGAAAGCTACTAGTTAACATTTTTTTCACTTAATATATATAAAAGAGAACAGTTTTAGTATATAAGCTCATGCCTTGACAACCAACGTTTTGATTGCATTGCTGTTGTTCAGTCCTACTTGCACCAATACATCCTAAATAATTAACCCTCCATGTAGAATACCCAACACAAAATCGCTCTCTGCTCTGATATGGTCCATCACCATCTGTGTTACAAGAAGCCGAACATGCACCCCAAGCACTCCAAGCTGTCAAAGTTCCTATGAGAAACCATATTTTTATTTGATTACATTTAAAAAAATAAGAAAAAACTTAAAAAAGTGATATGCAAAAACTTAAATTGGAAAGTCATTTAATAGAGCAAACCTGGACAAAGTACATCTACATTGCAGTTTTCTGTGCTTATTAAAATATCACCATTGCAATTGCCACCAAAAGAGGCACCATCGCAAGTGCGACTTCTGGTACGAGTTGGTGAGTAAAAATCCAGCTGACATGATGCTGAACATGCTCCCCATGTGCTCCACTCACTGAGAATACCTAAAGCATGATGGTCAAAAAAATCAGAAAGAAATGAAAGACACTAAAAAACAGATAATATTCACCAACATTTTCTTAGAATATTTCATAATTATTTTGTAGTTGACCTGTGTCCAACTAACTTGCACCGACTAATCAAAGTCACTGGCTTAAACAACTACAAAAAGTACCTGCACACGGTACTCCCACATTACAGACTTGATTTTCAAAGCTTGCTCCAATGCATCCGGCATTTAATGCATCTCCTTGACAGGTCCTTGTATGAACTTGGTATGGTGCTGCACTGGGATTAGATTGACAACTCTCTGAGCATGCACTCCATACACTCCATGCAGAATAGGTACCTGTTGAGAACAAGACTTCTAAGAGTGAGAAGCTGCTGAAAGCAACTAGTTAACATTGTTTCCTACTTAACTAACATATACAAAAAAGGGTACAATTTTAACATATCAGCTCGTGCCTAGACAACCAACATTTTGATTGCATAGCTGTTGATCAGTCCTACTAGAACCAACACATCCTAAATAGTTAGGGTTCCACGTAGAATATCCAACACAAGATCGCTCTCTGCTCTGATATGGTCCATCACCAGCTGTGTTACAAACATCCGAACATGCACCCCAAGGACTCCAAGCTGTCAATGTTCCTATGAGAAACCATATTTTTATTTGATTACATAAAATGAAAAAAAGAAAAAACTTGAAAAAGTAATACTCAAAAACTAAAATTGGAAAGTATTTTAATAGAGCAAACCTGGACAAAGAACTTCTACATTGCAGCTTACTGTGCTTATTAAGATCGCACCATTGCAATTGCCACCAAAAGTAGAGCCTGTACAAGTACGAGTTCTGGTAAGCCTAGGTAAATAAGCATCGAGTTGACAAGATGCTGAACACGCTCCCCATGAGCTCCAATCACTGAGAATACCTTAAATATGGTGGTCAGACAAATCAGGAAAGCAAAGTAGGAACAAAAAACACCAATAATTGAATAATATTCTGCCACATTTGTTTAAAAACATACCACAACATTTTTTTGTTGTTACTCTGTCTAACTAAAGAACATCAAATAACAAAGGAAAGTTATGGAGTTTGTTATCCTTTTTGATAGTTCCATTCATGCAAAAAAGGTAAGCATTCAAACTACGCCCAGTAAATGATTACCAACTTATTTAAAAACCCTGGCTCAAATGACAATATAAAGTACCTGGACATGACACTCCCATATTGCAGCCTTGAGTTTCAACACTTACTCCAACACATCCACCATTTAATGTATCTCCTTGACAAGTCCTTGTATGACTTTGAAATGGTGATGCACTGGGATTAGACTGACAACTCTCTGAGCATGCACTCCATACACTCCATGCAGAATAGGTACCTGTTGAGAACAAGACTTCTAAGAGTGAGAAGCTGCTGAAAGCAACTAGTTAACATTGTTTCCTACTTAACTAACATATACAAAAAAGGGTACAATTTTAACATATCAGCTCGTGCCTAGACAACCAACATTTTGATTGCATAGCTGTTGATCAGTCCTACTAGAACCAACACATCCTAAATAGTTAGGGTTCCACGTAGAATATCCAACACAAGATCGCTCTCTGCTCTGATATGGTCCATCACCAGCTGTGTTACAAACATCCGAACATGCACCCCAAGGACTCCAAGCTGTCAATGTTCCTATGAGAAACCATATTTTTATTTGATTACATAAAATGAAAAAAAGAAAAAACTTGAAAAAGTAATACTCAAAAACTAAAATTGGAAAGTATTTTAATAGAGCAAACCTGGACAAAGAACTTCTACATTGCAGCTTACTGTGCTTATTAAGATCGCACCATTGCAATTGCCACCAAAAGTAGAGCCTGTACAAGTACGAGTTCTGGTAAGCCTAGGTAAATAAGCATCGAGTTGACAAGATGCTGAACACGCTCCCCATGAGCTCCAATCACTGAGAATACCTTAAATATGGTGGTCAGACAAATCAGGAAAGCAAAGTAGGAACAAAAAACACCAATAATTGAATAATATTCTGCCACATTTGTTTAAAAACATACCACAACATTTTTTTGTTGTTACTCTGTCTAACTAAAGAACATCAAATAACAAAGGAAAGTTATGGAGTTTGTTATCCTTTTTGATAGTTCCATTCATGCAAAAAAGGTAAGCATTCAAACTACGCCCAGTAAATGATTACCAACTTATTTAAAAACCCTGGCTCAAATGACAATATAAAGTACCTGGACATGACACTCCCATATTGCAGCCTTGAGTTTCAACACTTACTCCAACACATCCACCATTTAATGTATCTCCTTGACAAGTCCTTGTATGACTTTGAAATGGTGATGCACTGGGATTAGACTGACAACTCTCTGAGCATGCACTCCATACACTCCATGCAGAATAGGTACCTGTTGAGAACAAGACTTCTAAGAGTGAGAAGCTGCTGAAAGCAACTAGTTAACATTGTTTCCTACTTAACTAACATATACAAAAAAGGGTACAATTTTAACATATCAGCTCGTGCCTAGACAACCAACATTTTGATTGCATAGCTGTTGATCAGTCCTACTAGAACCAACACATCCTAAATAGTTAGGGTTCCACGTAGAATATCCAACACAAGATCGCTCTCTGCTCTGATATGGTCCATCACCAGCTGTGTTACAAACATCCGAACATGCACCCCAAGGACTCCAAGCTGTCAATGTTCCTATGAGAAACCATATTTTTATTTGATTACATAAAATGAAAAAAAGAAAAAACTTGAAAAAGTAATACTCAAAAACTAAAATTGGAAAGTATTTTAATAGAGCAAACCTGGACAAAGAACTTCTACATTGCAGCTTACTGTGCTTATTAAGATCGCACCATTGCAATTGCCACCAAAAGTAGAGCCTGTACAAGTACGAGTTCTGGTAAGCCTAGGTAAATAAGCATCGAGTTGACAAGATGCTGAACACGCTCCCCATGAGCTCCAATCACTGAGAATACCTTAAATATGGTGGTCAGACAAATCAGGAAAGCAAAGTAGGAACAAAAAACACCAATAATTGAATAATATTCTGCCACATTTGTTTAAAAACATACCACAACATTTTTTTGTTGTTACTCTGTCTAACTAAAGAACATCAAATAACAAAGGAAAGTTATGGAGTTTGTTATCCTTTTTGATAGTTCCATTCATGCAAAAAAGGTAAGCATTCAAACTACGCCCAGTAAATGATTACCAACTTATTTAAAAACCCTGGCTCAAATGACAATATAAAGTACCTGGACATGACACTCCCATATTGCAGCCTTGAGTTTCAACACTTACTCCAACACATCCACCATTTAATGTATCTCCTTGACAAGTCCTTGTATGACTTTGAAATGGTGATGCACTGGGATTAGACTGACAACTCTCTGAGCATGCACTCCATACACTCCATGCAGAATAGGTACCTGTTGAGAACAAGACTTCTAAGAGTGAGAAGCTGCTGAAAGCAACTAGTTAACATTGTTTCCTACTTAACTAACATATACAAAAAAGGGTACAATTTTAACATATCAGCTCGTGCCTAGACAACCAACATTTTGATTGCATAGCTGTTGATCAGTCCTACTAGAACCAACACATCCTAAATAGTTAGGGTTCCACGTAGAATATCCAACACAAGATCGCTCTCTGCTCTGATATGGTCCATCACCAGCTGTGTTACAAACATCCGAACATGCACCCCAAGGACTCCAAGCTGTCAATGTTCCTATGAGAAACCATATTTTTATTTGATTACATAAAATGAAAAAAAGAAAAAACTTATAAAAGTAATACTCAAAAACTAAAATTGGAAAGTATTTTAATAGAGCAAACCTGGACAAAGAACTTCTACATTGCAGCTTACTGTGCTTATTAAGATCGCACCATTGCAATTGCCACCAAAAGTAGAGCCTGTACAAGTACGAGTTCTGGTAAGCCTAGGTAAATAAGCATCGAGTTGACAAGATGCTGAACACGCTCCCCATGAGCTCCAATCACTGAGAATACCTTAAATATGGTGGTCAGACAAATCAGGAAAGCAAAGTAGGAACAAAAAACACCAATAATTGAATAATATTCTGCCACATTTGTTTAAAAACATACCACAACATTTTTTTGTTGTTACTCTGTCTAACTAAAGAACATCAAATAACAAAGGAAAGTTATGGAGTTTGTTATCCTTTTTGATAGTTCCATTCATGCAAAAAAGGTAAGCATTCAAACTACGCCCAGTAAATGATTACCAACTTATTTAAAAACCCTGGCTCAAATGACAATATAAAGTACCTGGACATGACACTCCCATATTGCAGCCTTGAGTTTCAACACTTACTCCAACACATCCACCATTTAATGTATCTCCTTGACAAGTCCTTGTATGACTTTGAAATGGTGATGCACTGGGATTAGACTGACAACTCTCTGAGCATGCACTCCATACACTCCATGCAGAATAGGTACCTGTTGAGAACAAGACTTCTAAGAGTGAGAAGCTGCTGAAAGCAACTAGTTAACATTGTTTCCTACTTAACTAACATATACAAAAAAGGGTACAATTTTAACATATCAGCTCGTGCCTAGACAACCAACATTTTGATTGCATAGCTGTTGATCAGTCCTACTAGAACCAACACATCCTAAATAGTTAGGGTTCCACGTAGAATATCCAACACAAGATCGCTCTCTGCTCTGATATGGTCCATCACCAGCTGTGTTACAAACGTCCGAACATGCACTCCACGCACTCCATGCTGTTAATGTTCCTATGAGAAATCATGCTTTCATTTCCTTAGATATGGAGAAAAATGCATCGTGAAATAACATTAAAGAAAAACGTATTACGGAAATTTATTTGACATAGCAAACCTGGGCAAAGAACTTCCACATTGCAGTTTTCACTGCTTGATAAGATCTGACCATTGCAATTGCCGCTAAAAGTACTTACTGTACAAGTGCGAGTTCTGGTACGAGTTGGTGAGTAAAAATCCAGCTGACATGATGCTGAACATGCTCCCCATGATCCCCAATTACTAAGAACACCTGAAACACAAGCAAGAAAGGAATTAGAGTAATAACAAAGAATAGCGTTTAAAAATATAAGATTTACTTTTGGTGTTATTTAAATGAGATTGTCGAAAATTATTTTTAAAAAATGTCTGTCATCTTGTGGTATATTTCACTTTTCTATATATTTAAGAAACAAATAACTATTGAAACAGGAAGTACAAAATTGAAATTAATAATACAAATTAAAAAAAAAAAAAAGCTTTACCTTGGCAAGATACTCCTACATTGCATACTTGAGTTTCCGAGCTAGCCCCTGTGCAACCACCACCTAATGTATCTCCTAGGCAAGTCCTTGTATGAGTTTGATATGGGTATTCAGTTGGACTTAATTGACAGCTTGATGAGCAACTACTCCAAGCACCCCATGCACTGTATGTACCTGTTGAAAATAGAAAAGCATTTAAAGTTAAAACTTTTCTTAACCCAAACTCAAATACAGTTGAAACTATGATTACCAAAACAAAAAAATTACTGAGAGAAAAAGCTCTTGCCTAGACACGCAACATTTTGATTACACAGCTGTTGATCAGTTCTAATGGAGTTATCACACCCAAAGTAAGTTGCATCCCATGTAGAATACTCAACACAAGAACGTTCTCTTATCTGGTAAGGTCCATCTCCAACTGTGTTACAAACATCAGAACATGCACCAAAGCTACTCCATGCTGTCAATGATCCTAATTTAAAACTTTGTAGATATACAAAGAAATGTTTTTATTTATAATAAATTTAAAAGACAAAAACCTAACTCCTGAGTGCTAATTCTAATGCTTGTTAGAAAATCTGCTTTTGTGTGTTTTCATAATTAAGACGAGGACATTTAAACGAATAGTCATAGTAATAAAAATGTATATAAGTCCTATTTTTCCTACTGTCACTGAGTTAAAAAATTCTCATCAAATTTAGCATAAGTTCATGAAATGTGAATCTTCAAGATGAAGATAGCTTTCATGTAACTAAAATTAATAACTATAAACTAAAACCAAAGAGAATAAATAAAAAGTAGCAAACAAAAACGACATACCAGAACAGTAAACATACACATTGCAATTTTGAATGTCTAAAAGCGCTGCATTGTCACAATTGCCTCCAAGTGATGCTCCCACACAAAAACGATTTCTTGACTGAGTAGGAATTGTTGTTGTTAGTTGACAGGAAGCAGAGCATACACCCCAAACACTCCATAATGACAGAGTTCCTTAAAAATTGTGCAACATTTTACAATTTAAAAAAAATAGTTTTTTGACAATGGAAATTCACCGCTATTTATTTTCATGTTATTAAAAAAAAAAACATATTTATCTGCAGATAAGCAAGGGTTTTTTTTGTTTTAATGCAGAGGGTATGTTTTTGCTCAGTATGAATCTTTACCTGGGCAAGGAACATTAGAATTGCACTCTACAGTTTCTGAATAAAGACCAACACAGCTACCAAGTCCTAATCCACATGTTCTAGTACGAGTAGCAGTAGGAGGACCAGTTGCTAGTCGACAACTTGCAGAGCATTGGCCCCAACTACTCCATTCACTGAACACTCCTTTTAAAATAAAAAAAATTGATTATTCTAAACTTTTAAGCTTCTTTTTAACAAATTTTAGTAACTTTTAATTATTATTGCATGAAGTAACATTACAGTAATGGTATGCTTTATTTATGTTAAGTAAATTCAAAACACTATTCACCAATTTTACTTTCATATTTTTATTTCTCTGTTTTTTTTAATCAATGGAGATTGTAAGTTTTACAGCTTCAATTTACTTAATCCTTAAGTAATTGATTTTTTAAATTGAATTAAAAGTTTCAACTTTCTTTCCTTCTGTCAATGCTAATCAAAAAAAGTCATTCTTAAGTTTATGTAATAGAAATCTAACAGTTTTTTTCAAAGCATTCTCAGATAAAGCTTTTTTTTATTTTAACTACATAAAAGTTTTGCATACAATTTTTAAACTATTGTGTATTATTTTTTTTATAAAAAAAGCTTACGACATGAGGCTGAGCAGATTGCATAATCATACTTGGCAAGGTTTCCAATTACTTCACAATCTTCTTGACCATTAAGTGTATCGGAATTTATGCAAAAACGCTCTCGCCTTTGATAACCAACTGCCCCACAAACTACTGAGCAAAGCCCCCATGCCCCCCAAGTTGTCCATTGTCCTTGGGCTTAAATAACAATTAAAGTTCCTATTTAGCAAAAAAACTATGAAACATTATTGGACATCATCTTTTGTATTTAAAAAATCTATTATATTTTAATCATAAGTGAAATGCCTTATCATAAAAAATTTATATTTGTTTTTTTAAAACAATTTAAAAAACAATATTGAAACTTCAAAATTTACTAATATTATTTTTAAAAATGTATTTCTGTTAAAGCTGCTTACTTTCGCATCCCAGTTCTCCAGTTATTATATGGTAAAATTCCTCAGCTTTAATAGATTCAAGTTCAGAAAAGTTACTGGCAAATCTAGTGTAATATACATCTAATCCATTAACAACATAATGTGACATTCTGTATATGTCAATAGCATTAACATCAGGTCCAATTGCACCTACAAACACCAGAGCTTCACTTTTGACTAGATTCTCAGTTTGAACTCTAACTGCATAATCCAATTGAACGTTTTCATAACCATCTGTGAGAAATAGAATTACTGGTTGCACATTTAATCGCTGACAACCCTTGTATGCATCTCTTGCTTTTAATAGACCATCATTTATAGCTGTTCCACCATTTATTTTAGGTAAAGTTGTCATAAAATTTATAAAATCGATTTTATTAGTTAGAGCACCACAAGGAGAAGACACAACAGCATAGGATGCAAAGTTTACCACAGCAACTTGGACATTTGAATTTGCACCAAAATCTGAGTTTGCAATAAAACTGGTGGGAAACCCTCTTTCTTGAGACCAAGATAAATCATCAACACTTGATGAAGAATCCAAAACAATGACAAAAGTGATATTCAAACTGGAGCAAGATCTTACTAAATAAAACCATTACTATAAGATAATGTTGGAAAAGAATTATAAATGAAAAATCAAATTTTACCAAAAAATGTGAGTAATAATGCATGATTTTAAAAACAGAAAACTTTTGAAAAATAACTGAAAACATTAAAAGGACACTTTAATACAAGACATTTTAAAGGAGTAACACTTTGAAGGAAAAAAAACAATTTAAATGAACACCTAACATCGTCACTCAAGTCTGACTCAAAGTAATCCATTTATAATAAATATCCAATTACATTCATTTATATATGCATGTAAACACATACATACTAACACATATATTAGACATATATACCTGTTTAACTAACAAAAAATATTACCAGTTGAGCAAGCAGCAGTGTTGCAAGGCTCATAACTAACCATAAAATCAGCAGTGCATTGATACAAAGAGGAAGAATTACTCAAACAGTAATCACGAACTCGTATACGTACTGGATTTGACTGTGTTGATCTACATGATGAAGAGCAAGCACTCCATGTACCCCAGTCACCAAGTCGATAGTCTGATTTGTGCAAATCCAAAAGTATTTAAATGCATATTCACATGTTAGTTTGTAACTTTAAAACACTTTTAGAACACTTTTACATTTAGTTTTAACTAATTTTTAGTTCAGTAGAAATCATACCTGGACATGAAAACTCTATGTTGCATGGAGAAGTGTCAAATAATGAAACACCCTGACAAAAATTATCTGGTGTGCATGTTCGAGTGCGTGTGCGCATAGGATTGTTAAAGTTACATGTTGCAGTGCAGTCGCTAAATGGAGCCCACTGGCTAATTACTTGAGCTAAATATAAAAATTTTGCAAAAATGCATTTCTATATAATATCATCTTATGTGGAGGGAATGTTAATAATTCTCATGCTAATGTTTACAGTAGCAATATTGAAAACTTAACATTTTGGCCTTAGTTAAAGGATTCATTTTTAATGCAGTTTTCAATCAGTATAATAAACTGCAATTTTTTGATTTTGGTAATTACAAATCAAGAAATGCTTTTTGTTAAGATCCTTTATAAATATGTGAATATTGCATTAGAAATTAAATGTTTTTATATTATAGTATGTATATTTTTATATTATATATATATATTTTTATATTATATGTTTTCATTAGAAATTATGTGTTAATATAACTTCTAATGAAAACATATAATATAAAGTTTGCAAAAATTATAGAAAAAACCCCAAAGGATATTCTTTCTGTTTTTTAGATTAATGTTTCAGTTGTGATAAGTCTAAGTTTTAGGTTAATGTTAAAGTTGTGTTAGAGTTTTCAGGTTGTAAACTGCTATACAGCCAAACTAACAGCTTACATAGTAGTTATACTCAATGTTAATTGTTGGTTTTTCTGAATTGAAATCTGTCTTCAAAAGCCCATTCATCATATTCACCAACTAATTACCAAATGCCGTTGTTGATTCAACTTCTATTTGTTTTAAGGAGTTAAAAAATTGCTATGAGTATTAACATGGATTTGCATGTTTTCTCTTCATCACTGAGTGTATTTATGTTATCAAAAAATTTACCTAAATAATGTAGATAATTTAGCTCACCCTAGATTAACTAGCAGAAAGGTTTGAAATCAATCATTATAGATCATTTGACATTTTAAAAATTTAAAGTTCATACAGAGATAGCAAGGTTGCTTTAGGTATACAGGCTTAGAGATACTTTATTAGTAAATTTTCCTTTAACAATTTTTTCAAATGTTGGTTTAGCTACTCAATTACAAAGTGGTTTTTTTAATTTATTGAAATGGGGAAACCTTTGACAACTTTGTACCTTTAGTCACTTCGTCCCGTTGGCCTACAATTATCATTTTGAAAAAACATGAATTGCCATTTGGTATAAATTGTGTATATCCACGAGAAATTATAACTTTTGACTTTTAAAAAGTATATATTTGTGTATATCAGACTTAAATAATAAACCTTTCATAAAAAGTTGTTTGGTTGATGTGTGACATAAACATTTACCAAAATCCTTTTTTTTTTGGAAATCTTTAGATGATAACTTGTTACCCTAAATGTGGATTGAGATGATAATTGTTAAAGAACCCATCTCATGTACCTTTGACCGGCGTAAGACCATTGACTGGTCCATATTGCGCTTTAATATTTTGCAAATTTGAAGAGGCCAGTTTCATGAAACTTTTAAACTTCATGCACTTATGTGTAATTGGCCTGATGATAAGTTTTGATGATTAAGTTAGTTGGCTGCTGTTGCAATATAATAATCAGGTTGATTATATAACTTTACATAACTTCTATACAGCCATAAGGAAGTAATAGCAGAGAAATATATAATCATTTTTGTAAGTATATTTTGTTTAAAATGTGAGAGAGCATAGTTGGTTTTTTCTCAAGAAAATATAATAACAGTTATCTCTATGTAAACACCAGCCAATGTGTCATGGTAGATTTTCTGCCCTCAATAAAGAAACCATAAGAAATATATGAAAGTTACAAAAATATTTCAATATGTTATCATTTTGAACCATCAAATAATTGTAACTATGATGCAACAGAATTTTCGACAATTCACATACTACTAAAAATCAGTTTCAAAAGGCAAAAAACAATTTGGAAGTATGACAAGTGCAAAATGTGGTAATAATTCAACGATGATTACAGCCATTAGTTCTACTGGAAATAGCATACCACCATTTTTTCTCTTTCCATGTGCTTAATTTAAGGAATACATTTTAACTGGTGATCTTCCTCATGAACGACTTTTGGCCGAAAACCCAGTTTTTTTGATAATGGATAATTATGAAACTCATGTGAACATTTCAATTCTTGAGTTAACAGTTTTAATTGTGTTGGGTATTTTTCCTTTATTCAAAATATCTTTACTAAAACTTATTTTTTAGCTGCTAATGTTTCTGATTAACCAATAATGGATATTGAAGCTTACGTTTTTAATGATATTATCAAAGTTAATACCACTCCTGGCAATTTACCATCAATATCAATTTTTTCACCAAAAATAATACGACCTACCCAAAAGCCAAATTAAGAAAGATAACTATTACAAAAAGGTGTGAGGGAAAATCACGTACTTTAACTGATGCACCTTATATAAAAGTTATTTTATATATAAAATCTAACAATGAAAATGTCAAAAAATCCTCTTCAAGACTTATAAAACCAATTCAAAATCATTTTTACGCTACAGTTTTACACAAGTTTAAATGGTGAAAGTTATGATGAAATCAATTTTGGAATAAATACACTGAATATTTGAATGATATCTCCACGAAATACCGTCAAGCCAGTTACAATTTATGATATGTTTTACCTTATTGGTGAAGCTTATTCTCAAGCTTTTGTACCAAATAATATGGTTAACAGTTTTAAATGTACTGGGTACTTTCTCTTTATTGAAATTATTGTTATTGAAATTTATTTATTAGCTGCAAATGTTGATGATCAACCAATAATAGATATTGAAGCTTACGTTTTTAATGATATTATCTTTAAAAACGTAATCTTCAATATCTGTTATTGGTTGATCAGCAACATTTTATCTAGTTAAAACCACTCCTGGCAATTTACCATTAACTTCAATTGGTTCACCTAAAATAATACGAACTACTCAAAAGCCAAATTAGGAAAGACAACTATTACAAAAAAGTGTCAGGGAAAATCATGTACTTTAATTGATACACTTTATATGAAAGTTATTTTATATCTAAAATCTAACAATGAAAATTTCAAAAACACCTCTTCAAGACCAGTAAAACCAATACCAAAACAGTTCATTTTTACGCGTCTTACACAAGTTTAAATGGTGAAAGTTATGATGAAATCAATTTTGGAGTAAATACACTTGATATTTTTTAGAAAAAGCAAACAAGTAAAGTGAAATAGTTTCACGAAAATTGGAAGTGGAAAGAAACACTTTCGATATTATGTGGCAGAAGTTATTAAAGCTGTTGGTTTATATAAAAAAAATTAAACGTCTAAAGATGTCAGGAGACAATAACTTTACTCGTAATGAAAAGTGTATCTTAGTTAGAATAGTAGATATTAAAGTAAAGGTTGACCACCATTTGTTGGTCACGGATCATCTAGACGTCACTATTTTATGTTTGTTTTCGATTTGACATCTTTTTCTGTACATTATTATTATTTAATTTACTATATTCATTTAATTTCGTATATTTAATCGTCTGCCAGATTTTTGGTGTGACTGCATCATACCAATAAGTTCATATTGATATCGATAAAATAACTTAAAATTTAAAATTCCGTCAAATATTTGGATTTTAAAATCAGTGGCGATAGGTACAATTAGTTCATTTCTGATTGTACCTTGGCCACCATTAAGTATGCTAATTTAAAGAATTATATTTTTGCTTTTAAATCTAAAATGATAATTTCAACACTTAGAAAACATATTTTGTACAATTCAACCACATTTGAGTTCCAACCTCAATCCTAACCATCTCATGCAAAAACCATCCAGTTTAAAAAAATGTGACTAAATGGAAGTAACACTGATAATTGATGTCATTTTCCTTTATTTATTTCAAAAAATATTTAAATAAAGCAAAATCAAAATGATTATAACCATAGATGTACTTTAAGACACCGTCCTAGGGAAAAACAAAATTATAGTGCAAAGTTTATGTAACTTGAAAGTCAGCCTACCAATTATTTTTCTCAGAGTGCAATTGATATTTCCCTGGATCAAACAAAAACAAAGCAACAAATTGTTGAACACTGCAAGAATCTTAAAGTGATTCAAAATGCGATCTTGACACAGAGACAAGTATACTCAGAACATTTTGTCAAGCTGAGGTTGGATGGTGGTAGTGGCTTTTTCAAAATCACTCTTGGCATTCAAGGGCTCAATACTAATAGTCCCTCTCCACTTTCACCCAGAAAAAAGACCTTGACTTACGAAACTGCTGCAGACAGCAGTGTGAAACAACAACTTCTTGTAGCAGTTGCTGAAGATGTGTAGTTTTTTCTCGCAATCAACAAGTCACTAAATAGCAATAATTTTCTCTCTTAACTAACTGTCCTTTTTTACAAATTTTCTCCTTTATATATACCCCATACTTTTCCCAAAATATCCTTCCACAAACCGTCATAAATCACCACCGTCATAAATCACCACTTAAATCAGCCAAAAACACGTCGACTTTTTCTCCGTCACATAATTTTCGTTTTGCAAACAGTTCATATGCAGTGTAGGCATCTATAGAAAACGCCGCTAATAACACACGCTCGACTTCCACTACATTTTTTTTGACTTCCGCGGTTAAAGCATCGTACACTGCATAAGCAGCTTCTCTGAGAAGAATCGGAAAAATTAGTTCAAGCTTTAAGTTCTGAATTTCTGCAATCACTTTCGTTCGTTGAATCCAGACAGCAGCATCCGAAGTGCCATCATACGTTTCAAACATATCAAACAATCTCATACTTGGTTCCATGCCCGGTTAGATTGTAGTTTTTTCTCGTAATCAACAAGATTTAACAGAAAATTATGATAATGTTAAGAAACTTTTGACCTTGATCTGTCCTGAAAATGTTCCATTAGTTGTGTCATATGTCTTGAAACTGGCAGGCATTCTCTGTGGTGTGCAGACACATGCAAGTATTCACACATGCACATGGTATTACACTGACTCGCGAAACTTGGAAAATTGTGGGAATCTTTGTACACTAGGATCACTTCGAAATTGCTTTGAAGCCTTCAAAGCTGCTGGAATAGACTTGAAAAAAGAAAAAGATTTCAGAAGTGTTGTCCATGAGCCCCTTTTCTCAATTTCATATATAGTCAACTTGTGCTTGACTTGTTTCCATCTATGGAACTCTAAATTCTTCTGGGTATGATGATCCTTCTCTACATTTAAAGACAGGTGGTTAAAGGTAGAATAATAGCCTACTGCAATTCACATCAAAATTCAGTCTTTTTCTGAAGGTCATTTTGCAGGAAATGACTGCCACAAACTACTGAAAAACGTTGATGTGCTTACTGAACAGAACTATGCTTTCCAAATTTTTGGCATCATTGACACACAAAGAAAATTCGGAAAAGTTGCTATTTCCTGTTTTGGAACATCTCTTGATGAGAACTATGCCCAAACAATTACTGAATTTTAGAGCTCATTTATAGCCTTGGAAAGGGTTGAATTAGTGTGACTCCAAAAGTTCATGCAGTGTTCGATCGCATAGCAAAATTAATTGAAAAATGATACAAATTACGGTAAAACATGCAAAACACAAGTAGCTGTCATTTACAGATTAAGTTTCGTAAAATGAGAATTTTAAAACTGATATTTTTTCTAAAACAAAATAGTTTTATTTCAGTTTTTGCATATTATATCAGGGGTAAGTATATATCACTCCCTCAGAAGGGTTTCTCCGGAACATCAAGTCGGGGTAATAGCTTTTTCGGACAATGTGTGTTTATAATTGATCGGTAGAAAACCGTAAATAGCCAATTTTGAAAAGAATGCGCAACAGTTTTAAAATCGCTAATTTTAACGTAAAAGCTCAAAAACCAACGCATGTTGAAAATAAAATTTTTATTTTTGTAAGCCACATCTTTTTTTATAGCATTTCCAAATTGAAATACTTTTAGTGAAAGTTAATGGAAGTTCTTCTCAGACATATCAGGATCAAGTTAGAAAAATTTAACATGAAACTTTATAAAAAATAGACAAAAGCTTTTTAACTTTATACTTTTCAAAAAAATAGTTTGCAGCTGGAGCAGCAGCCTTCAACCTGCTTTTAACATATCGTCAGATTTAAAAATATCACTAACAGATTTTATGCTATAATCGAATTATAAAAGCTTACCTTTCGAAAAAGGAAATAAAGAAACTAACAACAATCCAACCAAATGCATTATATTGGCTATGTTAAAAAGTTCAGAGAGAGTCAGTTATTTATTTTTCTTCAAAACTTGTATAGTAGTATTAATATATTTTGTTTAAGAAATTTCAAACTTTAAAGAAGTTCTGCTTACCACTAAAGTAAAATCAAAGCTTTGCGATTATCTTTATTAGGAAGATAACCATCATTCAAACTTTGAAAACATGAAGTTGCATCAGTATTTGCCAATGTTAAGCTTACTCTACACAGAGGGGCAAACGTTTAAGTTACCCGTATCGCGTGTCTCAATTTCTTCAGCGAACAATTCGAGTTTTGAATCTTAAAATTTATTTATAGGGGCTAAAAGAAGTTTAATAAGGTTTAGGTTAGGAATTGTACGAAAGAGGTCGGAAAACAATGCACCACAAATTTACATATGACATTTAACAAACATAAAATTTAAAGTACCTGAAGAAGAGACAGAAGAGCAAGATCGGATCCAAAACTTGTTTTACTTTTGGATTTGGTTCTGCTAAGAATCTAACCTCGTTTATTTAATTGAAAAACTTTCAAAAAGTGATACCTTTTTTAAGAACTTTTTTTGCTTCTCTCTTCGAGACCGGCACCAAATAAGTGATTGAAAAAGAAGAAACAAACTGGTTTATAAAACAACTATTAAAATTCCGATGGCGAGAATGGGGATTATTCGCTATGGAGGTTTAGAATTTTATTATTTTTTGTCAAAACAATATGGATTTGAAAAATGGTGTTTTCTCTTCCAGCAGTTTTATAACAAACAATAGTTTTTTATTGAAACCATTTTCATAAAATACAATTGTATTGAAAGACGATTTTATCAAATAATTATTATCCGTAATAAACGTCCATCAAATGATGGCGGTTTTAATAGAGCTCAAGTTTCGATTCAGCATTAAAATTATTCAAAAGGTTTTTCTAATTAGATTTTTGACATTTTGCAGTAGTTAAACTTAAATAAGTTTTGTGTATTCTTTAATGATCATATTACCATGTTTTTATTTTGTTTTTTTTTTTTGTAATATTTATTGAATAGAGTTTAAAGTATACAAAACGATTAAAGTGTAATTGATAAAATAAAAACCTCAATGCACGCCATTAACAAAGGATAACTTATCAACTTCAACACTATACAGTTTTTAAAAATTTATTTCAAATCTCAGAGCAATTTAACAGTCTAGGAAACTGCAGATGAATTATCTAAGGTCTTACTGATTTTATTTATTAACATCTGTATTTTTTCTCCAGATGGAAATAGGACTAACGAAAAGGACTTGTTAATATATTTTCCCGACATCTTTTGTAATGTAAAACGTAATACTAATACCCTTTTTCGAATTGTCGCAAAAAAGGTATTAGTTATTAGTTCCATTTTTTTAAAAGAAGCTCACTCCGTAATGTTAAGTAATCAGACTATGCTAAACTGCTTGAATAACGTACTTTCTTGTAATTCAACTTTACAGATGTTATTTGTCGAAGACATACATTGAAAATCATCATGCTTAAAGACGTTAAAGTAAAAAATTTTTTTTTCCAAGTTAATAAAAGTGGCTAGTATGGTCAAACCAAGATTAGACACATGCTGTGACATTACATGCCACATTTGTTAATTTGGAAAATGAAGTTTTTTTTTTTTTCTTAAACGCTTTTGAAAAAGTATTATCAACTTCGAAAATATTTTTTCAAACAGATTATTGTTGGTCAGTAGATCAACGATAAATCTGTTAGAACATGAAAATACTTGATACTTAAAATTAAGAAAGCTAAAAATATTATTCTCGTGAGACAGGTGATTTATTCTTTCGAATTTAATTTTTGTAACAGTATTGATGACCTTTTTTTAAGAAAACTCTTTACTCTTGTTTTAAAAAAGACAAGGAATGGAAAATCGGTGTTTTCATCGAATCAGACAAAAGGAATTCCTTCTAAATACTTTCTGCAAAAAATGTTTGTTTTCTTAAATAAATTTGTGTGGCTAAAAAAATTGCCGTTTTTGATTTAAATGATTTTGAAATATAGGCGTGGTTGAAATAAAACGCGTTGTTTTTTATAAATATTGTAGAGTTCTACAAATAGTCTTTTTTTCTGCACATTATTTTCAGATACTTAAAGAATAACTTTAATGTTTTTGAAACGGATAGTTACATTTCACAACAACTTGCTGCAATAATCTTGATGTATGCACGAAACAATAATTTAATTATTGCAAGAGTTGATGAACTTCGACAATGATTTCCAGGACGAAAGATTTTTTTACAACCAACAATTCGGGAACTGGTAACTTGGTTCGAAGAAACAAGGGGAACGTTTGATAACTTACAAACAGAACTACCATGGACATGGCGATCATTAGAGTATATTGAGCGTTAGCCTAAAGTGTGTAAGAAGATCTAGAAACATTAATAGTAAGAAGAATGTAACAGCTTAGGCTTTCAAAACTATCACTGGACCAATTCTAGCAGTTAGACCTACATTTATTTCCATATAAGATAAATCTAATTTAAGATAAGATGTTAAATGACCATCAAAAACTTTAGAAATGCTTATCTCTGCGTAATGAGAATCCAGATTTTGCCAGACTAAATCATTTTAAGCTATATGGAACAGCAGCTTTTAACAAAAATTGAATCTAAATTAAGGCCCTTCCATCTACGTAAGGTCACTTCATGGTACGGAATATAATCCCTATTCATTGTTGGACCGTATCTTTTTTGAATATGACAGAGGTAACCCAATTTTAGTCAACGGCGCTCGTTACAGTCAAGTATGTAAACAACTTTTGGTACACGAAAGAAATCAATTGGGACTGTAGAACAATGGCTTCATTAGGATGATCCTACGGCCCATACTTCTTGTGAAACAATATATGAATTGTTACATTATCTCCTGATATTATCTCGAAATACGTTGATTTTAATTGGCATTTAATTAGCAATCTGTGGGGCAGTCTGCTGCTTAAGTATATATGAAAAAACCAGCAACTTTGAAATAAAATATTAGAGCCGAAATTGCAAATATATCGCTCTTGCAATCTTCCATGCGGTTAATTAAACTTTATTCTGTTTAACTGTTTGGCTATTTGCTAAAAGATGAATAATTTATTGGTTAACCATTATTGTCAAAGAAAAGGTTTTTTTTTTTTTGTGTAATCATAATTTAACGGATGTTCTTAAGAAAAAGTTAGTTCATAAAGTGTTTAACATTACTTGCCTTGTTGTGAAGCGCTTAATATCACTTGTCTTGTTATAAAGTGTTTAAGATTGCTTACATTTTTATGAAGCTCTGTAAATTAAACGTTTTGATTAATAGTTTTTTCAGTTAATACAAGTCGCTCTGTCTACGCTCTGTCTACGCTCTGTCTCTGTGTTCGTTTTATATTTGTTTTCATTCGAGCCTTGCATGCTTTAGAACCTCTATTTAGTACAATCCAGTTAACTAGAAGATTTAGAAACAGTAAACCTCTAAGCTTATTAGATAAAATTTGAAGTTAGTTTGTGGTTTATTGTTGTTATGGAGAAAATTCATCTGATACGAAACCAGACTAAATTAAAAGGAAACTGTATGTCTAATTATATTTGCTATTATTAATACATATAAAAATATATCACAAATTTATGAACTCTTTCTCAAAATAAATTCAACTTGGCTGATATCGATTAAACCGCAATAATGGTTTCTTAAATTTTGAAAAAGCAATTAATTTCCAAAAAAAGAATTTTTAATTTAAACATTTCAAAGGACTATTTTGTTAAGCTTAAAATTACAGACTTTTAATTAGAAATGAGTTGTTGTTTTTTTGGATAATTATGAACCCTCCTTTATATATTTTAACGTTTGCTTTCAAACAGAAATTCTTGTTGAGACATAAGAGCAATAGAAAGCGTTAAAGTCTTGAAATACTAGCATAATAATCTAAGCGGATTCTCGCGCCTTGGCTTAATGGTTTTAATAAGTTCACGATAACTTTATAACTCATACTTGAGGAATTTTAAGATTGTTCTCGCACTGATTATGATAAGCTCTAGGATTATTTTTTAGACTCAAAGATTTTGAAAAAACAGGTAAAACCTGTTACAGAAAAAACCTGTGATAGGTAAATTTTTTTTTTCTCAATTTATAGTTTCAGAAGAAGATTGCAAATCATTTAGCTAAGGTTCATTTCCAAACACAAACTTGCTGCATGAATCCTACAGAGCGAGAAAGATCACTACACATCTATTGCATATGACGGTTTGAAAGTTTTAAATAATCTTAACTATAAAGACTTTTCCAAGTTTAAAGAAATAATTAATAAGCTTACACATCGTAGTTTCCGTTTTGAATGTCAAAAATGTTTTGATTTCCATACGGGACAACGAGCTATGTTATGACGTCACTTAAACTTGCATTTTTATTGTATTGTTTATCACACAGTATTAGTGCATGTAACCTAGTAAAATAGTAACATACAGTTTGTGTAAGTGAGATAAATCATCAAGTGATTTTATGATCATTCATTATACAATCAAGATAAAATACTGCTAAAAATACTGTAAAATCTCTAAAGGATATGTGAACTATCTTTAAAACTATTAAATAATTTTTTTGTTTAAATTTATTGTAACTTTCCTTATAGACTAAAAATATACCCAGCTAACAATTAACGTTCAAGTAAGGGTCTGCGTATCGAAACATATCGTATTATGATACGATACGATAAGGTATCGGAATGTGCGTATCGTAAGTTTTTTTATATTACGATAATATCGTACCCAAAAAGTTTGCACGATAAAGTTTCGATATTTATCGATTCATTACGATATTTATCGGTCAATTACCTAAATATCGTAACTCATATCGTAACTCAAACGATAACGATACTTATCGATTCATTACGATATTATTTTTTCCGACTAAAAAAATAATTTTTTTAAAAACCTAAATACTGTCATAAAATTGCTGACAAGTGCACTATTTAATGTAAAAAAAAAGAAATAAACAAAACTTTATTTGTAATTTTGATTTTTTAATTTATTCAAGACTTAAGTTGAAGCAAAAAACAGCTAAAAACAAAAAATAATTTTTTACTTGATAAATTGTTGACGTGACATGTTTAACACGTTAAGGTTTGTGCCTGTGACTTAATATAAGAAAAAGATTAAAATTTAATCTCAAAGTCAAGGTTTATTGAAATCACTAAATCACTATATGGCAAATTTTATAAACTTTAAGCAGTAAAATAAACCAATGACGCCACTAAGGCAATGAACCAATTTAAGTTAGTCATCCATTTCAACTGCTGATGTAAGAGTTGAAGTAGGAAGTCCCTGACTTGAAGCAGCTGAATTCTGAGAGTTATTGGTAGAAGCCTCTTCAAACAATTCTTCTTTTTCATCCCGACTGGTTAGAAGCCATCTTTTGATCTGGACCTTAGGGTAGTTTTGCTGAATGTACAACAATTTTTCAACTTGTTCAGGCTGCAATTTTGTTCTTTTATAAGAGACAATTCCACCACCGGCACTAAAAGCTCTTTCTGAAGATGCTGAGGAAGCAGGTACACATAGCCATTTTTTAGCAGCTTGAGCAAGGAGAGGAAATTTGTATTTATTTGCTCTCCAAAATTCCAGCACGTCCACACCAACAACCCCTGGGAGTTTTTGAAATATTTCCCATTCAGTGGCAATGTCCGACTTTGGAGGTGGAGCCGGACCAGAATAGGAAGTCACAAGTGCAGGAGCTTCTTCCATTCCAACATTATAGAAAGGATCATCTTCCGAAACATGACCTTGGATTTCAGCATGTAACCGTTCATTAAATAATGTTGTTGCAGCAATCCATTCCTGATAAGCATTGGATTGAGTAATCAGTGCCTCATAGGCTTCATCAAATCCACCCAGTTTTTTCAGAGCTCTTCCCTTGTACAAGGGATTAAGCAAGTTGGCAACAGAGTAAAAAAGGTTTTGACAACCAATGTCCGGAAAACGAACATCCAAGTTTTCCACCAGCTTTTGGTGAAACATTTGTGCTGTCGGTGATGCCGCACCAGCCTTGATGAAATCCAGGCATTTGTGCCTCAGTGTGTAAATGTTTGAGATAACGAGGTGAATGCTTACTTCTTTGTCTGCAGAGAAACATTCTGAAATCTCAGCAACTCTCCTCAGAATAGGCAAAATTTCGTCATAAAGATTGAATTCATCTTCTGAAGGAATGACTGGAGCTAGTTTGGTGTCATCTTTTCCAGGAATGTCTCTAATGGAGCTAAGGATACGACGCATTTTTACAATGCTTTCCAACATCATAAAAGTTGAATTCCAGCGTGTTTTCACAGGAGTGATGATTTTCACAAATTTCAACTTATCCTTGCTAACAACATCACTGTCATCAAGCAACAGCTTTAGCTAAAAATTAAAATAGAATTATAAGAAACATAACATAAAAGTTGATTAGTACTATTTACTATAATAAAAAACTGATATTAACTATGTTATGTTTTTACTTTTTAAATGTTAACATTTTATCAGTTGAAAAATTTTTTCACACAAAGTGTACTAAGAAGTTTATATTGCGCTTGTATTGTATTAAACTATAAACTAAATTACAATAAAAGCGAAAAAAGATGTTAAACTAGTTACCTCTTTTTTAATTCTTTGCTCAGACAAAGATGACTTGTGGCATCTTGAACTTAATTCAGTTGCTCTTTGGATTGCTTCGTGAAGATCCAAACTGTCAAAACCTTTTGTTTCTTTGACAGTTGCTTCAACTGCCAAATTCAAAAGATGATCAGCACACAAAAGAGATGCATCTACAAAATTGCTCTTGCTAATTGCCGCCTTCATATTAGCGGCTGAATCATGGACACACACAACGGACGAAACTCCATTATTTCCGGCCAACTCTGAGACATTCCTGAAAAGCAAAGTAAAATTAGTTGTTTGCTTTTTGATGTTTTAAAATATAAACTAATACTTTTGTTGTTATTTTAGATATAAATAAAAGTATTAATTTGTGACATTAATTTTAAACTAAATGGCGGATTTTGCTTATCTAAATAATTCAAACGATTAACTTAATTTACAGAAATTTTAACCTAACAAAAATTAAATACTAAAACATACTTATCCAGACAAAGAGCAATGGCTTCAGCTGTATGTCGTCCGGAAAACGGAGAAACTCCAATCACAAACATCCTTAATCGGAAGTCTTCACTCACATAGTGCAATGTACTGGCTTGGTATGCATCATTGTTTCTACTTTGCCAGAGGTCAGTTGAGATTGCAAATCCAGCGGTCTTTGGCAATTCCTCCTTTAGAATGTCATCCACACAGATTTTCACATTTTTGTACAACAACGGCAACCTAAAATCAAAATAAAAAATTATTGGTATTTCTCGTTACATGTCAATATGGTTACCTACTAAGATAACCCAAAAAACAATTGGTGTGGATTGGTCTTAAAAAAGTAGCTTTTTAAAAAATTTAGTTCTCTTGGAACTCCCATTGAATTGACTCCCCACAATAAAATTTTATTTAAAACAATTAAAATTTTTCGTACTTGAACCGCGAGTATGTTGTTGCAGCCTTCACATTCATTTTTGGGTTGCAGTAGTGAACAAAATCTTTAAAAGCTTCATGTTCAACCAAAGAGAATGGCAAATTTAAACGGGCCAAAAACTTGGCAATTTCAATGTCTCCTCTGAGCTGTTCGTTGTCTTGTGGCTTGTATTTGACCCAATGCTTTAGATTTTGGACCTTTTCTGCTGATGGTCCGGAAAGTCTTCCTCGTTTAACTCTACTGCCCAACATTAATGGTGTCTTATCATCTCGGACCTGCTCATAAGCCTCGTCTTCATTGTAGGTCTAAAAATCAATATGAAACCCATTAAAATACCTAATATTGAAACATTCATCAGCATTTATCAAAAGTTATTGATATTTATCGTTAAATCTTGTTAAATCTTGGTATTGTAATAGTAATAATAACTAACACATATGAAAATAAAAGTTAATATTTAAATTAAAAAAGTAAAAACGTTTGTAAACTTTATTGCACCTGTTTTAACTCATCAAAAGCAACATGGCGATTTTCCTCCAGGGCTGCAAACTGAACAGGATGCTTCCTTGTCAAATGTGATCTCATGCCAGATGTGTTCCTGTCCGCCAACTTGCAAATTGCAAAACAATACTTGCATTTTGCAGTAACAAGTCGCTCTTCATCTGGTGTAGTACTGAACTCTTCATCAAAGTGATTCCAAATTTCGCTCCTTGACCTTGGCATTCTTCAAAATGTTGTTCAATTACAAATTTAATACTAATTCAAACTAAAATTTTAATATCTCTCCTTATAAAAAAAAATTTATTTTAAGAGCCTAATTATGTACATCTAAGTAATTTAAAGAGTATCCCAAAAACTTTTTCCCAGAGAGTTTTTAAAAACGTTTTTATTACAATTAGCTAGTTAATTTCGGTTCAGTAGAACCGTAATTAAAACCGTAACCAAAACCGAAACCGAAGTTTGAGTGAAGCCGAAATCGAAACAATCTGAAACATGAAAGCCAAATCAATATCAAAATAACATGAAATAACTATTTTACTTAACAGTGTCTCATAACTCATTACAAAAACTTATATATTATTCAAATGCATCTATCTATCGATCGATATTGTAGTTTTCTCGCAACACATCGATGAGATGACAACAATATTCTCTTCAAACAAAAACCTATCTTTACAAATTTAGTCCTTCTTTTATACCAGACAATATCCCTCAAAAACGTCATAAAAACCAACAAGATTACGGAATTAATAATTTTGATAGTTGTTACAAACAACTATCAAAATTATTAACGTAACGTTCTAACAAATTTCGCAACGGAACAACTTATCTCTATATATATCTCTATAGAACAATCCAACTGTTTATTTTTTTTTAAATAAAAACATACCGTTGTGTGACCTAACAAAGTCCTGTGCTTTAAGAAAGTCCTAAATTAAAAATTGACAAATTTTGAAGATTTTTGTTATTATTATCAAATATATATATATATATATATATGATAATAATAACAAAAATCTTCAAAAACTCCATAACTATGACATTTTTTTATCATTGAAATTTGTTTGAATAAATAAATATTTGAAAAAATAAAATAGATTTGTTTTTGTAATGATTTATAGGACATAAGGCATTTAAACGATCAGTATGTAACATGATTTGATAAAAAATAGAACATGTGAAAATATTTTAATATTTGATGATCGCTTAAAGAATGATTTGAGAATAGTAACTTGATTCAATTGTCACGTGATTTCAATTAATAATTACTTCAATTTTTGTAATTGATAATTGATTTACCCACAAACGATTAAAACATCAATATAATTAGGAAATCATCATGATCCCACACTAAATAAAAACAAGTTTTCTAAACTTAAAGAAAAAACCTCCCTATAAAAAGTTTTGGTTCATTACAGTAGTAGTTTGAACCGTAATTTTGCCCGAAACAGAATAAGTAAAAGGTTGTCGAAGCAGAAATTTTGAATTCGGTTTCGGCCGAAACCTGTAGCGAAAGTTTCCATTCGCTACAATTAGCGGCAACATTTCAGCTAGACGATATTTTAATCACATAAGTATTTTTTATTATTAAAAAAGCGGACTTTAATAATGAGTTTTAATCGAATAAACCACAATTGTTACGAATATTTAAAGAATAACTTTTTCTTTTTTAAAAAAATAAAAATATTTTGGAGCGCTTACCGTGGTGTGACCTAACAAAGTCCTATGCTTTAAGAAAGTCCTAATTTAAGAAATGACAAGTTTCGTATACATAAAATAAACATTTAAAGAAAAAAATTTAGTTATTTTATCTAACTAGATATCTAGTTTAAACAACAGAATTATTTTCCGCAAATGATTCTTTTATATATACGAAATTTGTCAATTTTTAATTTAGGACTTTCTTAAAGCATAGGACTTTGTTAGGTCACACCACGGTATGTTTTTATTTAAAAAAATAAACAGTTGGATTGTTCTCCTAACTGCCTGAGCCGTTTTTAACAACTTAATCTAAAAAACGGCGTTAAAAAATAGGCGATTATTATTTTTTATCAATATTTTAATCAATAAATTGAGAAAATATATTGCAAAATATTTTAACTTAACATTTAGTTAAATCTAATACAAAATATTGTAAAATATCTAATATAAAACAACTTAACATTTAGTTATATCTAATACAAAATTTTGTAAAATATTGAAAAGTTTTGAAAACCAAACGATATTTTATCGGAACGTATCGTACATATCGAAACTCAAAAATATCGTTATACAATTTTTGTCGATGAATTATGCGATATTTATCGCTAAAAGCGATAATGATATCGTGCATATCGAAACCCAAACGATATTTTATCGGAATCATATCGTAACATATCGGATATACCAATTCATATCGAAACCCATTATCGTAAAAAATATCGGTTAGTTTCGATATTTCGATAACGATACGCAGATTCGTTCAAGAAACGTTACTGTAACGTCCGTTTAGGTTCGTTTAATGTTTGCTGCAAACGTTACGTGAACCAACTTTTGTGAGCTCCGATTAACAGTTTTTGAACGTTCGATGCAAACCTTCAATTAACAGGCAGCGAACGTTGTTTTGACGTTCACTGCAAACCCTATTTTGACAGCTCTTGAACGTGCATATCAAACGTTCAATAACGAACACGGGCGTTGACCTAACGTGTGTGTGTGTGTATATATATATATATATATATATATATATATATATATATATATATATATATATATATATATATATATATATATATATATATATATATATATATATATATATATATATATATATATATATGCAGTATGCGACAAAAGTGTTTACATGTTTTTGAAAAATATTCTTTTTTAAAATAAATGATTGAAATACATGTTTATATATCAATATATATATACCAAAATAAAGGTAATTCATTGTAGTTTCATGTTTTTAGCCTGAATTTAAATGAATGAGAAGTGTTTATAGCAAATTATTTATTGAAACAAAATGTCAGATGTAAACAGTTTTGTCGCGATTTATGCTACTATTAATTTTAATGCGAAATTAATACTTTGTGGCTATATTTTTAATTTGTTTAAATAAAACATATCTCAATTAGTAATAAACGGTTTATTTAAACTTAAAATTCGTAATGTAAACAACAGAAAAATTATAATTGAAAGAATGAAGAAAGTGTCGAAAGAAATTGAAAATTTAGCTGTTCAGAAGCTTAAATCAGGATTGTCTCTTCGTGAGACAGGACGAGAACTTAATATATATTGTTTAGTCTATAAAATTAAGAAGCGAAACGATATAGAGGAGAAATGCAACAAAAATGGACGCAAGAAAATTTTCACTACTCGAGATCAGAGAACAATTTCTAGATTAATCATGACAAATAAAGCAAAATCAGCACACGATGTAAAGAAACAATTAAATAATGCTCAAGGTACAGTGGTAAGTACTCGAACAGTGCAGAGAGAACTCAAGAGAATTGGATTCAAGGCAAAAAAGAAGATCAAGAAACCACTACTAACACCGAAACATCGTAAACAACGATTGGAATTTGCAAAGAAGTATGAAAACTGGACTTTTGCTGAGTGGAGTAAGGTGATTTGGACAAACGAAAGCAAGATTAACTTGATTGGCTCTAATGGCATTCGATATGTATGGAAAAAAGCTGGAGAAGGAATTTCTGATCGTGACTTTATTCCAACAGTAAAATATGGCGGCGGAAAGTTGTTGTTTTGGGGATGTTTCTCTTCGTCTGGTGTTGGTAAAATCGTAAAAATTGATGGAATAATGGACGCGAAACATTATATTGTCATTTTAAACAATGGCTATTTGCCTAGTTTACGAGGATGGCGAAAGCAAATTCGTTCGACACTTTTTATGCAAGACAATGATTCAAAGCACAAGGCAAAAATTACATTAGAATTCCTAAATTCGAAGAAATTTAAGATTCTAGAGTGGCCTGCGCAAAGTCCCGATCTTAACCCGATCGAGAAACTTTGGTCTATTGTGAAGAATCGAGTTTATAATTATGAAACAAGAGCAGCCAGTCGACAAGAATTATGGGAGTTGAGTATGTTTGGAGTTCGATAACTGTTGAAGAATGCAAGAAGTTGATTGGTAGCATGCCTGCGAGAATTGCAGCAGTCATTAGAAGTCGTGGAGGCTACACAAAGTATTAACTTCGCATTAAAATTAATAATAGCATAAATCACGACAAAACTGTTTACATCTGACATTTTGTTTCAATAAATAATTTGCTATAAACACTTCTCATTCATTTAAATTCAGGCTCAAAACATGAAACTACAATGAATTACCTTTATTTTGGTATATATATATTGATATATAAACATGTATTTCAATCATTTATTTTAAAAAAGAATATTTTTCAAAAACATGTAAACACTTTTGTCGCATACTGTGTATATATATATATATATATATATATATATATATATATATATATATATATATATATATATATATATATATATATATATATATATATATATATTAGGGTAGCCCTTAGCTGTATTGAAATTTTCGAAAGTGAAAATGTTGTACCTCCTAACCCTTGATCCTGTTCCAATCAACTAAATAAGAAACTGTGCAAAATTTCAGCTCAATCGGACAACTGCAAGGCGACCCTTACACGCCTTTAAGTTGGAACATAATATGCATATAGAATAATTCCGTTCAAAAGCGATATATTCTTGTCTATATCGTCCATGTTCTTATTTACTACACCAAAAAGCTATAAGGCAAAAGCATTTTCATATACAACAATAACGTCCATAGAATCAAAATATATTGTGAAGACAGGATTTAGTAGCAGTTGGGTACTTTTTACGGTCTACGGCAACGATCTGTAAAACAAATTGTTTCTCAGTTTCGTCTTTGGTGAGAATATTATTATAATCCTGAATGAGTTTGACTCATCATTCCGCAACATCATTCACAAACACTATTTTCTTAAGTTTTTCAATTCCACTTTTGTAACCAGGATCATCCTTCCATACTGAAGGGTCTTTGTTCAGAAAATCGGTGCTGAGAGCAAATCTGTTGAAGAATGTTTTTGTACCTGGAGTTAACAGAGATGGAAACTTGATGTTTGGAAAGGAAGTAAAGTCTTCTTCGGGAAGAATTTATCTCTTGACTTGATTTTTTTCTTCTTCCGCTTCTTCGTCTCTGTCGAGAAAAACTTGAGCCATATTTCCTTTAACTGCTGGTGGAACAATGTCATCAAATAAGGCGAGAGCAACAGTTTCGGGAACTAAGTACCAGAGGTGGTTGGAAAATTTCTTTGCAGCAGCCTTACTGACATGTTGATCTATGTCTTGATAATTATGCAGTTGGCACATAAATAGGAAATCATGATATGGTGCTGTAATTGCTTCTGATGATAGAAACCAGGCTTGAACATACACTCCTCGGGTGATTTAAGGCCAGTCTGAGAAAGTTTCGTTTTATTTTCGTGTTATTTTTGTTTAAACGCGTGTGACGTGTTTTCACCTCGCGGGATTGATCTCATTAAGAGTTAGACGTTAAATATACCGTTATCAAAGGCCGATATTGTTTCTATAAAAACAATATCGGCCTTTGATAACGGTATATTTAACGTCTAACTCTTAATGAGATCAATCCCGCGAGGTGAAAACACGTCACACGCGTTTAAACAAAAATAACACGAAAATAAAACGAAACTTTCTCAGACTGGCCTTAAATCACCCGAGGAGTGTATGTTCAAGCCTGGTTTCTATCATCAGAAGCAATTACAGCACCATATCATGATTTCCTATTTATGTGCCAACTGCATAATTATCAAGACATAGATCAACATGTCAGTAAGGCTGCTGCAAAGAAATTTTCCAACCACCTCTGGTACTTAGTTCCCGAAACTGTTGCTCTCGCCTTATTTGATGACATTGTTCCACCAGCAGTTAAAGGAAATATGGCTCAAGTTTTTCTCGACAGAGACGAAGAAGCGGAAGAAGAAAAAAATCAATAATAGATAAAAATATACATCTATCAAATCTATACATTCATATTTAACGAAAAATAGTACTTTATTTTTATTAAATATAAATGATTATATTTATCTATTTAAAGTGTAATTTCTTATTGAACTTGAGGATACAAAATATTACATCTTTTTTGAGAATACTGCTCAGAAATGCCTTTATTGGTTCAACCAAAATATTTTTAAAGGAAAAAATAGGACAATTTACTAGATCTTTCTTCGATACGAATGTGAAGAAACTGGCACTGAAAAATTTTCATACTTTTTTTTTGAGAATGATGAATTCCTTTTAGGCCTCCTAAAATTTTAGCTTCCATTTAAAAACACATATAGAGTTTAGCTATGTTCTTAGGTTCAAATTTAAATGTTCCTAACCTATTCAACTTTGTACACTTTTTTTTTTTTGCGAAATTGAAAATTTGCATGATAGAAATAGGATAAATGTAGTAAAATACCCCCTAAAAGTCTTTTTAAAGGGTATTTGTCACTTGCCTATAATATAAAAAGGCTAAAGGTTGATGCTGGTGTATATTTTTCCTGATAATTTTATTTTTTCATTTTTGCATTATCCCAAGCACAGGCTACATCTTACCATTTGACTCTAACAAATCAGGAGATAATAACTTACTTGAGTTTAGGAAATAAAAACTTATAGATAAACATAAGGTAGTAAAATATTTTCTTTCTAAAACAAAATACAGTTAAAGATTGTCTTTTAAATTGCATTAAAATTAGGTTTACTGTCCCTGCCATCAGTCTGATCCACCATGTGCTTTACATAACCTTGGATATCAGCCTATGTCAACTTCCAAATGTTTTCCAAAGTATTTTCTTAAAATTAACATTAGAGAAGCTGGATGAAAGAATGAAATTTAGAAAAACCCTATTGTGAGATTTAACACAATTATTTAAAGTGATCAATTATCGGTAAAAAAAAAAAGATTAATTAGTATTTAATATTATCATTTCTTACCTTTGCGATGTAACAATCGGCTTAACACTATGATCTCATTCCCATATAGTGCATTTTGAAGAGTGCTTGATATTTATTGTTCATTGTCATATGAGAAACAAGGATTAAAAAATTGTCAATATTAATCCAGCACCTTGTATTTTATACACATTATAATGTAGATATCATATAATGAAAAAAAAAAAATTGATGGAATTCAAGGAAGAAATTTAAAAATTTTCTCTCTTGTATTTGTATAGGTTTTATTTAGACCCACCACCAATTAAAACTTCAAGGTTGACTAAAGACCAATAATTAATGAAAAACATTTGGATTTTGCAACTTTTCCTTGTACTTTCAAAACTTGTCTTGTTTTTATCATTATTACATTTGCTGAATAATGGAAAGTTCACAAAATTTATAGTACACTGCGACCATTTTCTATAGACGCATGTAAAATTTAGCGGATTTACAGTGTTACAGTGGTAATAAAATTGTTTTAACGGTACTTTTGAAAAAGTATATGTAAGAAAACAATGATCCATTATGCATTTAATTATTAACTATCTTGATTGTATTAAAATAATTAAATTTTTAATATTAACGTGGCAATTTTCTATAGACGCACTAAAGTTTTTACGAGTTTTGTCGCAAATTTCTTATATTCTGTAGTATTTTTTATTTTGTGAGTCGAAATTAAGTTTAACTTAACCAAATGCCGAAAGGAAAGGTCCTTACTGATATTGAAAAAGGTCATATATTGGCTTATCATCGAGAAAAAGTTCCAAATCGAGAAATTGCTAGAAGATTGAAGAGATCAGATCACGTTATCCGTAATTTCTTGAAAAATCCAACAGATTATGCAACAATCAAGAGGAAACCAAAGAAATCTAAGGTTTCAGACCGTGAAAAACGCAGAATTGTTCAACTCGCATCAAATTCATCAAAAAGTTTGAAAACAATTAAGTCAGATTTGGGTTTAAATGTTTGCAAGAAGATGATTAGGAAAGTTCTTAAAGACAGCCCACACATTGTACGATCAAAAATGAATAAAGCACCAAATTTGAAGCCCGTTCACAAACAAAAACGGATGGAATTCGCACGCGAAAACATGGCACGCGATTGGGAACAAGTAAGAAATTTTAGATTAAATTCTCATAAATACGTGAGATGTCTAAATAGCTGAATATTTTTGTTTTCAATACCAGGTGATTTTTTCGGACGAGAAAAAGTTTAATCTTGATGGGCCTGATGGTTTTAGTGGCTACTGGGGTGATTTGAGGAGAGAACCCAAATATTTTTCAACAAGGAACTTTGGTGGTGGTTCTTTGATGGTTTGGCTTGGGTTTTGTGCAAAAGGAAAGTTAAATTTAGCATTTACATCTTGCAAAATGAAAAGTTCTGAATACATTGATGTGCTAAAATTATGTTTAATTCCATTTCAAAACAAATATCGACGCAAAAAGTTTGTTTTTCAATAAGAGAACGCCAGCATTCACAAAAGTAACGAGACTAAAGCTTGGTTTGAAGCTAAAAAAATCGAGTAAATGTGGTGGTCTGCTCGCAGTCCAGAGATGAACCCTGTTAAAAACATCTGGGGAATCATTGTATGACGCATCTATGCTGACCAGAAGCAATATAACTCTGCGGCAGAGCTAAAAGAAGCGATATCAGAATGCTGGGAGGATATGGAGCCAAAAGTGCTGGAAAACTTGGTGGGAAGTATGCAAAAACGAATTTATCAAGTAATTGAGCGCAAAGGAGGTCCAATTGAGTACTAAAAATGTGATAAAAACATTTTTTTTGGATAGTTTTGTTAAAAAATGTGAACTGCGTCTATAGAAAATAGTCAGCTATCTTTTGAATTTAATTCATTTATGATTGACCTCTTTTCAAATTTGATATTATATTTTGATAATTTTCATTATTTTTTGATATTTTATTTATAATTTATTGCAATACTCTATAAAAATAAAGTTAAGTACGTTTTTAAGACATAATCCACATGCGCCTATAGAAAATGGTCACAGTGTAGTAATTGAAAAATTATTAACTTAGACTTATGTATGAATGCATGAATGTATGTATGTATGTATGTATGTATGTATGTATGTATGTATGTATGTATGTATGTATGTATGTATGTATGTATGTATGTATGTATGTATGTATGTATGTATGTATGTATGTATGTATGTATGTATGTATGTATGTATGTATGTATGTATGTATGTATGTATGTATGTATGTATGTATGTATGTATGTATGTATGTATGTATGTATGTATGTATGTATGTATGTATGTATGTATGTATGTATGTATGTATGTATGTATGTACGTACGTACGTACGTATGTATGTATGTATGTATGTATGTATATATGTATGTATGTATGTATGTATGTATGTATGTATGTATGTATGTATGTATGTATGTATGTATGTATGTATGTATGTATGTATGTATGTATGTATGTATGTATGTATGTATGTATGTATGTATGTATGTATGTATGTATGTACGTACGTACGTACGTATGTATGTATGTATGTATGTATGTATGTATGTATGTATGTATGTATGTATGTATGTATGTATGTATGTATGTATGTATGTATGTATGTATGTATGTATGTATGTATGTATGTATGTATGTATGTATGTATGTATGTATGTATGTATGTATGTATGTATGTATGTATGTATTTATGTATATATGAATACAAAATAATATTATAAGAACAAAAAAAAACACAAAATAGCATGAAAATTAAGGGTCTGCGTCTCGTTGTTTTTTTAAATCGAGACGAGACGAGACGATCCTAAAAGCTTTGTCCCGATTAGCGATAAATATCGAGACAATTTTTAATTTTCAGTCGAAATCCGGGACGATACCGAGACGAGACGAGATGTCCCGGACAAAATAGGAGCTTTACAATTTCCCGGAATTTACATCTTTTTAACGGGACATTACGAGACATAACGAGACATAACGAGATATACTAGTTAATCCTTAATGTGAAATTTAAATAATGAATTTCTGACACAATTACCATTATTTATTTCAGCTGCTATTATTGATATTGTTATACCATCTACATAAATACAGCTTTATAAAAGTTAATGGTAGCAACTGAAATCAGGGAAAAAAAATATTTTTGGGATAGTATTTAACTTTTTCCACTAAAATATCGTGTAAGAAGTGGATAAATATATGTCCAAGGGCTAAGTTTCTGATCATTTAATATTGTTTACCGCCGAGGTCAGTATTCACTTCTAATGCAAGAGTTTGTTTTACACTCATATTTAAGGGAAAGGTTATCCAAAATGTATTTAACTTTTTTGATTCATAAAACATTTGACTTTTTTTAAAAAGTGTACTTCTTGCAGAGACTAACTAGAGAGCATGATGTTCAACACCTAGTTCTTTTATTTTTTCTCTTTTCCTTTGCTCTCCAAGGACCACCCATTGTTTATGGGGTTTTCCAGAATCAAAATGGCTACTTTTATTGGTCATAAGATTTTTTTGAAGCCATTGGTCTTCTTTTTCTATAAAAGAATCATAATTTCTACCACATTGTTTTAGCTTTTTTCTTCACTTTTGAAATAAATCTATCTAAAGTAGCATTAATTTATGTTCTATTTGCTAATTTCTTTAGTTTATTTGATTTCGTTAAGTAAATCCTTCCAAAATGGTAATTTATCCACTCCTAATTCACGTATATTCGGGATAAGATCTAATCTTTTTGTTGTTGTTGTTTTTAAAATCATTAATATATATCAGAAACATTTTTAAGTACTTTATATCATTTTTCACTTTACACTGCTTAACATTTTATGTTATAACTTCTTTGACAACTATCACACTACATTCCCTATAATGTTTAAGTAAGTAACGTTACTTGTATATTATACAGGAAATATTGAAGTTGTTAAGTAATGCTATTTCAAATATCTAGCACTTCTTGAATAGTAAATCATTATTCAAATTAAAACATTTTAATAAATTTCTAAGTAGCATATAATGATAAAAATGTTTCTTGAAACTATATATGATATGTTGAAACAAGTCATACAAGTAAAAAACTCAAATTCAAGAAATACAAATGAAGACCACACTGGAAAAACGATCAAGCTACATTTTTGCTTTTTTTGGGTTTTTGCCCTTGTTATATTCGGCTGCAGTTTAACTATATAATAATTGACTATATAACTAGAAAAAGATATTTAGCTTAAAAAATAAGTCAGCTATGGTTTTTTGAAGTTTAAAATCTAATTTACTCAAAACAATAAAAATGTAGCTTGATAGTTTTTCCAGTGACCATTTTCATTTATTTTGATATAATAAACCACTGTTAAAAAATGGCGGAAGACAAGGTTTTTATGGGTTAATTGACATTTGAATTTCTTCAAAAAATATATAAAGTTATAAGATTATCTTCAAAGTAAATATAGACTTTAATTTAGATTAAAAGTTCTCCATTTTTACTAAATAAAAATCTCTCATTTTTTAGATTTCTTTGAAAATAATATTAAAATTTTTAACTTCTTTTAACAATAAAATGTAAAATATAAGTTTTATTAAAAAACTGTTTTTACTTTTTAAATAAATGATCATTCTTATTTAATATTATTTAAAAAAGGGGACTATATTTACCAAAAAACTGTGAGGGGTTTAGTGCCATTTTTTTGCTGTTTTGAGTCACTGTGCGTCATTTCTGGCTAGCAAAACAAACTTGGTTGGCAAAAAATTTTCTTCACTGCGAAAGCGCGAGTTAGATATCTAGTTAATATTAAGGGTCTGCGTCTCGTTATTTTTTTCCGGGAAACTTCTCGTCTCGTTACGCTTTTCCCGGTTCATTTCGAGAAAACGATTCCGAGACGCAGACCCTTAGTTAATATAATTGATCTGTCTCGTAACGTTTCGTAATTATCCGGGACACAGTTTTTAAATTCCGAGAAAAAATTTATGTCCCGATTTATAACTTTATTCCGGGATAATTGTTTCCTTTGTCTCGTTATTTTTTTCCGGGAAATTTCTCGTCTCGTTACGCTTTTCCCGGTTCATTTCGAGAAAACGATTCCGAGACGCAGACCCTTAATGAAAATCTTATCATAACGCTTTATCCTAAAAAAAATTACTAAAATACAATATGACATATTGTACAGAAATGTTCATGTTACTCTATAGTTTTTACATTTTGTCATTTTCTTTTTCTGTGTATGCACCTTTGATCATAGGATCAAAGGTGCATAAACGCATTAGGATCAAGGGTGCTAACCCGCTCCATTTCCACAAAAATTTCTTTTTTTTCATATTAGATGGTTTTACAACATAACAAAAACAACCATAGAAGAGGTGAATAATTTAGTTACGAAATGGTATAAACAAAATTACTCAACACAAGCAAATGTTGAAGATGTGAGGTTCCTTGTAAAAGTATAAAAAATACTTTTTGCCGTCAAAATAAACTTTTTTAGAAATAACTTTAGCAATGGCATATTTTCTTACCAAAACACAATAAAATTTGTAGATTCAGTATTTATAACACAATGGCTATCAGCTATTTATAAAAAGTTATATAAGTATAGAGATAACAGCAAAAAAATGGTAATAAACCCCTCACAACTTTTCTATAAATTAAGTGCCCTTTTTTTAAATAATATTAAATTGCAATAATTTTTTATTTCAAAAGTATAAATAATTGTTTCATAAAACTTTTATTTTGTATTTTATAGTTAAAAGAAGTAAAAATATTTTATATTATTTTCAAAGAAATCTGAAAAATGTGAGATTTTTATTTAACTAAAATAGAGTATTTTTAATTTAAATAAAAGTGTATATTTATTTTAAAGATAATCTTTTGGCTCTATATATTTCAAATTTACTCAAAAGAAAAAAAAAGTCTGATTTTTTTGTTTAAATTTAAAGACTTTTCTAAAAAAAAGGTTGCAAGTAATTGTATTTTTTCTGTTTATATATCAGCTAAAAAAATGTTCCACCGAGTTCCAAAAATATATACATTTTTTCTAGTTAATTTACATTTCTACTTTTAAGTTATAAAGGGATTACTGCGGTCTCCTGCGGTATTGGAAGTTATTAAAGAAATAAAAATGTTGATAAACACTTAAAAACCTTGTTTTCCGCCATTTTTAAAAGTATTTATTATTTGATAGGTACAACATGTTTGAAAAAGCTTAACTGAACAACTTTAGTATTTCCTGTAATATAAAGTTAACTTAGTAATATAGTGTTATTACAGGATGTAACAATGTGACAATTATAAAGCCATTACAAAATAAGATTTTAAACAGTGTAAAGTAAAAAAATATAAAATGTTATTTAAAATGTTTCTGATTTATTAGTTTTATTATATTGATGGTTCTTAAAAACAATAACAATGAAAAGATTAGATCTTATCCCAAAGATACGTGAACAAGGAGTGGATAAATTAAGATTATGGAAGGATTTACTTAATGAAATAAAAAATGCTGAAGAAATTCGCAAAGAAAACTTAAATAAAGTAAAGGTTGCTTTAGTTATATTTATTTCAAAGGTGAAGAGAAAACTAACACAATGTGGACGAAATTATGATACATTTATACAAAAAGAAAATCGTTGGCTTCAAAGAAACCTTATGAACAATAAAAATAGTCATTTTGGTTCTGGAAGGCCCCATAAGCAATGGAATGTTCTTGGAGAGCAAAGCAAAAGAAAAAAAAAAAGGACTAGCCACTGAACATCATGAAGCTCTATTTTTTGCTTCTGCAAAAAGTGTAAATGCTGCTGGAGAAAAAAAAAAAGCTTCTTTTTTAAAAAACAATATCTCAAATCTTTTAGAGATAGAGTTGATAAAACTTTGGATAAAACCTTTCCCATCATTATGAGTGTAGAGGAAGCTCTTGCATTAAAAATGAACACTGATCTCAGCGATAAACAATATCAAATGATCAGAAACTCAGCTCTTGTTCACAATGTACATATTTATCCTACCTTGCACGATATTTTGGTGGAAAAATTGAAATGTTATCCTGAGAATATACATTTTTCTGAAATTTCTGCAAAGTGTACTCTTCAAAGCATGTTAGATCACACTGTGAGTAGAATAACTGAAATGATTGATATGCCTAATTGTGGTCAAGGTAACGAAATATTTGGAGTTTTATATGGAAAGATTGGTTTTGAAGGAGCATCAAGCCAAAGTGTTTATAAACAGAAATACTTTGAGACAAGCATCACAAGTATAGAACTTAAGAGTGAAGAAAATCTTTTTAGTACAGCTTTTGTGCCTTTATTGCTCAAAGTAAAAGATGGGGAAAATTGGAAAAATGCAAATCCTTCAAGTTGTCACTTTTGTAGACCTCTTCATCTACAATATAAAAAAGAGAATCCAATTTTATCCAGAGAAGAAGAATCAGATCTAAAAAATCAAATAAATACCTTAAAGACGTTTTGCAAAGTTTTTGATAATGCAGGAAGAAAGGTGAACTTTAATATCAGCTATAAAGTTGATCTTACAATGTTTGATAATAAAGTAGTTAATGCACTTACAGAGACAAAATCCACTCAATCCTGCAATGTTTGCAATGCTAAACCCAACGAAATGAACAATATTGATTTATTAAAAGCAAAAACTGAGAATGAGTCAGCCTTGGGGCTTGGAATTTCAGCTTTGCATTGCTGGATAAAATGCTTGGAATTTATTCTTCATTTGAGTTATAAAATTGAAATTAAAAAGTATAAGCTAAAAACAATTGAGGAAAAATTATCTGTAGACTTAAAAAAAAACAGATTCAGGTACTCTTCAGAGAACGGTTAAGCTTATATGTTGACATACCTAAAACTGGGTCTGGAAATACCAATGACGGCAATACTGCCAGAAGAGCATTTAAAAATAGTAAAGTTTTTTCTGAAATTACTAAAGTTAATTATGATATAATTGAAAGATTGCATAATATTCTCATAACCATATCTTGTGGATATTCTATTAATATCAATGAATTAGATTTATACTGCACTGAAACAGCTAAATGTATAGTGAGTTTGTACGACTGATATGTTATGCCTCCCACTGTACATAAATTGCTGCTTCATAGTTCTTCCATATCACATAAATTACCTTTGCCAATCGGGGTATATTCGGAAGATGCACTGGAGAGTTTAAATAAACAGATAAGAAATTCTAGACTTAAGCACACGGCAAAAATTTCAAGGTTAAACACAATGATGAATCAGATGCACTACCTCCTAGTAAGATCAGATCCAAAAGTATCAAGCATATCTTTTAGAAAACATAAGAGCTATCGAGGAAAACCGTAACCAGATGAAGTTATTAAATTAATTGTAATGTAAATAATAAAATGAATGTAATAAATACAGTTTTTTTTTCTCTATGTATCAACCTCCTTTAAAAACCATTTTTATAAAAATATCAAGTAGAGTAATATATCAAGATAATGTGTTTGTCTTGAAGATTCTAAAACTTGAAAAAAAAAATTTTTGTACGCGTATAGTCACCTTAAACGCGCGTATACGCGCATAAGCGCGCGTTATACGCGTCGAAGCTACGCATAAAAAAAAAATTTATTAATAAATTTGAAATCTTTGACCCAAAAATTATTATTTTGATATATAACATTATTGATTTACGATTTATGTCAAATTTTATTTAATTTTTACTGTTTTTTGATCGTTCTGAGTCACTGTGCGCTGTAGGATCAAAGGTGCATACGGATCAAGGGTGCAAGTTCTCCCCTATTTGTATATAAACCTGAATGTAAAATCTTTATTTAGAAATATGTGATTGATTGATTGCATACTTATATTATGTTAATATATACTATATATTACATACTTATACTATAACATTTGTTAATATGTATATATTTATATATATATATATATATATATATATAATGTAATTATAAATATTTTTATTTAAATAATTTGCTAATTAAAACATACAAAGCTTCCTAAGAAGAACCTCTTTGTTTTCTTTGATCTTTTTTCCAGTAACATTTTAAGCTCTTTAGACCATTTTATTTTGTTGTGAATTTGTTTATGATATGGCATAATTGTCAACCATTTATACTTTTCTTTAGCCAAACATAAAAACTTTGTTGAACCAAAATTACTATCGAAAACCTATGTAAATAAGCATGGAATGTTAAATACATGCATGCATTGTTAACAAAACACAACAAGGAACTGAATTATCGATTAAATGCAGATTTTAAGTAACTAGTTTACTATGGAGTTACCAAAGTCCTTTTCAGTTTTATCTATAAAATATCTACGTAAAAACACAAACAAAGAATGCTCAATGATTTTGAAGCGCTAACATTGTTCCAACAATGGCCGCTAAAAATCACGAAGAAAATATCTAAAATAGAGATCAAAAATCTATCTGAAGTTTTTTTTCGAAAAAACGCATTTTTTATCTGAAAAAGCGATTCCCATGTTCGTTTATAGCATTGGATTTAATAGCGAAGTCTTTATCTTAAAAACGGAACTTTTTGAATGTTTATAGCAATGGACTTTTTTTTTCTTCGCTCTTTACGGTAAAAACTTCGTGTTTTACGGAAAAAATTTCGTTTTTTATGTTTATAGCATTGGCCCCTGCTATACAACTAAATTTACAGTTTACGTAATGCCGTTACGTAAACTGTAAATGAGATTATTTTAGTTAAAACCCCTCCCCCCTCCCCCCACCCTTTTACTTTTTATACTTGTCATTTATATCTAACTTAAAAGTCTGATACTGAATATAAAAATTGTCGGCATTTATTTAGCTGAACTACATAAAAAAATCTCCACTTTGCTTTGAAATATTTTGCTTGTTTTTTTATTGGATAGAAAAGTTATCCAATGCCGTTATGGAAAATGTGAATTGTTGGTTTGTCTTCATTGAATACTGAATGTGTTTTTATTATTAAAATACTTTACGTGATATCTCTTGAAAATCCAGCTCTTTCTAGCAGTAAGGTTAGAAATCAACAGTAGTAGATTGATATAAAAGACATAAAAATATTTTAAAATTCCTAATGGAAATACATCTTCTTCTGGGTGTCGTGATCCTCCTCTACATTGAAAGACAGGTGGATAAAGGCAGAAGAAAAGCCTACTGCACTTCACATCAAAATCCAGCCTTTCCCCGGAGGCCATTTTTGCAGGAAACGATGCCACAAATTACTGAAAAACATCTACTTCGAAGGCTTACTGAACAGAATTGTGCTTTCCAAATTTTTAGCAGGGAGCAATACAAAAGTGTAAAGAACCATCCAAAGAATATGAGAAATGATTGCAACTCTGTGTTAAGGACTACAGCTGTAAACATTTTCAAATTCCAACAGAAGTAACAAAAATATGCAACATAAGTTTCATATTCATTTGTGTTTGTCATTTATTGTTATTTTTAGAATGATGCATTACAGACTGAAAAATTTCATATGATATGTTTATTATCAGATCAAAGGATGATATCAGAATTCATTTTAAGAAAAGCATCACTAATACTTTTAAAAAATGCAAGATATAAGAAGCTGTCATTTTAGACTATGTTTAATAAAATGAGAATTTTGAAACTGATTTTTTTTTCTCAAAAGAAATAGTTTTGTATCAATTTTTGCATTTTTGATAACAGGGGTGTGTATATACCAATCCCTCCAAAGTGTTTCTCCGGAACAATAAGTTGGGATTGAAGCTTTCTTGAACCACATGTGTTTATAATTGATCGAACTGTTACTTGCCAATTTTGAAAAGAATGCGCAACAGTTTTAAAATGGCTAATTTTAGCGTTAAAGACTAAAAGCTAACGTATGTTGAAAAGAAAATTTTTATTTTTGTATGCCACATATTTTTTCATAACATTTCAAAATTGAAACACTTTTATTGAAAGTTAATTGAATTTCTTCTCAGACATATTACGTCAAGTTCGAGAAACTTAACAAGAAATTTTATGAAAAATAGTTAAAAGTTTTTTAACTTCAAACTTTGAAAAAAAATAATTTACAGCCGGAGCATTTGCCTACAACGAACGTTTAACATTCTAATTTAAAATCATCAAAAACATATTTTATGAGTTAATCGAATTATAAAAGCTTATTTATATCTCTTTAAAACTTGTATGGTTGCATTAAGATTTTTTGTTTAAGAAAGTTCAAACTTCAAAGAACTTCTGCTTACCATTAAATTAAAATCTAAGCTTTGCGATATATCTTTTTTAGGATGATAACCATCATTCAAACTTTGGAAACATGAAGTTGCATCAGCGTTTGCCAATGTGAAGCTCACTCCACTCAGAGGGGCAAACGTTTAAGTTACCCGTATCGCGTGTCTCAATTTCTTCAGCGAACAATTCAAGTTTTGAATCTTAAAATTTATTTATATGGGCTAAAAGAAGTTTAATAAGGTTTAGGCTAGGAATTGTACGAAAGAGGTCGGAAAACAATGAACAACAAAATTGCGAATGGTTTAACAAACATAAAATTTAAAGTACCTGAAGAAAAGACCGAAGAGCAAGATTGGATCCAAAACTGTTTTTACTTTAGGATTCGGTCCTGCTAAGGATATAACCTCGTTTATTTAATTGAAAAACATTCAAAAAGTGATTCCTTTTTTAAGAACTTTTTTGCTTCTGTCTTCAAGATCGGCACCGAGCAAGTGATTGAAAAAGAAGAAATAAACTGTTTTATAAAATATATAATAAAGTTCTAATGGCGAGAATGGGGATTATTCGCTATGGAGGTTAAGAATTTTTTATTTTTTGTCAAAACAATATGGATTTGAAAAATGGTAGTAATATATAAATGCGGGTTCTGGCGCATAGCTGAATTTTCGATTAAATTTTGAATAATATTTTTTTTTATTTCATCAAACAATGAAGTAAAAATTTTTTTGTTCTCGGGTTCTAGCGCATTTTTCTCGGGTGACTTACCTTTTTTGTTTCTTCCCGCAATATATGTTAAGATATAAAATTTTTTCTTCTTGTGAGCGCGATGGTTTAAATTTATTTTCTTATTATTAAAAAAATGTTTCTAGCGAGAACAAAGCATGCAGGTGAAGTGAAAGCGTTGTTTGATCTTTTGTTCAATAACATGAGGATGGTGTGTTTGAGAATAAGCAAAGAAGGGATTTTTGTGAAAACCAAAACAACAATAAATTTGATTTTTGAAGTGAATCTTTTTGCAGATCAGTTTGTGGAGGATGTTTTTGATTTTGAGGATCCGTTGCATGTGGTGATTGAAAGTTATGTGAGCAAGGTTTTTAAAACGGTGAAAAGTGGTAGCGAGTTGACTTAGTCGATTTTGAATGCAGGAAAATTGGAAATCGCCGTAAGATCTTTAGACCAGTTTTCGTATAATATTAAGGTGACGACGGAAAGCGTTCAAAATGTGAATTTGAGTGAGCGTTATTCTTTTCATTCAAAGAGAAGAATTTTGGCATCGAGGTTTAGCGATATGTGTAAAATGATAAAGCCGACCTCGGAATTTAGAGTGGTTTTAGAGAAAGGAGCGTTGGTATTTTTAATGGAGACAAGCGGTGTTTTTTGGGAGAGCTTTAAGTTTGGAGAAGAAACAGAGGATGAAGTGAAATTTGATTTGGTGCGTAAGTCTGATCAGCTGTATCGAGTTTCAAAAATAATTTCTTTTTCGAGCGTGTTGGATGTGTTTGTGGGAGAGACGTTGATGATTTTGTCTGAAGGGAAATTGGGATCGGTAAAAGTGTATTTTCTCTGATTTTTTATTCTTGTTAAATAAAAAATTTTTATAAAATGGCGCCTAAAAAGGGAATGCTATTGAACGGTGAATTGGGTCCGAGCAGTAAACCGGATATGCTTTTTTAATTTTGTTGAGTTGGGTTTTTGTGACAGCAAGAACATGTTCACCGTCTAAATCTGAATGAGTGAGTTTTATGCTGACGGCAGTTTTGTTTTGAATGGCTTTTTTAATTTTTTCAGCTTGTCCTTGCGAAATGTTAATTTTAATGTTTTGATACATTTTTAATAGAAAAAGAAAAAAAATTTCACAATTTATCGACTGAAAGCGCTTCCACAGAAAAGATCGGACAGAGTTGAGGAAATTCTTTCTCTGATGTGGTATCTGACGATGATGTCTTCTCCTCTAAAATCGATCAAGTCTCCATGTTGATCGACAATTTGCGTTTCCATTCTTGAAATTTTGCTTACAATAATGGGAAGGTATATCAAGTGAAAAGGCTTTTCAACAATTTTGTTTCCAGGAGGAACCGTTGAGTAAAAGGAGTGAATACCGTTTGTTGCTTTTCCGTCTAAATAAGACGAGCCGATAATATCGTTGGTTACTCGGATCACAGATGTATCATCAATTCTCGCTATGTTTTCAGATTTGTAAGTGTCGATGACGCTTGTGACTTTTCTGGGATCGGTGGGATCTTCTCTTTTATTGACGTAGGTGTATTCATTTTTATCGAATCCGAGGAGCGATCCAATGCTGTTATTCAAGTTGAAATCGACCCAGTATTTTGTCGTTGCTGTAGGCTTTCCAAAGGTTAATACGGATTTTAGCAAAGTGTCATCTGCTGTAATGTTAACTCCGTCTACTTTGTACAAGCTTCCAGTTTGTTTTTCCATTTCAGTTTGAAGGTACTCGTTGAGCTGATCGATTTCGTAGGATCCTTCTTGAATGTAAATGGTGTAGCTGTTTGTGGCAGCGTTTGGGCTGTATCTGAAAACGTTATTTTTAGAGGTGACATTGGGGTAGCTGCGATAGGTTTCGAGTCCCACAAGAGCCATTTCGTACTGTTTGTTTAAATCCAGCTCGATGGGTAATTCAAAGTATGTTTTGATGGAGCTGTTTGATACGGTGGGTTTATTATTTTTTGATTTTGCAAGCAAATAGAATCCTGACATGTTTTTATGAGTTTTGGAAAATAAAAATCGTCAAATCCTCTTCTGTATTTTCCCTCGTCCTTTTTGGAGGATAAATCAATGACGACAAATCCGTGGGGTAGATCCCAGCAGTCTTTGCAAAAGGATTTAAATTGTTCTATTTTCATGTCGTGAGAAGCGTAAAATCGATAAATGAGATTGACGGTATTATCGTCTTGAGGAAAGAGACAAATAAAGTTGGCATTTTTTCGTATGGTTTGTCCTGGGAGCATGAAATAATATTGAGCGAGATAAAAGCAGTCCACGTTGGAGTGTCTTCCTCGCATATAATACGTTTCGCATTTGTTTTGTTTTGCATCTAGCAAGTCGTCAAAGATCATTAAATTGTTTTTAGTTGAATCGAGATCTTTAGGGTCGGGCACATCATCATCCGTTTCGAAAAAATGACACTCTATTTCTTCGTTTTTGGAATAATGTTCTGAAATTTTGTTGATGATGCATTCATGGTTTAAATTTAATTTTATCATTTCTTTTTGTCTCTCGGTTTTGAGCAATTCGAGAATGATTTCTTTTGGTAGTTTCTCGTTAAAGGCGCTTTTGATTATTTTGTACTCGGGTTGAAAAAGAGATTTTCCAAAAAATTGCAAGTGGTTGTAATCTAACCATCCAGGCTTTAACAACAAATTGAGAAGCACTGTTGTTTTTCCGCACCCAGAATTTCCAACGATGAGCCCTCGAATGCTTCTTGGTAGAAACTCGCTGTTGTTTCTTTTAGGTTTTTCAGTAATATATTCCAAATTATCAATATCCATTTTGAATTAGGAAATTTTTTTTATTGTATTTAAAATGTACTGCGTTAAATGCAAAAGAGAAACCGAAACCATTCATTTGAAGAACGAGATGACAAAAAACAACCGTCCTATGTTGAAAGGGACTTGCGACGCTTGCGAAAAGACCAAATGCAAGTTTGTTTCTTCGCATGCGATCGGAGGTGGCTTGAAAATGTCACATAAAAAAAAAAATGCCTCTGAAATGGACGGATCAGCTTGCTGAGGAGCTTCATAAACCGGTCATTCGCCATTTTAAAAGAAGAAAAGTGATTGTGAACGGCGTCGATGAAATATGGGCTGCAGATTTGGCCAACATGCAATCGTTTTCAAAATTCAACAACGGCGTAAAATATTTGCTCATGGTGATCGACGTGTTTTCAAAGTATGGGTGGATCGTTCCGTTAAAAAGCAAATCAGGTCTTGAAGTGGCTGAAGCTTTTAAACAAATTTTTGAAGAAAGAAAATGCGTTAAAATGTGGGTGGACAAAGGAAAAGAATTTTACAACAGGCATGTGAAAGCGTTGGGTGTTCAATTGTATTCTACTGAAAAAGAGGAAAAAAGTTTCGTCGTCGAGCGATGGAACAGAACGATGAAAGAGAAAATGTTTAAATATTTTTTAGCCAACAGCACCAATAAATACATTGATGTTTTAGACGAAATGGTGAAAAATTACAACAGCACAAAACATTCTTCCATCAAAATGACGCCAGTAGAAGCCAGCGAAAAAAAGAGCAAGATCTGGCTAAATGAGCAAACAGAAAGAAAAGATCTAAAATTCTTAATGGGTGACAAAGTGTGGATCACAAAAAAGAAGTCTAATTTTGAAAAAGGATATACGCCGAGATGGATCGAGGAGGTTAATACCGTATCAAAAGTTCAGTATACGGATCCAACCACGTATAAAATCTCTGACGCCAACGGAGATGAAATTCAAGGCACTTTTTACGAGCAGGAGATGCAAAAGACGCATCAGAGCATATTCAGGATTGAAAAAATCATTAAAAAGACCAATAAAAAATCGTTGGTCAAATGGTTGGGATACCCTGACTCGTTTAAATCGTGGGTGGAGAATAAAGAATTGATCAGTTTGCTTTCGAGCGACATTGGTCATTTCCTATCTGAAAAATTCGCAGATTTTCCCGGATCCAAAGGATCTGAAAAAAATTTTCAAATCCATTAAAAATGAGCAAGATGATGGTTTTGTTTGAGCCCTTTATGAATGAGTACCTTAAGACGGAGGATTACGAGGAGTCGTATTATTATTCGCCTTACGAAGAAAAGTATCATTAGAAGATTTACAGCTTTGAAAATGATTTGGATTTTACTATTATTCGTCGAAGGGATGCGATGCAATTTGAGTTGAAAATAAAATGCGGAGGGGTTCGTTTTGAAAAAAGCGGCATGGTAATGGAAGACATGTTCGAATATGCTCGAAGAAAAATAAATAAAGTCAAAGAGCAGAGATTTTCAACGGATGTTAAAATGGCATAAAAAAATTTCTTTTCCATTAAAAAAGATGAATTTTGTAACGATTGAAAATTTTGACGAGAGCAAATTATTGGCTGGAGAAATTTGTTCTGCAACCAAACCCATTCAGTACCAAGAGATTCCGTTGTATTACGAGTACGCAAATGGAAAAGGTCCTTTTATTTTAAGAACCCCCGTTTTGTTTTCTCTGGGTGTGTTTGAAAACCGCAGTGTTGAAACGAAAGACCTGACGGGATATTCCATGTCTTTTGTTGCTTTTGACGATAAAAAGGGAATGACAGCAGCAGAAGAAAAGTTTATGGAGGTGACTGAAAAAATATCAAAATTTCTTCGCGAGCAAGTTATCCTTAAGACAGCCTTGTTGAAAAAAGGAGGGAGAACCAAAAAAATAATGACAGAATAATTGTCCATTTTTAAAAACAAATCTGCGATGATATCGCCAAACGCATCTCCCATTTTTTTCGGAAAGTTGTATACAAAAGAAAAGAACATCACTTCTTTGTTTTGTAAAAAGGAGAACAAAAAGCTGGTAAAAGCAGATCCATTGGCGTATGTTCGTCAAAGGTGTTTTGCCGTTGCGTCTTTGAGAATCGAAGGTGTTTTTATTAGCTCGCAGATCGAGTCCATTCAAGTCAAGCTTTCAGAAGTGGCTATTGTTAAAAGCGCTCCTTCAGTTCAAAGGATCATGGACGATTTGGATTTGGGAGAGGCTGAATCCGACGAAGAGATGTGATCTAAATAAATTTTCTTTTCATATAAAAAGATGGATTTTGTATACCGATTAGTCATTGAAAAAAACGAGCAAGATAATAAAAATTGGACGGGGCTGCACTTGGCTGCTGAAAATGGATACCTTGAAGTAGTTCAATCGCTTTTGCTAAAAGGAGTCGACTTCAATGTTCGGAATGTTGAAAATTGGACACCGTTGCACATGGCAGCAGAAAACGGTCATGTCGAAGTGGTTCAATCGCTTTTGCAAAAAGGGGCTAAGATGAACGCGCCAAATGTTGAAAATTGGACACCGTTGCACATGGCATCTAAAAACGGTCATGTCAAAGTGGTTCAATCGCTTTTGCAAAAAGGGGCCTGCGTTAATGCTCAAGACGATAACAAATGGACGCCATTGCACTTTGCATGTAAAAACGGACATCTTTAAGTGGTTAAAATTTTGGTGGAAAAAGGAGCAGATATAAACGCAAAAGGTGAATTTTAGATTCTTCGAATCACTGGAAATTCTTCGAATTTTTAAATTTTGCACGAATTTAAAAATGATCATCGTTGAAGGAGTAAATTTACCGAACAAGGCTTTAACCAACTTTCAATTGATAGAGGATGTTAAAAAGCTAAAAATAAAAAACTTCTGAGGCGTTTTTGAAAGAGACACATGGCCGAAAAAACCGAGAAGAAAAGAATGTGGCATTGTTAACACGGGGGATTCGAGCACGGGAGGCTTACATTGGGTGTGTTGGTACAAAGAAAATGATAAGAAATGCAGTTTTGATTCTTACGGTCAGCCACCTCTCGTCGAGCTTGTTCAGTACTTAAAAAGCCCAGTCTTTTATAACAGCGACAGGATTCAGTTTGGCGACACGACTTTTTGTGGTCATGTGTGTCTTTACGTTTTGAAAAAATTGGATGAAGGCAGCATCTCCGCTTTTCAAGACGTCATCAATAGCTTGTGGTGATCCTTTGGATTCGTGGAAAATCTACGATTTTTTAAAGCTAAAAAATAAAATCTGAGGCATATAAAAAATGATTGACAAATTTGGTAGATCAGAATTGGGTCAGTATTTATCCAGATCGATTTCTCTTTCAAGAAATCTGTATGTTAGGACAGATGGGTCCAGCACCATCACTGCAGATTTGGATTTTAATTCAAACAAAATAATCAATTTGGAAGAACCAACCACTTCGCACGATGCCGCCACAAAAAATTACGTGGACACGCATGCGTCAGGGGGAGGAACAGGCACTGTGATTGGCAAGTCAGACTTGGATTTAAATTTTCACAAAGCGATCAATTTGAACGAGCTGACAAATCTTCACGACGCCGCTACGAAAAATTACGTCGACGTTAGCTCGAGCATGAATGTTAAAGTGGACGGATCGAGCACCATCACGGGAAGCTTGGATTTAAATTCTCACAAATTCATCAACGTGGCAGATCCAACCGCTTTAAAGGACGCAGCTACAAAAAGCTACGTGGACACAAAAGTGGCATACAACAATATCAATTACACAAACATCAACATGACGTCACACAGATTAGTCAATTTAGCAGAGCCCATTTCAGCCTCAGATTCAGCCACAAAAAATTACGTCGACACGCATGCGGGTGGAACTACTGTTGGAACCCCCGACTTGGATTTGAATTCGCATAAATTGATCAACGTGACGGATCCTACAAGCGCGCAAGACGCAGCGACAAAAATTTACGCAGACGCTTTGTCGCAAAAATCCAACTTTTTTGGTTATGTTTCAGATTCAAGCTTTTCATCTTTGGGATTAAAATCTCAAATTGTCGCAGGATCAACCACCGCACCGGTCTTCAGCTACGTCGACGGTCCTGGCGTTCTAAGAAGATTATGGTTGGCTCTTTACGGAACCGGAACAGGAGTTCCAGGAATGGTTTTCCTTCAAATATTGGCTGACGGAGAGCTTGTTGTCAGAAACAGTTCAACAACCACGGAGGGAATCGGAATAAACACCACTGCCCTTGCTTGCGACTTGCTTTTTTCTCCTCTCGGCGGACCGTTTTACGCCAACTCTTTGCAAGGATGCAACGTGTACAACACCACATCGTTGGGAGGATATTTCACGATCGACTTGCCGTTCGCATCAAACCTAACTATCAAATTGGTCAATAACAACGCTGCTGCCATCACTTACTGGATTCAGCTTTTCATTTCCACATTCACCACCATCCCTCCTCTCCTTTCCTCCCTTAAATTGTACTCGGCGACGTTCAGGTACCTCAACACCACTTACGGAAACGAATATGTGCTTTTGAACACCAATGGAAAAGGAAACGGCGTTTTTCTGAAATACATCCGAATGCACATCATCGGAGCATCTGGAAACTGGTGGGAATTGAGAGTCAGAATTTACGACGGATATGCATCTCCTGGAAACGGAACCGTACTAAGCCCTTGGACATCTTACAGTGCAAACAATTACATCACTTTTCCTGGCTATGACGGAAACAGCAAATGCATCTTTTCCTCGTCTGGATTGGAAGATTTTTATTTGTCCTCTTGGAACGGATCAAACGTGTCTTCGTTTAACAACAAATCGACGGGGCTGCTGTATCAATCCAACGCTTCCACTGGCTCGACCACCACCATTTCGTTTTACAGAAATTTTGCAGAGTCAGATTCCATGCCCGGCGTCTCATCGGTAAGAAGGCTCGTCGTCACGCTCAACTCTGGTGACGCATGCGCAAAAGTGGTTTAGCTGAACCATGAAAAATTAGATGCAAAATGAAATAAATAAATTTCAGCACAAATAAAAAAAATGCCTATTCGAGACCTTGAAGACCCGACAAAAGAAGGAAAACTTTTGCGAATGATGAGCACTAAAGAGAGGATTTTTTATCGACATTTTCTTGAATGCAAAAAAGAAGACGAAGAGGAGGCATCGCAAGAGAGAAGAGAAAGATTAAATAAAAAGTTTCCTTTACTGTTAAAAAGATGAGAAGAATCGTTTATTATGACGGAAAAAAGTTGAAAGGGACAGTTTAATTTGACTAAAATTTGAATCATCTTCCAAAAAAGGTGCGTTCCAAATACGAAATATTTGCTCAAAGTGACATTAAGCTGAATCGTTCATCAAAACAAACGATTGTTTTTATGTTTGGAATTAAAGTGGACAGAGGGATGGCTTGGGTGAATTTGAGATACGGTTTGAATTTAAAGCGACAAGGACGTCGTGATAAAAAAGGGAGAAAGTCTTTGCCTCGTGACTTTTATCTAAAAAGAAATTTTTTTATTTCTCCTTAATAAAAAAATGGATAAAGAGAGTTATAAAAAATTATATCCGGTTCTTCCTTCTGCTCCTGTGGATGTTCTTCACGCGGTATCGCACGAAGAAGGACACGTTTACCGTCTTCAAAAAATAAGCGAAATCCAAAAAGAGATGGACAACGAGAGGAAAAAAAGGGTTCATCTTAGCAAAAAATGCCATCGCGTTTTCAGGATCATTTCGAATGTGGACAATACGATGCAAGGGCTGTGCATTGTTTTGGGTGCAACTGGAATTGGGCTTTTGTCAACCATTATTGCCAGCCCAGTGGCGATTGTGTGCGAAGGCGTGGCTATTGGAATGGGCTTTTTATCCATTGTCGGAGGCCAAGTGAACAAAAAGATGTCGTTGAAAGCGGAAAAGCACGAAAAAATAAAAGTGTTGGCCGAGTCAAAATTGAACACGATCAGCGAGCACATTTCGAAAGCGTTAATGGATGGAAGAATAAGCGATTCAGAGTTTCAGTTGATTCTTGGTGAGCTTCAGAAATTTAAAACCATGACGGAGGAAATACGATTCAAAACCAAAGGCAACATGGACGAGTTGGCTAAAGAGTCGCTGATCCAAAAAGGTCGAGAAGACGCCATTCAAGCGTTCAACAATTTTTTTAAAAAGGGATGATCTTAAAATATTTTCTGACGTATTTTAAAAACCATGCCTTTTTTTAAAATACAAGACCCGAAAAAAAGGTATGAAATTGTGAAAGAAATTAATGAAAGAAGAAAAAGGATTTATCAAAACAGCATCAACGATAACATTTCAGATGCAGATTTTCAGACGGATTTGAGCAAGCTGTACAAACCGCTCATCGAAAGCAACGAAAAGCTGATAAAAAAAATAGAGACCAAAGTGGTAGAGCCTGAACCAAAAGAAGAGTCTATGAATTTGGGCTAAATATTTGAGCATGTACGACAAGATGGCTTCCGATCGAAGAAAAAAAAGATATTTTTAGGTGAATAAAGTGGGAGGTAAAATGTACATTGGAAAATCGGAAATGACAGTGGACGGAAATGACATCACTGTTGGCGGAGAAAGCTATAAGGGAACCGAAGGCCTTTGGGACCTTGTGATGAAGCCCGATCCTCCAAAAGAATATAGTCAAGTCACTGAGGAAGATTTTAAAAATTACGAAAAGATACTCATAAACACTGGTGCTATAAATCACTGACCCACGGGAAGCAGAAAATTCAGACAGATCATTGCTCCCATTTGGGAAAAAATTAAGAGTGAAAATAGAGGAAAAAAAGGTTCGGAGTCGTCATTCTTCCAAGCGATCCGAATGCGTTGGTGGAAAAGCTCCAATTGAGCATGGCTGCTTGTCGTGTGGGGAATACGGGATCGAGAAATGAGGCCGTGAGCATTTGCGATGAGCTGTTGAGACAAAAAGTGATTAGCAAGTACAAATCGATGATGAAGGTTATCGATGAATAAATTTTTTTTTCGTATATTAAAATATGATCATTTACAGAAGCAGATATGTTAAGAAACACGTTGTTGGAGGAAGTGGAATCTTTGACACGTTGCGAAATTTTTTTAAAAGAGCGGCTGCGTCGGGCGCAACGAGAGCAGCGTCGACTTTGGCTGGAAAAATTGCAAAAAAAAGCGAGTTGGGAAGAGAAGCGATTACGGCTGCAAAATCTGCTGGAAAAGAGCTGGCTTCTTCGGCGATTGTGACTGCCAGAGACGTGGCCGTTGATCAAGGAAAAAAAGCGTTGGAAAAAGTTTACGACAAGACGGGAACTCAGAAACCAACCATTCAAAAGCCCGCTACAAAACCGCCCATTGCTCCAAAACCAGCCCATTTAAAAAATCCTGTTCCGCTCACTCAAAAAAGCAAAGACATTATTTCTGGAATGGTTGCAGCTCCAACAATGAACAGCGATTATTCTTCGCTCGGGGGTTCTTTGGGGTTGTCCAGAAAAAACGCCATCCGAATCCAAGACCTGGTAAAAATGTCGCAGCTAAAAATGGGGAGTGGACTTAAAGTCGTCTGACTTTAAGTGGCCGTGAAAATGGCATGATGAATCAAAGATCTAAAAAATTTTTTTTCTTTTGTAAAGAAAAATGGCAAATTCCGATGTTTTAGACATTACAGAAGAAATTATTGTTGATGAAGCAATTGAGAGACATGAATTTCACGAATATGAACCGGTCAGCAATAATTTAAACACGCCCGGGGAGATAAGAATCAACATTGAGCAACAAGATTTATTCACGTGACCATGCGAGTCGTACCTTTTGGTCGAAGGAAGGCTGACAAAAGCAGATGGACCCTCCTATGCTGATGCGGATGCGGTTTCTCTTGCAAACAACGGCATCATGCACCTTTTCAGTCAGATTTCTTATCAATTGTCGAATCAAGAGATGGAAACCGTATACAGCCCAGGTCAAGCTACCACCATGCTGGGTTTCCTGAAATAACCGGTGCAGTTTCAAGTGGGGGAAGGAATGAATCAGCTGTGGCAAAGAGACACCACTGCCCTTGCCGATTTTGTAAACAACAGCGGTTTTAATCAAAGGCAAGATTACATCATTAAAAAGCCTGCTGATAAAGGCACATTTTCATTTTGCGTTCCTTTGAGTCACATTTTTGGATTTTGCGAAGATTACGAAAAAGTTCTTTACGGATTCAAGCACACCGTGACCCTTGTGAGAAAAAGTGACGCTGATGCGATTTTTAAGAGCGCTGAAATAGCCGCAGGAAAAGTGACCTTGAGCAAACTGTCTTTGTTCATGCCTCATGTTACCCCCTCTGTTATGGCGAGAAACAGTCTTTACAAACTGATCGAGGCAAAAGTGGACGTGCCGTTAACGTTTAGATCTCGACAGTGCGACACCATTGCCGTATCCGTGTCCAATACGTTCAGTTGGAGGTTGAGCACCAGATCTGCCAGTGAACGACCGAGGTACATCATTGTCGGATTTCAAACCGACAAAGACGGAAGTGAAGATTTAAACCCATCCGTTTTCGACCACTGCAATTTGAAAAACATGTACGTCACCTTAAACAGCGAAAGGTATCCTGCCGTCGATTACGACTTGGATTTTAATAACAACAAATTTTCGAGGATTTACAGAGACGCGTGCAAGTTTGACAACAAAATTTTTGGAATCAGCGAAATTATTGCTCAGCCGAATTTGACAGCGCTGAATTACAGGTACATTTGCCTTCTTTTCGTTTTTGACGTGAGCAAGCAACCCGAGAGGTTATAATCGACCGTGTTGGATGTGCAAGTTAAAGCCACTTTTAACGCAAACGTTCCTGCAGACACTCAAGCCTTTGCGATCGTCATTTCTGACAAAGAGTACAGAATCAAATCTGACGGAAACAAAATGAACGTGGTTTATTAAAAAATTAATCCTTAATAAAAGGATGAATTTTACGAAAAAGGATTTGAAAAATTTACTTATCGAAAACGGAGTTTCAAAAACGTCAAAAAGCAAAATGGGTTTGGCGATGATTGCGTTAGAAAACAATTTGATCGACAAAAACGCGATGATGGAGGACGTCAAGCCGATAGATTCAAAATACGAAAGGCTCCGTTTGATCCGAAACAATCCCGTGACCGTAAAAATGACACACGCTGAAATGGGAAAAGTGATCGAATACGGCTCCCTTTACAAAGCGATGAAAGAGACGGGACACGGCAACAATTATTTGGAGAAGCGAAACGGTAAAGTCGATGAAAATGGATTTAAAATAGAAATTTTCAAATAAAAATGACGTTTCACCCGTTTTTTCTGGAGTGCAGCAAAAGAGAGCCTGATGCGGTTAAAAAAAGGCAGCTCGAGGCTCTTGCGTTTAAGGCTGAAAGCGGTCCGTTCAAAATACCAAAAATGTACAGCGATGAAAAAAGAGACGAGCTTTACGCAATTTTGTGGGAAGAAAAAGAGGACGATTTTTCGCGAATGGAAAAAAAAATCAAAGAGCACAACAAGGAGTGGAGCAATTTGAAAAAGCGAGAAAAGATGAGATCGATCGACAGACACGTTTTTGAATTGGATCTCGATTTGGAAGAAAAGAAAAAAAGGACTGGAAAAATGAAAATGGACGTTCTGCTCAAAAAAATCGAAGATTTTCCCGTGTTCAAAAAATTTGCTGAAAAAATAAAAAAATTGAATTTGAGTTAAATAAATTCCAACAATAAAAAAAGATGGATGTAAGAAATATTGAAGAAAGATTGATAGAAAGAGAGATTGAAGAAATGAGAACACGGTTGGAAAGACGGATTGAAGAAAATAGAATGAATTTTGAAGAAGAAGAGTTTGAAGAAATAAAAAGACGGCTTCAAATAAAAATTGAAATAGAGATTGAAGAAATGAGAAGGCGAATAGAAAGACGGTTGGAAGAAATGAGAAGACGGTTGGAAGAAAAAATGAGAATGGATGAGGAAGAGCAAGAGCAACGACAGCAATTAAAGATTAAGGCGTTAAAAAAAGGTTTACGTTCTGACAGAAGAAGAGTTAGCGCTCCTGCTGCTTAAAATTTTTTTTGTTGAAAAAAAAAAAAAAATTGAATTCGGTTTAAATAAATTTCAGCTCAAATAAAAAAGATGCATTACACAAAAAAGGTTTTGAAAGATTTGCTAGCCAAAAACGGCATTACCCAAACGTCAAACAATTTGATAGCTTTGGCACTGATCGCGTTTGAAAACAATTTAATTAATAAAGACGATTTTATGGAAAAGTTAAAAGAAAAGAAACCTCTTGGGAGACCCCCAAAAGAAAAAAAACCCATCGATCCAAAATGGCAAAGATTTGAAAACATCAGAACCCGTCCTTTTACTTTAAAAGTAACACATATTGAAACTGGAAAAGTGACTGAATACGGCTCCCTTTACAAATTAAGAAAAGAAACGGGTCACTATTGGAATTATTTTGACGATAGACACGGATATAAAATTGAATTGCTGAAAACTTAAATTTGCTTTAAATTAAAAAAATTTTTTTTGTTAAAAAATAAAAAAAATTGAATTGAGCTAAAAAAATTTTCTTTTGTATATAAAATGGAGAAATTAACTGTTCAAAATTTAAAAGAGATGGCTAAAGACCGTGCCATCAAAGGCTACTCAAAAATGAGAAAAGCCGAGCTGATTGAGGTCATAAAAAATACAAAACCCATCATTGCGTATGGACCCGCGCCAAAGTCGGCAGACCGCAAAAAAACGTTGCCTTTTCCTATTAGACAAACGCCTGGTCCGAGGACACGTGAAAGGCTTACAGATCGCAAAAAACAACGTGAAAGCCTCGTTTCGACGGTTCCTCGTATATTGACGCGTTCACAAAGCCCCGTTTCGACGGTTCCTGCCCCTCGTACGTCTGCTACACGTTCGATTGCTCCAATACCGCGTGAAAAACCAGGTTTGAAACCAACCGTAGTTAGGTTTGTTTGACCACCTGTTAAAATTTCAGTAAAACCAGCAAAAGTGAGGTTTGTTGTTGGACCAGATACGAAACCACCCATTGCTCCAAAACCAGCCCATTTGCAAAATCCTGTTCAAAAACCACCCATCGCTCCAAAGCGTGGATGGTTTTCAAGAATTACAACGGCTGTCTCCAACGGCATCAACCAAATAAAAGCTCTCGTTGATCCGTACGTTCCGGTTGCTGTAAAAAATGCAGTGGAAAAAACGATAAAGTCTCTCAAAGACGTTGTATTTGGTGCAACAAGACCGATTGTTCAAAAACCTCCCATCGCTCCAAAACCAGCATTTTTGCAAAATCCTGCTCCTCGTCCGATTCCTGCTCCAAGAATAAAGTTTGTATTGACTGAGCATGCGCTAAATCACATCACTGAGCAATTTTCTTACGCCCCATCTTCTCAATACCAAGACCCTGAAGCCTTTTTAAACCTGGTTAAATATCCCGCGATCCGAGTCATAAAAAAAAGCACAAAAACAAACCTTGTTTTAACCTGCGAGATGACTTCCGTAAATATTGCCACTGGAGAAGAAATTATTCGCACTGTGGTCTTCCCGTCAAAATACGACGTCGTTCTCGAATCAACCGACAAAAGAGAAAGTTTTGAAACATGGAAAGAAAGAATTCTTGAAAACATGACCAATTACAACAAGGAAGGATCCAATTGAAAAGTTTCCAAAATTTTAAAAGTTGAAGTCAACATGATCGTCCTACATCGATCTCCCTCTCGAGCTGAAAAACAAAAAGGCAATCATCAACATGAAAAACGACGACAACCAATGTTTCAAATGGTCCGTCACCAGAGCGCTGAACCTAAAAAATAAAGACAATGAAAGAATTGACGAAAACTTGATTAAAAAATCAGAAGATTTAAAATGGGAAGAGCTTGATTTTCCAGTAAAACTAAACCAATTCGAAAAGTTTGAAAAAATCAATCCAGACATCAGCGTCAACGTCTTTGGATATGAAAATAAAAAAATTCATCCTTTAAAAAATTTCCAAATTTTTAGATCGAAAGAACACTGTTGACCTGCTCCTCATTTCGAACGAAGACACCAACCATTATTGCCTCATTAAAAATTTCAGTCGGCTTGCCGGTTCTTCAGTAACAAAAGGAAAAAGAAAACAACATTTTTGCAGAAATTGTCAGCAAGCTTATGACCAAGAAGAAAAGCTCAAAAAACACCAAGTCGACTGCTATAATCACATTTCGGTCCGAATCGAACTTCCTTAAAAAATTAGGCGGAAAATTAAAATGCATCCCCAACAACGAAGAAAAATACATCAGCTTTTCAAAAAATATCAAAGTGAGAGAATTTATCGATAAGAAAACTAAAAAAACAAAGCAAGTGTGGAAAGAAATGAGGTTTATTGACACCACCAGGTTTATGTCTGATTCTTTAGAAAAACTGGCTAAAAATCTAACTGATAAACAATGCAAAAGCGTGGCTGAATATTTTCCTTAAAAGAAAAAGTTTGACTTGCTAAGAAAAAAAGGCATTTACCCTTACGATTGGGTCGACTCGATTGAAAAATTCTCTGAAACAAAATTACCTCCAATCGAAGCCTTTTATTACAAACTCAACAATGAATTAGCAAAAGATGAAGGCTATGCGCATGCGCAAAACATTTGGAACGAATTTGGTTGCATCACGTTTAAAGACTATCACGAGCTGTACAACGTGTCGGACGTTTTGATTCTGGCGGACGTCTTTGAAAATTTTAGAGACGTGTGCATGGATTGCAACGGTCTTGATCCTGCTTGGTATTACACCTCCCCTGGTTTGGCTTGGGACGCCATGTTAAAAATAACTAAAATTAAATTGGAACTTTTAAGCGATACTGACATGCGTCTCATGATTCAAAAAGGAATTCGAGGAGGAATTAGCATGATCTCCAACCGACTTGGAACTGCCAATAACAAATACATGGGCGACTCGTACGATCCAAGCAAACCATCAAAATTCATACAATATTTAGACGCTAACAATTTGAACGGATGGGCGATGAACAAACCTCTTCCCGTTGGAGGATTCAAATGGATGACCGAAGACGAACTTTTAAATTGGCGACATTGTCCGTGCATTTTGGAAGTCGACTTGGATTATCCGGAAAGCCTTCACGACAAACACAACGATTACCCTTTGGCTCCTGAAAGATTAACCATTGGAAAAGTAGAAAATCTGGTTCCAAATTTAAACAATAAAATAAAATACGTCATTCATCATGAAAACCTAAAACTTTACGAACAAAAGGGCTTGGGCATCCCAAAATTCATCGAGGAATCACTTTTAGAGAAGAACCTTTTATGAAAAAATACATTGACCTCAACACCAAGAAGAGAGCAAAAGCAACCAAAAAATCTGATAAAGAATTTTTCAAACTCATGAACAACTCCTTCTTTGGAAAAACCATGGAAAACATCGAAAATCATGTCGATGTTAGACTTGTCACTACAGAAAAAGAAGCTCTAAAATTATCCAAAAAAACTCAATTCGAAAACCATTTTTGATGAAAAAATAATCGCCGTTAACATGCAAAAAACAAAGCTGCTTTACATCAAACCCATTTATTTAGGAATGTGCATCCTCGACATCAGCAAAATTTTAATGTTTGAATTCTTTTGCGACTACATCAAAAAAAAAATACGGTTATAAAGCAAAATTATTAATGACTGACACTGACTCACTCTTTCTAGAAATCGAAACGGATGATTTTTACAAAGACATTTCCGACGATGTTGAAAACAAATTTGACACCAGCAACTTTCCAAAAAACCATCTTTCTATTGAAAACAGGTTCTTTGAGGCATTAAATAATAAGATTATCGGAATGTTCAAAGATGAAGCCGGTGGAAAAATAATCATACAATTTGTTGGACTTTGACCTAAACTCCACTCTTACAAAATACTTGAAAAAATGAAGAACACAAAAAATGCAAAGGGGTCAAAAAGAGCGTCGTTGATACAAAAATTAAACATTAAGATTATTTAGACTGTTTAATGAATAAAAAAGAAAAGCTTGCAAACATGAACGTTATTCGATCCCGTCTTCACGACGTTTTCAGAGAAGAAATCAACAAAGTGGCTCTCAGCTCCAACGATGACAAGAGGATCAGACAAAAGGACAAACACAACACCTTGGCCATTGGACACTACAAAACAAGACCTGATTGCATCGCTGAATTGATTGATAAACCATGTTTTAACTTGATCGATTATGACAAGTTTTTCGGTACAGAAGAAATTTAAATCATTGCGATCACAAGAAGAAAAAATTTTATATCTTAACATATATTGCGGAAAGAAACAAAAAAGGTAAGTCACCCGTGAAGAAACCTATGCGCCAGAAACCGCATTCAAATAAAAAATTTTTATTATTACTACAACTAAAAAAAATACCATCTAATTTTTCTTTTTTGAAATTTCACCTATGCGCCAGAACCCGAGAACAAAAAAATTTTTACTTCATTGTTTGATGAAATAAAAAAAAATATTATTTAAAATTTAATCGAAAATTCAGCTATGCGCCAGAACCCGCATTTATATACTACTAATGGTGTTTTCTCTTTCAATTGTTTTATGACAAACAATCATTTTCTATTGAAACCGTTTTCATAAACTACAATAGAATTGAAAGACGATTATATCAAATAATTATTATCTGTAATAAACGTCCATCAAATGATGGTGGTTGTAATAGAATTCAAGTTTCGATTCACCATCAAAATAATTCCAAAGGTTTTTTTAATAAGATTTTTGACATGAGCATTTTGCAGTAGTTAAACTTAAATAAATTTTGTTCACTCTTACACTCAAGTGTAATTGATAAAATAAAAAGCTCAATGCACACAATTAACAAAGGATAACTAGTCAACTTCAACAGTAAACAGTTTTTAAAAATTTATTTTAGATCTTAGAGCAACTTAACGGTCTAGAAAACTAGAGATGCATTATCTTCGGTCTTATTGATTTTATTTATTAAAATCTCTACTTTTTCTCCATATGGAAGTAGGACCAACAAAAACAACTTGTAGATATATATTTTCCAGACATCTTTTGTAATGTGAAACTTATTACTAATACCCTTTTTCGACTAGTTGGAAAAAATGTATAAGTTATTAGTTTTATTTTTTTAAAAGAAGCTTACTCTGTAATGTTAAGTAATCAAAGTATGCTAGACTGCTTGTAATGACGTAATTTCTTTTAATTCAACTTTACAGATGTTATTTGTAGAAGGCATTTTTCGAAAACCAACATATTCAAAAACGTTAAAGTAAAAAAAAATTTTTTCTTAACTAATAAAAGTGGCGAGTAAGGTCTTACTATGATGCGACATATCGTGACATGCTAAGATATTACAAGCCACTTTTGTTAACTTGGAAACTGATTTTTTTTTCTTTAACGTCTTTGAAAAAGTATTGTCAACTTCAAAAATATTATTTTTTCAAACATTATTGTTGGTCAATAGATCAATGATAAATCTGTTAGATCATTAAAATATTTGATACTTAAATTAAAAAAACAAGCTAAAATATTATGCTAGTGATTCTTTCGAATTAGAACTTTGTAACAGTATTGAAGTACTTTTTTTAACAAAAATCTTTACTATTGTTTTAAAAAAGAGGAGGAATGGAAAATCGGTGCTTTCATCGAATGAGACAAGAAGTTTCTTCTAAATACTTTCTGCAAAAAAAAGTTGTTTTTTTTTAAATAAATTTTTTGTAACTAAAAAAATAGCCGTTATTGATTTAATCGATCATAAAATAGAGACGTGGTTGTGATAAAACACGTTCTTTTTTGCAAGCATTTTTGAGTTCTACAAATAGTCTTTTTTTCAGCACATTATTTTCAGATACTTGAAGAATAACTTAAATGTTTTTGATATTGATAGTTACATTTTACAACAACTTGTGGTAATCATCTTGATGTATGCACGAAACAATAATTTAATTTCTGCAAGAGAAGGAGATCTTCGACGATGATATCCAGGACGAAAGATTTTTTTACTGCCAAAAACATGGTAACTGGTCACTTAATTTGAAGAAACAATGGCAACGTATGGTAAATTATAAACAGAAAGACCGCGGACATGACGATCATTAGAGTATATTGAGCTTTAGCCTAAAGTGTGTAAGAAGATCCAGAAACATCAATAGTAAGAAGAATCTACTTGCTGAGGCTTTCAAGATTATTACTGGACCGAATCAAGCCGTAAGATCTACATTTACTTCCATATAAGATAAAATTAATTCAAAAAAGATGTAAAATAACCATCAAAAAATTAAGAAATACTTCAAAGTGGTTACTGACTAAATCATTTTTAGCTATATGGAACAGTAGATTTTAACGAAAATTGAATCTAAATTAGGCCCCTTCCATCTACGTAAGGTGACTGCATGGTACGGAATATGATTCCAATTCATTGTTGGATCGTATGTTTTTTGAAGATGACAGAGCTAACGCAATCGTAGTCAACGGCGCTCGTTACAGTCAAGTAACTGAACAACTTTTAGTACCCATAATAAATCGATTGGGACTGAAGAATAATGGCTTCAATAGGATGATCCTACGGCCCATACTTCTTGTGAAACAATCGGTGAATTGCTACATTATCTCCTGATATTATCTCCAAATACGTTGATTTTATTTGGAATGCTTGGTCACCGGATTTATCAGCTCCGGACAATCTCAGTGGAGCAACCTGATGCTTAAAGTATATATGAAAAAACCAGCAACTTTGAAACAAAAAGTTAGAGCGGAAATTGCAAATATATCACTCCTGCAATCTTCCATGCGGTTAATAAAACTTGATTCTGTTTAATTGTTTGGATATTTGCTAAAAGATGAATAATTTATTTGTTGACTATTATTTTAAAAGAAAATGCTTTTCTTTTTTTTTTTTGATCTTAGTTTAACGGATGTTCTTAAAAAAAAGTATGTTTATAAAGTGTTTAACATTACTTGCCTTGTTGTGAAGCGTTTAATATTGCTTGTCATGTTATAAAGTGTTTAATATTGCTTATCTTGTTATGAAGTTCTGTAAAATAAACTTATTGATTAATAGTTTTTTCATTAAATAGGAGTCGCTCTGTCTACGCTATGTGTTCGTTTTATATTCGTTTTCATCCGAGTCTTACATGCTTCAGAACCTTTATTTAGTACAATCTCGTTAACTAGAAGATTTAGAAACAATAAACCTCTAAGCTTATTAGATAAAATTTGAAGTTAGTTTGCGGTTCATAGTCAGTTCATAGTTATAGAGAAAATTCATCTGATACGAAACTAGACGAAATTAAAAGGAAATTGTATATCAAACTATGTATGCCAATATTAATACAGATAAAAATATATTACCAATTTTTCTCAAAATAGTTTCCACTTGGCTAAAATTGATTAAACAACAATAATGGTTTCTAAAGTTATGAAAAAACAATTTATTTTTAAACATTTCAAATAATCATTTAGTAAAACTTAAAATTACAGATTTTTAATTCGAAAATGAAGTGTTTTTTTTTGGATAATGATGAATCTCCTTCATATATTTTAACGTTTGCTTTCAAACTGATATTCTTGTTGAGACATTAGAGTAACAGAAAGCGTTAGAACCTTGAATTACAGCATAATAACCTAGGCGGTTTCTCGCGCCTTGACTTGATGGTTTTAGTAAGTCCACGAAAACTTTATAACTCATACTTGAGGAATTTTAAGATTGTTCTCGCATTGAGTATGATAAGCTCTAAAATTATTTTTGTGATTCAAAGATTTTGAAAAAACTGGCAAAACCTGTTACAGAATAAGCCTGTGACAAGTAAATTTTTTTTTCTGAATTAATAGTTTCAAAAGAAGGTTGCAAATCTTTTAGTCAATGTTTATTTCCAACCACAAACTTGCAGCATGATTCTCACATAATTAGGAAGCACACTACACATCTATTGAAAACGATGGTTTAAAAGTTTTAAATAATCTTAACTATAAAGACTTTTCCAAGTTTAATGAAATAGTTAATGAGCTTAAACTCTGTAGTTTCCATTTTAAATGTCAAAAATGTTTTGAATTGCATATGGGACAACAAACCATGTTATGACGTCACTTAAACTTGCATTTTTATTATATTGTTAATCACACAGTATTAGTGCATGTAACCTATACTTTACTAATATTATGAGTATATCTATATAAAATAGTAACATACAGTTTGTGTAAGTGAGATAAATCATCAAGTGATTTTATGATGATTCATTATACAATCAAGATAAAGTACTGTTAAAAATTCTTTCGTACTCTATAACGCAGTATTTGGCCCGTAAAATCTGTAAAGGATATGTGAATTATTTTTAAAACTATAAACTATAAGTTTTTTCTTTAAATTTTATGTAACTTTCTTTATAAACTAAAAATATATCTACTTTATTCAACATAATAAATTTTTTTCAGAAAACAACCGACAAGAAAATTTTAATGATACTTGAAGTGACTCTTTAAAATGAAGTTTAATTGTAACGTTGTGAAGTTCATTAAAAAAAAGTTCAATAAAAAATTTCATGCAAAATGGATAATTTTCAAAGGTGGTCCTCCAATTCAATGATTTAGAAAAATGTTTTGGGTATTCTACACAGCACATTGATATTTTTATAGTGGATTTTTTCTTTTCTATAGCACGGAATAGAAAACTTTGTAACTAATATAATAGACTAGCTCTAAAAGCTTTATCTGCTCGATTTTTAGGAAAAGGAAATTTGAAGATCAAAATTGTTGTGTTATCATAAGGTTATTGGATACTTTCTCCATTTTGAGAAGGTTGAGAAAAGACTGTAAAAGATGCCACTCAATACTGTGCTATAAAATTATCTACATGGAATGAAATTCAAAGAATAAACACCAAACATTATCAAACATTTTTTAACATTCTGAGCTGAATATTTGCAGCTGGATGTTCTGCTGCAATAACATTAAACAGCATAAATTGTTAATTATACGGCACCTAATATGATTTCCAGAGCTTTTTGAAATTTAAGAGATTAAGGGGTAACCCTAAGTATCCTCTAGTTTTAATGAATTTTTTTTCTTTTGCAACCTTTTTCACAAACAGCTTAAGGCTATGATAATTAACTATAACATTTTTTTTTTGCTTAAAGCTAAGATAGACGCTGGCTTATATTAATATCTATATTTATAATTAACTTAACTAAATTAAAACCAATCAAATTTTGCTTTTAAGGTTCCTTTTTAGAAAGAAGCTTAAAGACTAAATTTCATTAATTCAGTTCCAGCAAACATCAAACATAAAAAACTTCCATCAAGTTGGAAAATATTTTTTGAGAGTTTTTCTCATTTTAATTATTTTTCTCAAAACTCAAATTCTGTTTTAAAATTGTTTTATAAGTCTTGACACCTTTATATACAGTACCTAAACAAAGTAAATTTTACTACGCATTTAAAGCTTGGGTTGTATGATTTATTTTCAATTAAGATATTGAAAGAAGAATAGCTGCATCTTCAATTAAAAAGATGAAATTCATTCCTGTTATATATGCTCCTTAAGTTCTTTCAAACACGAGCAAAAAGCATTTAAAATTTGCAGAATATCAACATAAACGATCATTACAAAATCAACGAAAAGTAATTCGTGGATGCACACAATAAATAATTAGAAGATGCTGACAATAGATTAGAAGGGGAATTTTGCGAATCTGGCTCATATCCATACAACTAAAAGTTAATAAAGTTGGAATTTTGACTGGAACTATTTTCGTAAAATTATAAAAGTAGCATTTAAATGAATTGTTCTTAAAATTTTTTAACACTTCCATCTTATCTCAACAACCGAAATGTGTAATTTGCATCAACTCTTCACCAAAATATTTATTAAGAAGTTACAATTGAAACTAAAGTTCTTTTAAAGTTGAACATATTTTTAAATTTTTGTCTGGATTAAAAAAAGGAATTTTTTAGCCGCTATTTTGTATATTTCACAATAAGTTATTTTCTGAGAATTTGTCAAGATCCTTCGTTTAACTAGTAAATCAATCTGTTGTTAATCATGCGCTAAATATTCAAATCTTGTATACTTTCAATTTCTGAGTTAGCGTGGCCAGGGCGGCAAAATATATTTAGATGGAGGCCATTTTAAATAGCAGCCGTGGCAACTAAGAAATTAGTTTTGTATTTTTTAAATGTTACTATTAGTACCAATTTTTTGCTCCTCTTAAAATGACTGGTTTTCATATTTTGTAAAATCTCTGGTTAATTGTCTTTAATAAATGGTGTTCATACTTTTACATGAGTACAGAAAGAAATTCTACTTTTGAAGGCAGAATACTCCACTTTGAATTGAAGCAAAGATGAGCAATCTTTACATCACAATAAAAAAGCTCTCAAAAAAAAATTTCTTGTGCTAATTCCGTTTTCAATTTTGGAAATTTCTTTTAATTTGGATTGCACTTTCAAATCTACGAAATCTATCAGTCTCCGCAAAAGCATGAGTATAGGAACTTTACTTCATTGTCAACGTGATCTAAAGTATTGGCCATTAATAACAATCCATCATGTTTTTTTTTATATCATTCGAATTTGATAGATAATAAATCAATGATTATTTGACAATGATTTTTTTCAAATATAAAAAGTGTTAATTGATGACCATCATATTATCTTTCAAATAAATATAGATATTCATAAAAATATTAATCGATGCGCTAATTATCTTGTTTTTTTTACAATATCTTAAATAATTGTAATGGCCAAAATTAACAATCCAATCTGTTATTTCAAACTTCAATTAAAATTGCATTTGTTTTTGAGTAAAACTTTAAAGTTATTTAAGAATTAATGATAATTATTAGGGAATTTTTATTAAAATTGTTATAAATACTTGAAAAACCTGTGTAAAATGAAATATAAAAGTTAGTATTTAACTAACTACAACATTTCAGCAATAAGACAATCAAAATGACTGGAAAAACTATTGATAATATGAAAAAATGTAAAATCATAGCAATGTATGAACAAAACATCTCAATGAGAAAAATTGCGAAACATTTTAACCCAAAACATGCGACTGTTAGCAGAATAATCAACCGATATCATGAATACAATACAATTGAAAATCTTCCGCGTCCCGGAAGACCCAGCATTTTAAATTGAAGAAATGAACGTTCACTTATTTGCATAGTGAAAAAAAATAGAAAGTTATCATCTACTGATCTCAGTCGAAAATGGCAAGAGACTTCTGGTGTTGTTGCTAGTGCTCAAACAATTAGAAGAGTACTACAAAAACACAATTACATGTGGCGAGCTGCTTGCAAAAAACCACATCTATTGAAAAAACATCAGAAAGCAAGAAAAAACTGGTGTTTGGCTCATAAAATTTGGTCTCAAAGTATGTGGCACAATGTTCTTTTCAGCGATGAAATGAACATTGAGGTTGATTCCTGAAAAAACCGAGTAATGCTGAGCAGAACGCCACATGAAAAAATGTACCCAGATTGTTCTATGTATTGAACAAAACAAGGTAGTGGCAGAATAGGCATCTGGGCCTGCATAAACTATGAAGGCATCGGTTGCTTCAAACTATTCGATGGAAGGCTTGATTCTCAAAGATATGTAGACATATTGGATAATTATTTGATGTCTTCTTTTGATATTTTTCGAAAAGACATGGGAATTATCTTCCAACAAGATAATGCACCATGTCATACTGCTAAGATTTGTAAGCAATGGTTTGAAGAAAACAACATTAAATTCATGTCTTGGCCTCCCAATAGTCCAGATCTCAATTGCATAGAGAATTTGTGGTCTTGGTTAGACCACAATCTTGGTAAAATTGAAATAAAAGATCCAGACCAGCTAAAAGAAAAAATAACAAAATTACTGAATAATGCTCCAAAAGATATTGCTCAGAATTTAGTGAATTCCATGCCAAAACGTATCAATGAGTGTTTAAAAGCTAAAGGATTGTCATCAAAATAATAATTTCGTTTTTTTTTATCTTTTTGTGTTTTGTAAACTTTTTTCTTTTTGATAAATATGAACACTTGTTTTCATTTCAATATTTTAGTTTAAAATTTTTTTATTTTTTACTCCTCTATTATAAATTTATATTGTGACCATTTGATTTACTTCAATAAAAGAAAATTGAAGAAAAAATCTCTTTTAATATTTAAAATATTTAATTTCAAACTTGTATTCATACAGCAATAACAGATGGATTGTTATTTATGGCCAATTCTGTAAGTCTTAGATCTCAAAATCAGAATATGGAGTAAGGAGTATTTCTATTGCTCCTTCGATGTTATATGACATTTTTTTCAAATAGCTGTGTTATATACACGGTTATAATGGGTCATGATAATGCCAACCCAGCCGTCGCAAGAACGCCACTAATATGGGGTGGCAGCGTACACCCTGTAATACAAGTTGAAATCTATTTATTTTGTCCGCAGAAAATAAGTTCATTTTAATGTTCAAATTGAGTAAAATTTCGGCTTCAAAGTGTGCCAACAAAAACATCTGTAGAATGAGAACCACTCTATATAACTTTATAAAAATTGCTGCAAATGTTGCGTATAACCACAACAAACTTTGGATAAATATTTAGTCGGTTGGTTAACTGGTTACGGATTTATCGCAGTTTTAGTTAAATTTTATTAGTTTTTTGCTATTTATACCTTAAAGCGTTACCAATTACTGTGATATTCCCTATTTTTAAAATAATCGTTACACTCATGTAACGATTATTTTGAAAATAGAGAATACTACTACGCAATACCAACAACTTTTATTATAGTTGTTTAATTGCTACGGGTGCCGTTTTCATTTTCTAGACCAAAATATTGATTTGCTATTTAAAGCGCGGTTTGATTTGGCTTACGCGCAGCGTGAAAGTCTCGGCATTTCCTAAGGTGTAAACTTCTGCCAAAATGCCTAAAAATGCTAAAAAATCATTGAAGAGCTTTTCTAAGGATACCTACATGGAAAATAAAAAATATTTCTCTTAAAACAGAATAACTGTTAGAAAACAAAATATTTGCTATATTGAGTAAGATAGTTGACTTAAAAAATTTAGAAAACTAAGATAACTGACCGCTAAAAAGTTCGGAGTGTCAGTCTGAGGAAAATTAGCCTTTATAGACTTGAGTTTCTTTAAAAAAAAATTTGTAAAAAACTTTATAAAGATATTTGCAGAGGCACAAAAAGAGAAAATCTCTAACAAAAGTTTTCTAAAAGTGTAATAATTTTTGAAGAGAGAAATGTTTTTCGCTTCTGTGATCAACGCAAAAGGCTGACATACGAAGTATTAATTGTTCTTTCTATTTGTATCATATTTTATCATATTGTTTCTAGATATTTTTGTTTATAATATATGTGACTATAAACCTGATTTTTTCATAAGTCCTTTATATTTTTACGATAAAATCAAAAATAATTATAAACTTATGGTAGGCTAAAACTTATTCACAGTACTGTATATATATATTCACGATTTCCTTTATCTAAAGATTAGCTATATTGTTAAAATACAGGAAGAACTCTAAAAAAATGGGAAAAAAAAAAAAAAGAGATAATAAGGAATTTTAAAGTGATCCGATAAAAAAATATTTCAAAAAAATTAGAGCTAATACTAAGGAAAAAACGAAACAGCGTTTAATGTGAGTTAACACATTAAAGCTTCAATGTTCAATTGAAATCGAGATTTTTACATTCGTTACTATATTCTTATACACAATATTTTAGCCAAATTTTGAGTAAAAAGCAAAACTATGCTTTATTTTTTTGAATGTTACGGATAGAAATAAAATGACGATCTAAGGAAAAATAGCGACAAAATTTCATTATATGGAGTGGCGAATTCATTTTATCAAGTGAGAAAAGGCAATCTAAAACAACGAAAAGCACACGAATATATATATTTTTTTGCCATAACTCACAAAGTTAACTCATAAAGGTGTTGTCGAAATTGTTTAAGAAGTCTACACTTTTTATGGCGCCATTCATGAACTAAGTATCAACACCTGTTACTGAATTAGAACTGGTCTTCTACATCAAATTCTTGAGATGTATGAAATGTAAAAAAGCGTCATTTATTTTGTTTATTTTTTGTTTTGTTGTCTTTATGGCTTGAGTGACCTAACCAGGTTGAACATCCAATTGCTCAAACTAAGTTCGAAAAAAGAAAAACATACTTTGTTAGTGTTACTTGTTCAGAAATTTGGTTATGTGCTCAAACTAATTAAAATACAAAATCTTACATTTTGAACATTTAGTAAAATATCTTTGTGCATGTTTTTTGTAGAAAAATCCATTTAAAATCAGGCGATATATATTTTTCGAATTTTAGGAAAGAAACTAAATGATAAAGTAGAGAAAGTGTAATTCAATTGTTTTCTGATAAAACTGTTCGCTCAATAAATTTAGTTGATTATTCTCTGAACCAGTCACAGAACTTGCTTTCTAACTACACCAGCTTTGAAGTTTGGCAAAAGTAAAGCACTGCATGAGTATATGTAAAAAAGAATTGAAAAATAGGTGAACAGTTTTTTTGCAAGAGAAAAGTTAGTCTCATGTGCAAAGTATCTAGGCAAACTTCTTTTCCAAAAGTTGCTGGCTAAAGTATCAAAGAACTTAGTGTTATTGATCATATCAAAAAAAGAAACGAAGCAAAACCACAGATATTAGCTAAAAAAGAAGCAAAAATGTAAACTTTCAATGGAAATGCTAAACTTTGTTGAAAAAGAAAAAATTGAGGAGTAAGAATAGTTTGCACCATGTGCATCTCGCGAAATCATGGTTAAAGAAGATTCTGGAATAATTAGGAGAATTTAGAAACAAAGACTTCCTTTTAAATATCAGAGTATTGTTTAAGGAAAAGATGAAATTAAAGCAAATCTAAATTTTCGATTATTCAAACTTCTCACAAATGCAATCAAATTTAGAAAATCCAAAAGGGCTTTTTCAATAAACTAAATTTGATTGCATTTAATAATTTAGACTGCAATTGGTAAAATGAAAGACAGATTTTCAATTCATTTTGAGAAATAGCTCCAGATGTTACTGAACTTCATGACATAGCTCCAGATGTTACTGAACTTCATCATCAGGCAGACAGAAAACTTTGAAATGGGCACAATGTCAACTTTGTTTTGCTTATGCAATCTATTTAGCAGAAGCAGATGTAAATTATAAAAAGCAAGATGATAGCAATAGTTAAAATCTTAATAACGAATATTTTGATGATGGTTCTCATGAAAATTTGGATATAGGTGGAAGTTGGAGGAGTAATTTTTTTTTGATTAAAACTTGCTGGAATAAAAAATTGGTCATAATTCAAAGATTCATAAAAATTAAAAAAGCAGGTGGATTTTAGGTTAGAAAATCAAGTTGCCTTAGGTTTTAAAATGATTTGTTTAAGGGAAGCTTTATTATTGACTGAAAACTACTTAGCAAAAGATCATATAAATGCTTTAATTAAAACAATTACTCTGCGAAGAAAACAAAATCTAGTCGGTTAGTATGGTTTTTTAGATAATCCAAATTCCTACCAAATTGAGTAAAAGGATGACTTATTTCCTATACCATCATAAGCCACGAAATAAAGTTATTAAAAAAAGTATTTGAAAGGCTTTTTCCCATTTTTTGCAAGACTGTTTTTTAGATATAATAGTTTTCTTTCGTCATTAAGACGTAGCAGTTTTCTCTGTTTCTTTAGAAGTTACTTTATGATCCAAAAATAACTTAAAATGTAGTTAAGATGAAAAAATATTTTGCATTTCAACGTTTATCAGGTGTCGTAGGTTAGAAATAGTTATCGTAATCTAAAAGATTTTTTTAAAAGGAAGAGGGAGCTGATATAGCTACTAATAAGTTTTCGTGATAAAAAGGGAGCTAATATAGTTGGTTTTAAATGTGTTGATATATAGTTTATATTAAATGTGCGGGAAGGAAACAACAAAGATACATAGCTCACTTACAGTTTTTGGTGCTCTCGCATTCTTGATGGCTTCTTTGAATAATGCAATTTTTGAAAAAAAAAATGTCAATTTTTGAATGTTTGTATTGTGAGGGTGGCAATTTGATATACATACATATGTTATTGTTATTATTTTTTATTGTTTTTGGTGTGTATGAGTATGATGATAAGTTCAGGTATTAGGTAGGTTTCAATTAAGGGTTAAGTGGAAGGGGTATTTGGAAGGTTGGGATCGAGGTTTGTGGTCTTGGAATTTCTTGGTTAGGAAAGGGCAAGATTTGGGGATAGTTTGGTTAGGAACGGGCAAGATTAAATTGTAAAAGGGCTAAAGTTCTATATGCTGTCCTCAGTATATTCTGCTATATAATATAACTCAACAAATATTCTATTAGTGTGTTATGGTTAGCACTCTTTAATTCATTAAGTTATAAAATGTAAATAATGCTCTTTTACTCTACGTAGTGCTCAATACTGTTTTTATCAATAACTCCACTTTAGCTCTTTTAGCTTTAAACAAATATCTTTCTTCTTTTCTTCTTTATTATAAATGGTGCAACTTCTGATAACTACTTTTTAATAAATTTTTTTTCTGGCTTTTATTTATTTTTTTTACTTCTTCTGTTTTATCACCAATTTCAAGTTCTACAATAATTAAAGTTCTCTTGCTCTAAAACTTCTTCATAAAAACTCTGATTTCTTCTCTTCATTTATGTAAGAAAAAGACTTTTTCCTCTTTCTTTTTCATTTGTTCAATAATAATTCCTTCTATCTCTTTTTGTTTATCAAGAAGTCCTTTTCTCTCTCTTTATGTTTCTCAAGGAGTCCTTCTCACTCTTTTCATTTATTTCACAAGTTCCTCGTAACTATTTTTGAGCTTTTACAGTTCTCCATTATTATTTGTTTTGTTGCTTTATCTATCTTTCATTAATTTACTTGATAGGTAAATATATCTCTGCTTATATCTCTTTCCTTAATCGCTGTTTTTAATTTTTTTCTTCATTACGTTTTATCATGTCATCTTTTATTTACATGACAGGGTGAATAAGTCTCTCTATGTACGTCTTTTTGCTGTTTTTAATTTTTCTCCCTCATCACAAATCGAAATGCAGCTCCTAAAAATTCATCAGAACTCAATGATCATCTAGAAAATCCAGTGTCTACCATAAATGTTTGCGTTTTTATCTCCAGGTAGAGCATTCGACTCATTTTGCAGCCTTTCCAATGCTTCCTCTTAGAAAGCTGATCAACAAGGAATGTTTTGTTGGTATGACAAGCCTTTGTCGTGTCACGGTGTTGTAGTTTAACTATCAAAGACTGGCTATAATGCTCAAGATCGTGATGAAAAATTCTCTCGCAACAGCATTGAGTTTTATTCTTAAACAACTACTTTTTGCTCACAAAGGTTGATTCAGCGATTCCTTACCCATTCATTTGGATTAGTTTCTGAAAAGTTTTAATTATATTTAGCAAGCACTTTGTGTATGGTATAGGTTTTGACTGGATTCAATGTGGTTCATTTTGTTAGATGGTTTGGTAGTTCAAATACAATTAACATTGTGTCTGGTAGTTTCATAAGCATCGTTACTTTTTGTGTGAAACTTTTTTCTTTGAGGAGATGTACGGTTAATGCTGCTAATCGACTAAATTTCTTCTGGTATAAAACTGGGATATTCTTCATTTTCCTTTACATGCATCAAGAGATGATATTATTAGGTTTACAATAAGTCGTTAAAATTATATTGATGTTTGTAAACATATTGATTGTTGTTTTCGTTATTGTAAAGCACGAGTAATTCAGTTGATGTTCATATTGGGTGTTGGGAAGATAATCGTCATCTTTCAAGCGTCTAATGATATTATGTTCAATGAATGCAGCAGGAAAATTCATGTCGTCTATGGTAATATTTAAACGTGCACGGATGTACATTGACTTAAAAACAGAAGCACCACCGGGGATGGGATTCGGATGTTCTAAAAATGGGTGGATAACATCAGAGTTTTTTGTCGAATGGTTAAAGCATTTCATCAAATATACCAAGTGGGAATAAAGTAGCAAAAAGAAATTAAATTTACTTTTGGATGGTCACTCCACGCATACAAAAAACATCAAAGCTATCTATATAGGGCGTGAGTTATGGTATTATGGGATGCGAAAATTTCTTGCGTACACAAAGTATCGTCTCTAACCTTTGAACAAATCATTTTTCAAATCTATCGAAGCCAATTAAACGTCATCTGCTTGGTTGAAAAAAAATCCTAGCAACAAATTTTTTTGTATGCTTTAAATGGCTATAAATCTACCGGTGTTTGGCCACTTGAATTTTAGGATGAAGATTTCTGTTCTCCAATGGAAAATTCAATCACTGAAAAGTCTTTGTGCACAAATGCAAATTAAGCTGTGAGTAGTGAAACTTCTTCAGCTCACCTTACTAACCCCTGGTGACAAAAATTTGGCACAAAATAAACACAGACAGTAATAGTACAACTAAAAGTTTAATGATCAAAAAATATTGTACAGGATATTAAACAATAGATTAGTTTTTATTTTCGCGACTACAATAATGATTTTTCGCCATTACGACGTACGGCATCAACTTTGTTGTTTACATGTTCACACATGCCTTGTTCAAGATTTTTATCAATTTTTTTAAACAAGAATGGATTTTTTTTTGCAGCTGATCTTCACTTTCAGCTTCCCAATTGTTTTCATACACGTAGCCTTTAAGGATTGACCAGAAATCTTCAATTGGTCGTAATTCTGGGACACATGCTGGATTATCAAATTTTATTATATAACGGATATTTTTCTCATCGAGGTAATTGGTCACACTTCTAGCATAATGTGAAGAGGCCAAATCAGGCCAGAATACATAATTACCATCACTGTGATGTTTGTTGATAAAAGGAATCAATCGTTTGATGATGCAATCATTTTTGTACACTGCTTGGTTAATTGCCAGTCTTGCAGGAACAATAAATGGTATCGAGATTCCACGAAGGGATATGGTAATCCACACAAGAATTTTTTTTTCAAATTTGCTTTTGCGCTTATATTTTACATTTTTTGGTGCATTTTTTGCGTCATCTGAGTAAAATCCAACATTCGAATTTTTATTTGTATGTTTAAATGTAAAATAAGACTCATCGTCAATGACAAAGCCGCGGTTTCTGAATTTGCGACAAATTCTTCCACACTTCAGTTGCAACTGCTTTAACTGTTTCTCAGTGCAATCAGGGATTTGTTTTTTCTTAAAATAACAAATGTTTGTTTTGTTTTTTATTGTTTTTACAATGTAGGAATGATCACACTTGAATTTATTTGCAATTTTTCTTGTTGAAGTTCCAGACCGGTTGTTCAAAAGACCTTTCAGACGATTGATGTTCCCAGCAGTCATAATTTTTGGTTTTCTGCCTGATCCAGGCTTACGAGATTTTGGCTCATTGTTCTTCCACTTTGCCATATAACGTTTAATGGTTCTTTCGGGGTGATTAGAGGCAACAAAATACTGTACGGTGCTCTTCGTTTTAGCTTTAGGATGCAAATTACAATAGTTGTACACTTGTTCAATTAATGTAGTCGACTTCATTTTTGGATAACTTTTTTATTAATTAATCTAAGTAAACAAAACTTTCAGTAAAAGATAAGTAACACTTTATAAACAAAATAACTAAAAAATTAAGACTGGATAACTAAAAATTCAATAAGTTTTAGCTTATTAGAGATTGTGCCAAATTTTTGTCACCAGTGGTTATACAAAAAACCCAAGAAGAAGAAGTAACTTGGTATCTAATTACAAGCTCTTCAACTTCAAACCAAATAAAACAACAGTAAAATATGTTATGTCCAATATCAAATATAATAATGGGAGCCATATAACCGTACCTCCAGCTGTCGAAATAATGTCAAGTGTGAATGAAGAAAATGTAATACTTTTCAATGGAGAGATAAAAAGATGCAATCACTAAAAAGGAATCAACGTTAAAGAGTAAAAAGAAAAAAGGTAATATAACTGTAGACGTAGGCGAGTTGTTTTGTTGTCTGTATGCAGAAGATCGAAAGGAAATTATTAATCAGTGCTTGAAATTCAAAACATTTTACGATCTATGCGCAAGAGTTAACAAAAAAAATGATGAAGTATGTGTGTGATGACTGTGCTTAATGAAAGTAACTTCTTATTGAATTCCTTTTCTTTTGCTTTTGAGTTTTTAATAAAATGACCATTCTCAATGAATTTGTTTTAAATAAATACCTAATAATTGCATTTTTAGGTACGACTTAAGCCATAGATGATACCACTTAAGACACTGGTTTCGTAAGTCGCATCCTTACAACTATTTTTTTATTTACATTAATTTATATAACAACATAAAGATTTTGTTAGACATTTTTGTCTATGATTTGTATTATCATCTAGTCTAATCTAATGACTGGTAATTGTTGATTAGATGTTGCTAATAAATAAACCTTTGTGTTATTTATCTTCCGTGTAGTTTTGTATTAGTTCAAATTTTAAAAAAAATTGCCTTTAAATCACAATTTTTTCGAATTGCTATGTTTCTAATATTTCTACCTGACAAAAAATCCCTCTATATTTTAGCAAAGTTTACCGAATTTTTTTAAGTCTATTGAAGACGTTATTTGGCAAACAGGGACTTTGATTAGTGAGGAGTCAATAGTTTCATTAAACTTCTCAAATAATGAGGTTGTATTTGCACCGCAAGGTTTCTTATTTTTTTTATTCTGTATTCTTTTGTTCAGTCTTCCCTTTCTACAGTTTGGCAGATTACAGTTTATTAAGTTATTATAGTAATATAAAGGGTATAAGTGTTAAATAAATATTACAAATGACAATAGAATAATTGATGCTTATAAAGCATCAATTATTCTATTGTTAGTTTATATTATTTTTAAACAAATATTTTTCAGCTAATAAACATGTTGTACGTTACAGTAAATTGGAGTCATTTGAGAATAATTATATTTCTCTGCTCTAATATGGTCCATCACCAATTGCGTAGCAAACATCTGAAAATGCACCTCAACTACTCCAAGCTGTAAATGCTCCTAAAATAAATCACACTTCTAACGGATGAACAGTAAAGTTTGAGATTTTTTTTAACGGTCTTTATTTTTGAATTTTTTTTTGTGCACTCACTCATTCATTTATTGTTTATATTTTAGAGCCCACTCTCTGTAGCTGCTGCTGGCAAAGTTTTAAGAAAATATTCTTTCTATTTTGTTATCTACATCAAAATGAAGCGTAAAAGTTTGATTGATCGTGTGTACAGGTATTGTGATTCGCATTTCCAGGAAGGTAGAAAAGTCGTCGTGGATCATTTTTTGAACGAAAAATCCGATAGCAAGCATTTACAGATACATTTCAATTTGGGAAAAAGGCAAATCAAAACTTCTTGCTGTTGGTTCTGATCGAAAAGCTAAAATTATGACTTAAGGTGGTAGAGCACAATTAAAATACAAATATTTGATCAAAATATGAAAAAAAAAATTTTTCATTCATCTTATTTAAAATTTTATCCTCTTTCTTTTGATGTTAGTATGAAACTGAAACTATTTTTGGAAATGTGTTAAAAATCTACATTTGCAGATTTTTTCTTTATTTTGTACTTATTTTTGTTTTTTCTGCAAGTTGAGTTTTTCATATTTTATCAAGATTTCAAAACATGATTTTTTCTGATTGAATAAAGCTTTTGTTCTGAAATTTTCAGGACATATTCCTAACAACATTGGAATTCATTTGACAGATAGATTTTATTTAATTGTTTTTAAAACTCATTATTTTTAGTTTTAACTTCTTTAAACTGCTTGTAAATCGTACTAAATTTAACTTATCTTAAAAAATAGGTCATATCTTTACATATAAAAGGACTAATTAAAATTCTATCTGTTAAATGGAATAAAATAAGTTTATTAACAGATCTGCAAAGTTTAATTAATGGTTCTTAAGTCTAACTCAAGTTAACGTGTTTTGAAAACATAAGAATTAGATCTTTATTTACACTGTTTTTGCGCCATTATGGGTTTTTGGTAAAGTTTTTCAAATTTTTTTTTTTGCAAAAACATTTCATTTCTCTTAGTGAAGCATTTCTGCATATTTTTAAAACTATTTTTTAAATCTTTCATGAAAAGTGTCTTTTTTGTGCTCTACCACCTTAAACCAATATTACCAAGTTGAAAAGCATGATTGATGTTCGTTCTGGCATTTCCACTCGACCAATAGCTCGAAAGCTAAAGTGCAGCCAATCTCACGTTGTGTATACAATTCAGCAACATACTGTGATGGTGGCGTTTTTTTTTCTTTTTAGGTTTCTTCTTTAGCTATTTAATTCAATATCTGTTTAACTTTTAGTTTGTTATTTAGTTTAGCTAACGAAGGTAAGGGGAAGGGGAAGGTTTGGGTTTAGGTTTGTTTGGATTAGGTGTATGGAGGTTGGGAACAAGGTTGATGGTCTGGGAAGTACTTGGTTAGTTAAGGGCGAGGTTTGGGGGTAGTTTGGTTAGGAATGGGCAAGGTTTAATTTAAAAGAGCTAAACTTATAATCGCCGTCCTCAATATATTCTATAATATAATAAAACTCAACAAATGTTCTATTAATGTGTAATGGTAGCACTCTTATACTTATAACTTTTATATAATACAAATAATATTTTCTTACGCTTCTTGCAGTGTTCAATAGTGTTTATTTCAATTACTCCTCTTTCTTTTATATCTTCTTTTATTACAAATATCTCTTCTTTAATTAAATCTTCTGGTTATTCTCCAATAATCAATATTAAAATCATCTTCTTTTATTCAACTGCTTATTAAACTGCTTATAAAACTGCTTGTTCATCAAAGAACTCTTCTTATCATAAAATTCTTTCTCTTCTTTAAAATCCTCTTTAAATCTCTTAAAAACTCTTTTCCTCTTAAAATTCTCTTTTAAATCTCTTCTTCTAAAGAGATGACCGTACTCATCAGTTGCTCTAATCTCTATCTCTCTAAATCTCTACTCTTAACTTCACTTAACTGTTAGACTCCTTCTTTTTTGAGCTTTTATAGTTTTTGCATGTTTTCCTGTTGCGATATCTTTTCATTTGTTTATATGACAGGTTGATGAGTCTTTGTGTTTACGTCTTTCTCAGTTGTTTTTAACTTTTCTTCTTTCCGTTTTATCGTCTACTTACGTGATAGATAGGTGAATGATCGTGTATAAGTCTTTTCTGATCGTTGTATTTGACTTTTCTAATTGTTGCTTTATCGTTTACGAGTCTTCGCGTTTACGTCTTTTCTCAGTTGTTGTTTTTAACTTAATTCTTTTTGCTTTATCATTTAATTATGTGAAGAGTGGACGAGTCATCTTGTATGTGTCTTTTCCAACCGTTGTTTTTAGCTTTTCTTATTATTGCTTTATCATTTACGCGTCTTCGTGTTTACGTTTTTCCACAGTTGTATTTAACTTTTCTTTTAACGCTTTATCACTTATTTATGTGAAGAGTTGGTGAATCATCTTGTGTATGCTTTTCTATCGATCGTCTTTTTTATTTTAGTTCTCCCTCCTCACAATACAAATATTGTTTACCAAAAAAAAACAGACCATTCCAGCCCGTACTCTTGAGCAAGTGTCCAAGTTACAAACATGTTATGGCAGAATGTGTAGAAAATTTAATGGGTGGGATTTCATAATTGATGATGAATCATACTTCACATTTCCTCACTCTGATAAGAACTCAAACGTTTGGTTTTGGTCAAGCAATCCAAAAACAGTTTCTTGTAGTGTGAAATACAAGTCCGAGGCAAAATTTGAAAAGAAAATGCTGGAATGGTTAGCAATTTCATCTCGAGGCATCTCAACACCCTATTTTGTTCCTTCGGCCCTTGCTGTCAAACAAAATGTGTATTTGAAAGAGTGCAATATCATAAAACTGATGCCTTTTATTAAAAAACATCATCCTGAGGGTAATTTGGTGTTTTGGCCTGACTTGGTTTCAGCCTGACTTGGTTTCAGCCCATTATGCTAAATCGGTGACAAGCTACTTGATCTCAAAAAACATCACTTTTGTACAAAAAGCCGATAATACTCCTGGAGTGCCTGAACTTCTTCCAGTTAATAACTTTTGGTCAATTTTGAATGGAATGGTTAATAAGAAACAATTGGCAAGCTACTTCAGTTAATGAACTAAAACAAGGGATCAAGTATTGTTTGAAGAAAGTAGATGTAAATGCTGTACAGAATATGTTTGGAGGGATGTATCGAAAAATTGATTTTGTAAGACGAAACGGTGAAACAAGTCTATCGTAACTTCAAAAATAAATTTTTTGATTAGAAATCTACGAGCTGTTTTTTATTTTATCAAAAAATATTGATCCACTGTAAAGTAAGAGCGCTTCAAAAAAAATCTAAAATGTTACAATTCACCCGTTATTTGATTAGACATAGAAAAAGCAGTAAACATAATCTTAATAGAGAAAGTTTCTCGATATAGCAAACCTGGACAAATTACTTCCACATTGCAATTTTCAGAGATGCTTAAGATCTGATCATTTCAACTTCCACCCAAAGTAAAGTTAGTACAAGTTTAAGTTCTAGTACGTTTGGGAAAAGAGAAATCACCATGACAAGATGCTGAACATGCTCCCCATGAGTTCCAATCGCAAACAATACCTGAAATGTGTTGGTCAGAGGCAAAGCAGGAACAAAAATAGGCAAAAAAAAACAAGATTCAGCTGCATTTGTTTAAAATTATTTCACAACATTTTTACTGGGTGGGCCTGTTTAACTAACAAGCACAAAATGGTAAAAGCATTCAACTTTATGACATTTGCTATCACTTTCAATAGCTTAATTTGCACAAAGAAGCAATCATTTAATCACGCCCATTTAAATTATTATGAATATCTTAAAAATCCTAAATAAAAACAAAAATAAAAATTACCAGGACAAGACACTCACTTTGCAGGTTTCAGTTTAGAAACTTGATCCCATTAAACTGGCATGAAGAGATTCTCCAAGAAGTCCTTGAATGATATTGAAAAGGTGAAATGTAGGGATTAGACTGTAAATATTCAGACCATACACTCCAAGCACTCCATGAAGAGTATGTACCTGTTGAGTGTAGCCAAGAATTCATTTAAAAAGTTAAAACATAGACTGGGGTATGAAGAACCAGCATCGTGCCAATTTTACTGACTTCATCACCTCTCAAATATGGCCCCCATCTTCACCTGGACTTAACCCTCTCCGCAATTTAATCTGATTGATTTTAGAGAAAAACTTTTGTTCGAAAGCTCATAAAAAATAATAGTCCTTAAAGCAATCTTTGTTCCATTAGTGGGATAAAATCGGAGAAGAAGTGCTTTGGCTTACAGCTCTTGATTTCTGAAAACATTTGACGCTCTAAAGAAAATCTAAAATCGGACATTTTGAACACCTTCTGTGATGAGTTTCTGGATGTATAAAACTTTGATTTTTTGGTTTGTTTTACTTTCACTGATGCCTTTTTCTGATGAAAAGTGTTTAAAAAGTGATTCTGTTATTTCTTTTTACCCTGTAAATAAAAAAACTTTTCACAAACTTAACCTCTAACTGTTTATTTTATTTAACAGAGAATGAAATTTGTGCTGCTTTTTTTCTTTGTTCATTTCTTTTTAATTTTTCTTTTATTCAATTTGAATATTCATTTTTTCAGTTAAATTATTAGTAAACGGATGAATGCATGCGCGTGTCTGCATGTAAATACTATGAGCACTAATTTATATAGTTCATGAACAATAAGTCGCATTTGAAGTAATTTAATCCCTAAGTTAATAACTTTGATTTAGAAGTTATGAAATTCTCTTCCTTGCTTTTAAACCTTACAAAAAAACTAATAAGCAACAGTTCTCATATAAATATTCAGGAAGAAATCTTCCTTTTAACTTAACTACATATAACGTCAGAAAACAATACCTAAACCATGGAGCAGAATTTCTTTTCGAACTGTTTTAAAAAACTGTTTTAAACTGAACATACTACATACTCAAGATTAACTATGTTGCCATTAATTTAGCTATCTTCTTTAAAATTAAGTGTATTAGAGTTTATGCAAGAACGCTCTCGCCTTTGATTTCCTACTGCCCAACAAACGACAGAGTAAGACTCATAATGCACTCCAACTTGTCCACTGGATTTGGATTTAAATAACAAGCAATTTTTCTATTTAGCATTAAAGCTATGAAACATTATTGGACAACATCTTTTTTGGATCTCATCTTTTGTATTAAAATAAAGTCCATGATAAGAGAAATGTGTTACTATAAACACTTCTTAAGCTTTGTAGAATGTTTGTTTTTCTACCTAAAAATCTGATTTTAATCAAATTTATGTCTTTTAAATCAAGAGAAAAAAATGCTGCTGAAATTACAAAAACACAAAAAAGTCGTTTTAAAAAAATGTATATGTAATAAAGCTGCTTGCTATCGCATTCTAGATTTCCAAGAGGTACAGCGTAAAAGTTCTCTGTTTTAATAGATACAATTTCAGAAAAGTTACTCACAAACCTATTGTAATACACATCTGATCCATTAACAGCATAATGTGACATTCTGTTTATGTCAATAGCAATAATATTAGGTCCTATTGCGACTACAAACAACAGAGCTTCACTTTTGACAAGATTGTCACTTTCCACTCTATGCTCATAAGTCATTTCTATATTTTTGTAACCATGAGTAAGAAACAGAACAACTGGTACTACAGTTAATCGTTGGCAGCCCTTGTATGCATTTCTTGCTTTTAAAAGACCATCATTTATAGCTGTTGCAACATTCATTCTACGTAAGGCTGCCATAAAATTTGCAAAATAATTTTGATTATTTAGAGCACCGCAAGAAGAAGACACAACAGCATATGACGAAATTTTTATCACAGCTACTTAGACATTTGGATTTGCACTGAGCTCTGATTTTGCAATAAAACTGGTGGCAAATAATTTTTCTTGAGAACAAGTTAAATAATTAACGCTTGATGAAGAAACCAGTACAATTACAAAGTTGACACTTAAACTGGAACATGACTTAAGTTAAATAAACAGTCACTATTAAATAATCCTGCAAGAGTGGTAAGATTTGATTTATCAAGATTGACAAACTAAATCTTACCAAAGATGAGGATGTTAATGCATGATTTTAAAAAAAATGGCAAACTTTTGAAGTGCAACTAAGAAACCTTAAAGGAATAACTTAATACACAACATTTTAAAGGAAAACCTAATATAAACACTAAAATCTTTTTCAAAACAACACATTCATTATATATACGCAAACACATATACCTTACATAAATGCATGTATGTAAATTTAAATACTATGTTTTGTTGTGTACTAGTTAAATAGTAAGTGGTATTGCCAGTTGGGCAAGCTGCAGTGTTACAAGGTTCATAGTTAATTATGAAATCAGCAGTACATTGATACCAAGAGGAAGAATTGCTCAAACAGTAATAACAAACTTGTACACGTACTCGATTTGAATGTGTTGATCTGCATGGCTAAGAGCAAGCAATCCAAGTACTCCAGTTACCGAGTCCATAATCTATATAATTTATATATATGTGAAAGAATATAAATGCATATTTCCTTGTTAGTTTAGGCATTTTATTGAGCTTGTTCTGTAACCTGCAAAAAACGACTAGAATTTTTTTACTTTGAGTTTTCACTAATGAAAGTTTAGTTTTGAAAACCTAACTGATTGGTATTACTGCTGTCTTTGTATTTAATAATTAGAAATAGATTCATTTTTATCTATCAGCAGTCAGTATAATTCGTTATAATTTTTCTAATTCTGGTAAAAAAATTTCAATAAAAGATTTTTGTCAAGAAATCTAATAAATCCAAAAACTATTGCATTAGATGATATGTAATGGTTTGGCCCTGAAGTAGCAATAATCATCGTTCTTTTTAAATGAATCTTTTTCTTACAAAGAAAAAAAAAGATGATAGACTAATTAATTTGAGGGGTAGTGGAAATAATAAATTGCTTACACATAAAAAAGTGAAAAAAAAATCACTTTTTTGCGCAAATATTTAACAACTCCAGATTCAATTTGGTAATCGTTCATACATACGCATTTGTAACTTTGATTCAAATTTAAAATGCTGGCAGTAAGTTATAGAGACATCCAAATAAATTAAAAAACTTAACCAATTTTATACCTGAGCATGAAAAAAATCATTGATGGTTTGCTACTAACATCATATATTTAGATTTATTTTACACTAGAAAAGACATAATATAGGTTTAACATGACAAATAAAAAAGAATAATTATGAAATTTTTTAACATTCACAATAACTATCTTACTTTAATGTGTGGAACGTAAGAAAATTTGTTAACATAATTTTTGATTTTTATTCAATTTAAACTTATTTGTTTAAAAAGAAGAAATATGGGTAAACGTGTGAGAGTCTGAAAGAATAAGAGAAAGAGTTTTCATTCTTTGACTTCCTTCAATATATGTAGGTGCTTGCCTTGTCAAATGGTATCTCATATGGTAAGTTCACAGTACGCCTGTGGCGTTCGTGTTTTGGCAGACTTTTGGTTGACTTCTAAAACTTTCGATTAACTTGAATCTTTCACATTAAATCCTCAACAGAAATAATAACCATACTCTCACTCCTGAAACACTCAATCGAATTTGATTAAAGGATATCTTCTCCTCAAATCTTCAGAGCTTATGTCCCGAATGTCGTCTTTGAAACTAATCCTGACATTAAAACCTCTTACTCAAATTTTGATACTCTGAATTATGATACTCTGAACAGGTTTTGTCAGTTGCCTTTTGATTGAGGTTTTTCTCTAGTCTTGATTTGTATAAATCATTAAATTGTCACAAAAAAGTTACTTACCACTTGAACTATTATCTCTTTTTCTTTTTTTCTTTTTTTTCTTCCATTTTTTTTTTTTTTTTTTTTGACAAAGACATTTTCCGGATTTCTTTTTATCTGTCTGCAGTCAGCATAATGCGCTGCAATTTTTCTGATTCTGGTGAAAATATTCCAACAAAAGCCTTCGTCAAGAAATCTAATAATTCTATTATGGCAATAATTATTAATCTTTTTCTTTATTTTGAATTGTATTCTTATTATCTAAATTATTACTTTTAATCTCTTAATTATCTTTTTCTCGTGTTATATTATGTGAAGATATGTTGCTTACAAACGATTATATTTTTATCGAGCTTGAAGTTCAGATTAAGTAAACTTATTTAAAGTATGCAGACGTTAATATTTTCAAAGACTTTTCTTATATTTTTATCAGAAAAAATCTTTTTCTCTTAGATAAACTAAGATTTATTTTGGTAGAAATACACTATGTAGTATGATTGTCTCTCTCCGTTGGAAATCACGTTCACTTCCTAATTTTTAAATCTCATTATTTTCTGACTCAATTTCTATTTCTTGAAGGAGTTGAAATATCACTACATAACCTTTACTTCATGTATTTAAAAATGAAAGAATTGCTTGCTTTTATTTGATTACTGAGTGCCTTTTTCTTATCAAAAACATTACATGATTGGTAATTCTTTGTGTCTAGCAAAAAGGTTTGAAATAAGCCATTAAAGATCTTTTAAAAATTTTTAAAAAAATATCAATATGTTCAAAGTTCATACATTTATAAATAATTTGTTTTAGGAATTAAGCAAATTTGGTTTAGGAATAAAGATTCAGGGAATGTTTATAAGCAATTTTCATTTGTTTATAAGCAATTTTCAGTTGCCTCTACTTCACCATTTAGAAATATTATCAAATTTCCATTTGATAATATTTCTAAATGGTGAAGTAGAGACAACTCGAAAGGGTCAAGCCAGATCGAAAAACTAGTTGTGATTTTGATTTCCTTCATTTATGAATCCCTTGATTCTTTTATGAAAGAAATGCGATTGGTTTATTTGTTTGTTTGTTTTTTAAGAATATTAAGGATTAAACGAATGTTCCAAATAGTTATATCAATCTTTTTTAGATATATCAGAAATTTTGAAGATTTTTAAAATTGTTTAAAAATTCTTCATGAATTTCATTAAACTTTTTTTGGTATGATTATCATCTTTTTAAATATAAATTAGTTTTATATTTAAAAAAATGAAAAATTTTGATGAAGTTTAAAAAAATTTTATTAAAAAGGTAAGTTTAACGGTTTCAACCCTTAAAAGAATAGGGGTGGGGTTTTTGGCGCTCCTACACTTTCATCCCCCGGTCTTTTGACCGTATTTTTTTCTACTAGCAGGTAATGGAATTCAATAAAGAACACTATTGCGTCAATTTGCTTTAACTGGATTCTCAGTTTGTTAGCCTTTTAAAACTTTTGTCAAATAAGTTGAAAAATTCTTTAATTGATTATATATACGATTAACTTTAAAACAAGTTAAAATTGCTTTTGATAAAATAATATTTACTGTTGATTTTCTTTTAATCCTTCAAAGTTTGTAATATAAAATGAATACTTCAGAAAAGTTTTTCTGTTTCTTCATTTATCTACATAGCATGGTTCTTCGAAAACCTACAACAGACGCCTTTGACTCACTTTCCTTAACAGAAATAGGAGCAAATTTAAGTACGATATCAAAGCTACAATTCGCTCGTGAAGAATTTACGGTTTACTCGCTGAATGTATAGGAAAGTATAAGTAAAGAATTGATTAGTCAATCAAGTCACTTGGAGATGCCCAGTCAAGCGCTGCAAAAGAGCCTTCAGCATAAGCTTATTTGAGATCTCACCTAAATTGTGGCAAATTTTAGGCTTAACTTACGTTTGGAGTAGGAGTGCAGGCAAGAGCCGGGGATTATCAATAAGTGATTTAAGGCAAGAGTTAAGTATCGTAAACGACAATACCATTGTTGATTTGAATAAACTTTGCAGAGATATTTGCGTCGAGCTTAAGTCAATTTTGAATCAATTTTGCAGAGGTATGGTATTGAGCTAAAGCTAAGTTCAAGTTAATGGTGGGGCCAACAAATCGCGAAATAGTAACTGATTATTTATCCAAATTGATATGGATATATAGATATTCCGAACATCGGTTTCTTCACTTTTGGGATCAAGTTGTAACAGCATATCCCGTTTGACTATTACAGTAATTAGATTTCTGTGTGCATCGAACGTAACATACATTATAATTCATGCCGAAGATCATGTAAATCAAATACGGCTATTTTCATAGCCACAAAAAAATATTAAGGATATTTCTTGAAAAGAACGTTAAGGAATCTCTTTTTCATTACTCCATGAAAGTTTGCCTTTCCAATTACTTTTTCTCTTTAAAAACAAAAAAGATTTTTATCGAAAAAATAATCGTAAATTCTGTTATAAAACTGAAGTTCATAAGGATGAATCGCATTTTCCCAAGAGCAACATGTGTTATAATTCGATTGTCTGCCTGATAGCATTGGAAAGAACTTTCTGGTCTTAGACCAAAAACAACTTTTTCATTGTAAAAACCAGGTTAACAATGTTTTGCGGTTGAAAACAATATCAACCTTAAAGGTAGTGAATTTAAGATGATGAATTTTAGCTATTTGTGGTACATTTTTGTACTTTCAATTTAAAGTACACACCCTCTAGGAGATGAAAAAAATTACTTTAGAAAGCTCCATAATAACCCTTTAGTAAGAGCAACTTAGACACCTGTTTGATCTCAAAACTGTAAAAACTGAAATCCTCTATATCCGTCCGCAGAAGAAAAATTCGTTTTAAATTCTCTATTATTCTAAAATATTAAGAAATGACAGCACTCTAAGTTTTTTGCATTTTTACAGCACTATAAATATAACTTTTTCAAGTAAAAAAGCATTTTTATAGCTTAATCAATCTTAAACTATGGTTAAGTACAATAGCTTATACATAAAATGTTATCCACGGATAAAACAATAATTTTTCTGATTGAAGTATTAAAACACATAAACTATTTTCTATCATCATCGCTTTCAATTTCTTTACAAGCTTTTGCTGTTGTAGTCAACCAGAAAGGTTTGCAGCCATTTCCATACTCAGGGTGATAAATTGGCTTTTTATATCTATTCCAGTGAGATTGAAAGTTGTGGTGCAATGCTTCTATTGCCTGTTCACTGTATTTTCCTAGTGGTTCTTTTCGTTTCTCAACAAACTCTTTCGAATGGAAAAATACAGCATAAACATTTAGAGTGATGCTTCCTCTTGTCATGGACAAATATGCAGCGTGAAAAACATCAATTCTTTTTGCTTAGTCAGGTTCCTATTTGTTTCCAAAATATCCAGAAACCATAAAATCAAATTTTTGAAGTGCGTCAATTACATCAAAGATGTGCAGTGCACAATCTTGCTCTGCAATTCTCTGCAGAAGATCCACATTCTTAAGTATTTATCTGCATTTATTGACAGCAAACTGTCCACCATGAAAAGTCTGTGGTTTGATGTAGAGATCGTTCAGCCATGTTCAGACTTCTTGCCAGGACTCCCTCAGAATGTTGTAAAGATGGTTTGATGTCCAAGACAAGTAAGCTGTCTGGTACATTTAGGAGTGGCATGTTAACAACATTTTTGAATAGCTTAGCTTTCTTCAATTCCTGACCATTTGCATTGAAATCCTCAAATCACTGTCCCAATGAGCCAAATGTTCGAGGGGCACCTGACTCTTGGACACATGATTGATAGTTGCAGCAAGCTTCCTTATGTTTGTGTTCAACAGCCCTGTGATAACTTGCACTTGACGAGCCTGAAAGTTATCATTGTAGCAAATGATTGCCTTCAGTGTATTAAATTCAATGTAATGCTGTTTAATTTTTTTTAACTCTAGTCAATAACGAGTAACAAAAGAGTTACAAAAGCTCATCAGAAATTGTATTACAAAAATGTATTTATGTTAAGAAATCTAATAATGAGAGATATGTTTTTTGTAAGCAAAAAACAGTAAAAAACAAAAAGAAGAAATTGTTTGAAAAAATTACCTTGAACACTTTATAATGCAGAGAAAACAGACAGTTTTTCTGTAGTCATCATGAGATTTGTGTTTATTTGGCATTCTTTTCATTCAATTTTGCTTTAGAAAATGAAGAAATTATTCTTTATACTATAATGATTCTGAAATGAAGATTTTTGCAGCAAAGAGTCTAAATTTTGAGTGAGACCATTGGTATAGCATTGATAATTGCTATTTCTTGGATTTAATGAAAACTAAATGGTTTCAAAAAATTTTTTTTTTCTGTCTGTTAATTTAAACAAAAATAATACCAAAAATGTTAAATGATTGATTACAAACTTTTTTCTAGATGTTGAATGCTGAAATATCTTAAATGTTTAAAACATAAGAGCAGTATAAAAATTAACAATAGTTAATTTTTATACTTTACTCCTTCTCGAATAGTAAAGCCCTCCCCTAGGCCTTTAAAGGTTAACTGAATTGCAATTCTGCATAATTTCTTGTGAGGCTGAAACAAAATATCAGGAGGTTTGCGAGGTGCAGCATTTTTCTTTCTGTAATCCAGTAACTTGGTATGCCCTAATGTATAAGTTATTTTTGTTCGATTTATTTCAATAGACTGATATAGAAGTTCTACATTCTTCATTGTTATTAATTAAAAACCTAAAAAACAAACGGCAGTGTTTAGAATTGTATATTACATATTTAATGTTACATATTTTTTATATAAAATGTTCGGTGTCAAGCTTAATTCACGCTATAATATTTTAAATTTAAATTTTGAGTTGTTTTATATTTGATCGGCAGAGAACCGGCCCACAACCAATTTTTATTACAATGCCCTGAGGTTTGAAAATCGGCTATTTTAGCGCTTAAACTCTATAGCCAATGTATGATCTAAAATGGTTTTAATTTAGCAAGCCATCGTTTTTCTATTTGGAGCTCTTCTCAGAATCTAGTTTGAGTATTTTAATATAAAACTTTATGAAAAGTAGGCAAAAACTTTTTAATTTCAAACATTTAAAAACGATAGCTTGCAGCTGGAGCAGCAGTCTGCAACCAGGTTATAATATTTCGTCGGATTTAAGATAATCACAAACAACATTTTACTTGTTAATCGAATAATAAAAACTTTCCTTTCGAAAAAGGAAATAAAGAAATTAACAGTAATCCAACCAAGTACACCATCTCGACTATATTTAAAAGTTGAGAAAAATTCAATTACTTATATTTTTTCAAAACTTATGTGGTTGTATAAAGATTTTTCGTTAAAAGAATTTTCAAAATTTAAATAAAATCTGCTTACCGCTAAAGTAAAATTAAAGCTTCGCAGTAAGTTTATCTATTTTAAGAAAAAAAATTGTTTAACCCTTTCCTGCCTTTCGGTACTTAGAAGTACCGCCGCATTTTTCGCCTAATAACTTAAGTACGAAATCACTTTGTTAACTACAACTGACGCACAACGGGTACAAAACAAAATTTCGTAAAAATGAATAAATTATTCCCACAATCTTTTAGGCACTATCCAGCTAAGAAAATGTGAAAGTTTCAAAAAACTTGGATCGTCCAAAAAAACGTTATCACGTTCTGAAATTTTACCTTATAAAATGGCTGAGAAAGGCCAAAAAGGACAGTTTTTCTGGATTATTTTATTCTTATTTCTTTATGAAGATATAATTACATTCACTATTAGTAGCTATGTTTGGAAACTTAATTTAAAAATTAAACTTTAACAAATAGCTTTTTTTAAAAAAAATACTGGTCTCATTCTGTGTCTCTTATCTGTCCACAAGTAGGAACTGCAATTTATCTTCATGCATTATTTATAAGAAACAAAATTTAGTTTTAAAACATTTCAAATGCTTATGCGAAATATCTTTAGAAATTATTGTCATAAAACTCAAAATGAAGATAGAGGGAAAATGGGTGTAGGAAAAACAAAAACGTCGAGTTTAAAGTTAATTTTTTATTTTATTAGAGGAAGTTGTTGTAATTGCATGCAAAGGGGTTCATTCTGCTTCTAGGAATTGTTGTTTGACAGCTACCCTAGCCAATGGTCTTTAAACGGTTGGCGGTTTTGGGAGAAGCTCTTTTAATTCACATGATGGTGATGCATCTCGGATTTTTTGTGCACAAAAATAAGTTTATTGGATCTGAAGAAGGAGTAGAAAGTTTTCACAGTAAATTACCGAACGAAATGACTCGGCATAAGTTGTTCGGAGAAAATCGGTTGAAAAATGGCCTAAAATGGATGTGTATTAATGTTTTGTTATCGGATTCCGGTCTAATTTTGTAATATTTTTGACAATCAATTTCGATATTTCTTATTTCTTAGTGATGTAGTTGATAAACTTGTTGTTTAAATTACAGTGGCATCTCTGTTTCGAAACGTACAAAAAATTCAGATATACCGCTTTGTAAAGCGTGCACTCCTCTTCAACTTAGTAATACATCATGTTATATATTTCAGCTACTTTTTGAGATAATCCAGAAAAACTTTCTTTTTTGGCCTTTCTAAGCCATTTTATAAGGTACAATTTCAGAACGTGATAACTTTTTTTTGGACGATCCAAATTTTTTGAAACTTTTACATTTTCTCAGCTGGATAGTGGCTAACAGATTGTGGGAATCATTTTTTCATTTTTCTGAAATTTTTTTAACACTACGGCGGACTCGTTGTGCTGACGTTCCTTTAGAGTACCGTTTCCGTAAGCCAACTACAGCTCGTTTTTGTATTATCACGTGACATTGTTGATAAATTTGAACAGCGAGTTACAAGTGGTCGGCCATTTTTTCACTTCACTATGCGGTGTCATTGTAAAGTGTTTATAAATAGAATATCATAGGTAAGTGCTATTTTTTTTTACTAATTACATTGTTTATATCACAGAGTACATTTATAAAAGCTGTTATAACATATTATCACTTTATTTTATATGAATATTTGATAAAAACTGATCAGGACTTAAAAGTACCTTCAGGTGATTTTAGTCTAAAAAATGATGAGCTTTGATAATATACATACTCGATGAAGTAATTATTTTGTTTTTTCAAACATGTTTTTTTATTTTTATTATTATTCTGAACAATTTTTTTATTGTTTTAGCCATTGAGATGGATACTACCAACAATACTGCTCTAATTGAAGCCCCGCTATTTGAAGAGATTCCGGAATGTGACGAAGAGTCTGATGCAGGTGTGTCCGATGATGAAGTGGAAAATATTCAACTACCCTCGCCAAGAGGCTTGGATGAGGTTTTTGAAAGAACTCTAGAAAATATTTTAGCTGAAGATCCGCCATTGTTGCCTTCAAAACATGATGAACTGGAGTGCCCTGTAAATCAGGCACCACCATCACCAATACCTGGATCTAGTGTTCAGACTGATCTACCGTCTGCAAATACGTCCTCACACAGAACTAATCAGCGATTACCCGAACCAAACCGTAAATGGAAAAAGAAGAACCTTATTACATTTTTACCGGAATACATACTAAATACTGGAGTAATAGAGGACTATTTTGCTCACTGTAGCTCCCCGACTGATATAATTTTAGTATTGATTGGAGATATTATTTATAATATTGTGCACCAAAGCAACCTTTATGCTACTCAGAAAGACAAAGTATTAAACCTAAAAAAGGAGGAACTTCTAACATTTATAGGTAAGAAATTTTTATGGGTTAAAATACTCGTCCGGCAATATAATGGTACTCGCGAACTGAGTGTTGATGAATCTATGATTAAATTTAAAGGTAGGTCTGTCTTGAAACAATATCTTCCTATGAAGCCAATAAAAAGGGGATACAAGTTGTGGTGTTTTTCTGACCAGAGAGGCTATATAAAGAAGTTTCAAATTTACCAAGGAAAGGAACTAGAACTAAACTCAAAATTTACCGGCTATGGCTTGGGAGAGAAAGTATTTTTGGAGTTGACGGAACAAGATTGGAGTAAAGGGAAGATAGTTTACATTGATAATTTTTTTTCGTCTGTTGCTTTGCTTGAGAAACTGAAAATTGAGAACACCTATGCATGTGGAATTATCCGAAGTAATAGAAAAGGACTAGCCGGAAATATGCTCGCTGATATCCAATGAAAAGAGGCGACAGTGACCATCGATTTTCAAATTTAGGCATTAGATATTGGAAATGGAAGGATAGCAAAGTGGTTCATCTAGTACCTAATTTTTATGGCAATGAAACGGCAACTGTGTTACGTAAAGAAAAAAATGGATCCAAGTCTGTCTTTACATGCCCTGTAGCTGTCAAAGATTATAATAGCTATATGGGTGGCGTAGATACAGCTGATCGATTGAGAGCCCTGTACTGTATAGATCGCAAATCTCCGAAATGGTGGCACAGGTTGTTTTGGGATCTTCTGGACATCGCATTTGTCAATTCATATGTAATTCATGGACTCATAATCGAACAAACAACTGTAAAAGATTTTCGACGCTCTGTTACTCGAGGCTTGATGGCAATAAAAGATGCTAGTTAGAAAAGAAAGACTTCTACTGACAATACTGAGAAAGGTGGCCCTTCCAAAAGACGCTAATCTGGGTATTCCACTATAAAAGACGTTCGCTTAGGTTATAGAGGCATCCATTGGCCTACTTTCGTAGAAAATAGGGGAAGGTGTGAGGTTTGTAGTTTGAAAAAGATAGTCAAAACCTCATAGTATATGTTCTCATTGCAAAGTCTTTTTGTGTGTAAATGAATAGAAAAATTGTTTTGCTGAATACCACAAGGTCAATTTGTAATTAAAAACCTATCTATTTAATTATATATATATATATATATATATATATATATATATATATATATATATATATATATATATATATATTCTTAATATTGGATCTCATAGTTCCTAACATTGTAATAACACAAAGTTGCTAACAGTACTTTTAAGTCTAGGTCTTAGAAAAAGTACTTCTAGGTACAATAAAAATCTTAAAATAATCTGAGCGTTTCCTTTTACCTACCTTATTATGATAATAAAGTTAAAAAGCGGAAATTCGTCAAAAATCACTACCCCGTCAGGAAAAGGTTAAAAAAAGCTTTTTAATTTTTTTTTTTTTTTGGTTGGCATATATATTTGTGTGTGTATTTTATATATTTTTTTAATATATATATTATATATAGAGGAGACCGGGGCTAGTTGGTTAACTTCGGAATTTTCTACCAGAAATTTCCAAATTTCACATGAAACCTACCTACTTAATTCATCTTTCAGTGTAGTTTTAGGACTATAAACGCATGCGCATAGAAAGATTTATAAGCCATTTTGCGAGTAAAATGCTTTTGCGGTTAATCGGCACAATGATCGCGGGGCTAGTTGGCAACATGTGCAAACTTACAACTTTTCGCATTAGCCGTAAATTCACTTAAGTTATATAATACTACAGATCTTCAGACATGAGAAATTATAAAAGAAAATTAGACAGACCTGTAAATTCTAAAAATTTTACAAAAAAATGCTGTTGATTGAACTCCTTGTCTTCTAACACTTTAGACTTTTTGTAAGACTTAAAAACATCTTAACACTATAAACAACAATGTAATAATTCATCAATCGAAATATAAATGAACTGATAATGATACTTTCTAATAGTATTTCTAGTTTCACTTGACAAACAGTCAAACATGATAAATGTTTAATACTATTTAGTAACAAAATCTTTTTCAAAAATTCATAAAAATTTTCATTTCCATTAAAACTCACTCTAAATGTCTTCTCATAAAATTCCTCCTAGATTTTCTCAACTAGATGGATTCACATACCATTACACGAAAAAAAAAAAAAAAAAAAACTTTTTCCGCAAAAACGACCCGAAACTCAATTGCAACAATACCGATAAAATGGTATCAGTTCAAATAGTAAAATTCGTGAAAATTTTGCGGCCGTTCTGAGACAAACACTAATCAAAAAATAAGCGGTAAAACCTGTTTTAAAGAACAATGACTTAGTGATTGAAAGAAAAGTACTAAACGAACTTGAAAATAAAAGTCCATAATCTTTACCAGAATTCAAGAAATATCTGTGGACAGAAAAACAACGCTTGAGAAAATCTTACGAGTTTTTATGGTTCTTTTTAGGGGGGTATTACAAGGATGCTGCTGTATGAATTAATATTTTTACATTAATTTACATAGCAACATCTTAGAAAGCCATGTCACATTAAAAAACCCAGCTCTCACAATAGACATTGGATTTTTTCTTCAAGTTCGTTTAGCGCTTTTGTTTCAACCTTTGAGCCATGGGTTCAATCCAGGTTTTACCGAACATCTTTTGATTAGCGTTTGTCTCGGGTTTTGACTTGTTTGTAAGAATCATAAAGCAGTTACAAAATTTTTTCGAACTTTACTAACTGAGTTATTTTCTTTTTTTCAATTTAGTTAAAAATTCAATTTCTGGTCGCTTTTGCAAAACATTTTTAAGTTTTAAGAGTTTTATTGATTTATTTTTCATGCAGTTGTACATGTGTGTTCAACTTGTGTTTTGGCTACCTCGCGTTTTTCTTCGATCAATTATGTTGTTTAAATTTCTTATAATAATAAAGACATCATTTTCTAAATTCTACAACTCCAAGGCTTCCTCAAGCATCATTCCGAATGGCAAACAAATATGTTCTTTAACATCGAATCCATTAATCAATTACTTGTGAAGACCAAATGACATATAGTATCAAGGGTACTGCTCTAAAGTTTAGTTGCATAACCTGAAATCATTGTTCGCAAAATAACTTTGAACCTTTTCATCAAATCTTTATTAACTCCTGTTACCGATGAAGCTAAATCTGAGTCTTGGAAAAATCTTCTTGCAGTAACTCGATTGTTCGTTGTTCCGCTTCCTGGCGTTGGAATATCATCAAGCCAAAACTGTGTTTTAACTATATCTTTAATATTTGCTTTGACTTGTTACATTATAGCTTTTTCAGTGGAACTGCAAACTTTCCATTATGTTGTTAAAAGCTTACATGGTATGAACAAAATACGCTCGAAACATCATATCAATTGATTTACAATACAAGATTTCATTTATTTTTGGTTTTAAATTTTTTAAGCCTTTCTTAGCTCTAATACAGTCTTCAGTAATCAACAAAACTAATTGGGCAAAAATCTCGGATTTCGTCAAATTCTGTTATTGTCCTCTGCGAACCACAACAAAACAATACAAACCGCTTCTTTGATATTTTGTTTATATGTGATCCACTGCTATTACCACATCCCCACTTATATATGATAACTAACTCTTGAGGTTTTTTTTTTGCAGCTGAAAGAAAAGATGCGATGGGTGTTTAACAACATGATTAGAAGACACGTAAAGACAGGAGTCTCAGATTTACAAATAAAAGCTTTTATAGCAATACTACTTTTTTCAATTTGTATCTTTTACATCTTCGACGAGGTCAAGCTTTCTCATAAACGTATCTTTTTAATATTGCTGATCTCCTTTTCGCATCGGCTTCGCCTTGCAGTTATAAAGCAATTATAAAGCTATGTATAGGCATACATACATATAGGCATATGATAAATATTAAAATATCAGTCAAAGTGGCAGCTTTTTTTTAATGAATTTGTTAGAATACGAACTCAAACTCCAAAAAACGTAATTAAATATTTAAGGGAGCTCAACAGAACTCCTTTTTATAAGTTTAACTAAAGATAAGAGTGAGTTTAACTAAAGATAAGAGTGAGTTTAACTAAAGATAAGAGTGAGTTTAACTAAAGATAAGAGTGAGTTTAACTAAAGGTAAGAGTGAGTTTAACTAAAGATAAGAGTGAGTTAACTAAAGATAAGAGTGATGATAAAATACCGCGCACAAAAATCTACAATATTCATCACAAATTTACCCAAAATTAAAATATTTTTTACAAAAAAAAAATTTTGAAAAGTTTAAGCATTTCAGCGAGATTTTAATGCGCAGCTTAAACTTTGAGAAGTGACAAACGCCTTTGACTTACGGCCACAACTGCGTATCGCTTGCCAAATAATGAACTTTTTACAGAACTTGCCGCACTTTTGAAACTTAAACTTGTCGTTAACACTAAATCGCTTGTTTGAAATATAAAATTGGCGAACTAGGATCTGTTTTACGTCAGTTTTGACGTAAGTTTCATCGTCGATGATAAGGCAGCCCTTTTAATATGTCATCACCGAATCAAATAACTTTTTAGCTCGCTTTTGGTAACCAAATTTGGTTTCTTGTTGCGATAAGACACTTTTATGACTTTAAAAGACTTTCATGACTTTTAAAAATTGCGATTAGGTACTTTCATGACTTTAAAATACAGAATTTACGCACTTTCATCACGAATGATCTTGAAGTTCTGTATCGTTAAGCTCGAATACTGTCCGATAGACTGGGATTTTGCTCGAATGATTGCTTTAAGTTCTCAAGTAGTTTCTTATCGAAGAATCCTTCATTTTTTCCAGAATCTTTCCTCCGTTGAATAGTTCCAGAGCCCCGGAATCTATATATCACACGTTGGAATGTTGATCGAGGAACTTTAGTTGTCTTTACGATTGAAGAATGTGAAGCTCTTGGAATCGAAATAAATTAGTGAAGAAATTTTCTACGAGCTTTTTCTTGTTTCGACGGCATTTTAAAAGGTATGAAAAATTTCTTTTGCAATATTTTATTTATTCAATAGCTGTGACGTAGCTTTAACTGAGCCAGTCTTTATATCAGAAGTAAATGATTAATTTCAAAAACAGTTAATTGACGACACAAATATATTTTAGATAATTGATTAAATAAATTGAATGAATTCGTCTTTCACCGCTGGTAAATATGTCAAAAAGAAGAAAATGATGATAATAAAATATACTGCTAAGAACTTTGGTAATTTATCAACAAATTCTCATCAAAGTATCGCAAATAAATAGCATGTCAAAATCGGACTTGTTTCGTGCAAGGATAGACGTTTTTCCCAAAGTGCACCGGCTCGTGTACTAATATTAAATAGCTAACTCAGATATTTAATATTAAAAATTATTAAAGTTCTATTAAATAAATGAAAAATCTGGGTTAGAACTTTCAATATTTGAGATTGTTAGAGTTTCTTAACAAGTTAATTGGTGCCGAAAATGGAAAGAATCAACGTTTCATTGGATTTAGTTTGATGGTTGCCGCAGGGTTTTTTTTAACACTTGGGAACGTTCTTGTGCAGTTCATTTACCAAGAATACAAAGATTTTTCATCGTTTGAAATTCTTTTTACCAGATGTTTTATTCAGTTATTTTTTTGTATAGTTTGTACGGTTTCGAGAAAAGTTCATGTTTATGGTAATAAATATCTGAATATATGGAGTTTATTTTTTATGACAGTTATTCAGAATGGAGCTACTATTTTTTTCTACTTATCTCTCAAAATGCTACCTGTAGCAGATGCAACTGTGCTTCAATTTACTTCTCCTGCGTTCACAGTCATTTTCAGTTTCTTATTATTGCGTAAAGGTTGTGGTGTCATAGAGATACTTTGTGGGTGTGTAAGTTTTTTTGGTGTTGTAGTTATAGATTTGATATTGTCGTATTTTGGGCATATTACTAATAATCAAATGAATAATCCTTATATAACCTTATCAGCATATCATAATGCTAATTATTTGCTGGAAATTGTAGTTGCTTTGTTAGCTGCCATGTGCTTAAGCTTGTTTTATGTATTAAATCAACTGAATGGTTCAAATTTTGATGTGATACTAACAGTATTTTATCCTAGTTTGCTTGCCGTCATTATTTATAAGTTTTTATTCCTTCAAATCCTTGCAGAGCATTGGTATATATTGGTTTTATTGGTATTATTGGATTAATGTTGGCAGGAAAATCACTGCAGTTTGGGGATGCAGGACCAGTGATTTTGATCCGCAACTGCGATGTTTTTTTTGCACACCTGTTGCAGTACTTACTAATGAATCAACTACCGTCTTTTAGCACATTATTAGGCACTTTAGTTGTTTTAAGTGCATCCTGCTTATTGACTATTCATAGAGTATTTAATCTGCAGCAATATTGTTGCAAAAAGTGTTGTACTCATAAATGCATTAACAAGTAGGGATGGCACTTTTACTTACTTTTTTTTTACTTACTCAAGTAAGTAAGCCTTTATGAAAAAGTAAATTGCGTATATAATTGTAAGCGTTCAAAAAAAATTAAATTTACTTTTAAAAGTAATTTACTTTTCTAAAACAATTTTTATTTTGTAAAGAAAGGTGAATTTACTTTCAAATGTAAGTTATATATAAGTAGATTATATAAAAAAGTAATTTACATTTACATGTAAAATTGAGTTTCATGGAAAAGTAATTTACTTTTATATTTAAAAGTTAATTACTTTTTTAAAACTGCATTACATAATATAATTTTACCTCGAAATGTAACTTACTTTTACATTTAAAAAGAATTTATTTAAAAAAAATTATATTACAGTAATTGTAAAAAAAAAAAGCATTTTAAAATACATTATAAAAAAGTTACATCCAATCAAATGTAAATAAAATTTACTTATATAATTAGTTTTCCTAGTAGACATGTGTTATTTTATAACTAAAATGAAATGGCTATTAAAAGTAAATTACATAAAAATACTTTTGATTACTTAAGTTTACATTTTAAATAACTTTTAGTTACAATTAAAAGTAATCTATACTTAAAAAGTAAGCAAATTTACTTTTGGTCAACATTTTCTCTGAAAGAATATTGTATGAGAGAGTGAAATGCAGTGAAACAAAACTTGCAGTAAAGCATAGTTAATTTAATTTGGGGCAACAACTGGTCTGAACGGATTTAGACTTTTTTTCCCTGTGCACCTTTAAAATATCAATAACCGACCCCGATCCATGATTGGCAATTAAAGCCATTCCTAGCGCCGGAACAATTTCGCATTTGCTTTGAAACCATTGTTAGACCCTGGTTAAAAAAAAGTTCAATTCCTGGCCAATATGGAAATATTTTACTAGCCTTAGGCTGGAACAGTTATCTTTTTGAAAATTTTCAATGACGGAACGTATGGAATTCAGACGGTATCAAGAAAAATATCCTCCTGAAAAAACCTCCCAGGAAAAATGCCTAAATAGTTTTTTTTATATACTTAGATACGCTTTACCGTCATTTTATCATTGTATCAGCTTTTTTCCTGATACCGCTTTTAATGTGTAAATTTTTAAATCTATTTGTTGCTTTTTTATTTTTGTTTTATCGACAAATTTTTTTGGAATTTGTGCAGCAGAGTGTACATATACATCGACTGATTGTTAGGGAGAACATGCACGAAATAGTTCACACAACATCTGACGGTTAGGACTTGGGGGAGGCAATCTTTTAATTTAAACAAAAGTTTGATTTTTTTTTTCATTTTCTTTTATTTTTGGGAGAGGGGGGATTTTTTCCAGGGGAATTTTTTGTCAGGGAGATATTTGGGTGGGGTTCTCGGGTTTCTTTCTTAAACCAATTTAGAAATAGCCTTAACATAGTAGTAAAGAGAAAACGCATTTACCCTAGGAGACACCCGTTTAGAAAGAAGAGATTCTTTGAAAGGCAACTTTATGAGTAGTTTTTTTTAAGGTTTTATGTATAAATGTTTTTATTATTTAAAAATTAAGGAGGGACACTAAATATAATAAGGGCATATAAAAATAGATTATAATAAGGCCATTAAAACTGGCCAGCATTATAGCTTTCTCGCCGCATAAATAAATTTTTTGGAGAGATAACTATTATCATATCGACAAAATTATAATAGTTATCTCTCCAAAAAATCTCCTTTTACAAATTTTCTTGTTCATTTATATCGGATAGTTTTCCAAAAATATCCCTCAAATATCGTCATTAAAAACCGCTTCAACATTTTTATCATATTCACAGGTAAAAAGATATTGAAATTGTTAAATCTGTAACGCCGTTGAACGTTCGTGCTCTTTCCGTAACGGAATTACGGTTATAAGGTTGAAGACTTTTTATGTAAAGGTATATATATATATATATATATATATATATATATATATTTATATGTATGTATATATCATGTTTTGTTGGCGCGTAGAAAAAAATAATTTTTTGACAACCAATTTAGTGAGCGAAAAATATCTTCTTCGACAACTTTTTACTTATTCGGTTTCGGCCAAAATTTCTGTTCAAACCACTACCAAAATGAGCCGAAACTTTTGTGAGGAGATTTTTTTAAGTTTAGATAACTTGTTCTTAATTCAGTGTGATCATGACGTTTTCCTAATTGTAATCGTTTGTGGATAAATCAAATTTTAATTACGACAGTTGTAGCAATTTTAATTGAAATTACGTTACGTAACTGATTCAAGTTACTATTCTCAAATCATTCCTTAGGCGAACTTCAAATATCAAAATTTTTTCACAAGTTCTACTTTTTCTTTAATTATGTTACAAACTCGTTTTCGATCGTTTAATTACCTTATGTTCCATAAATCCAACTATTCTGTATGGGACTTCAAAGACATAAAAATGATTGAGGAAACTAATTAAATTAAATTACTATCAGGGTCTTTATTTACGATTTGAATCTGAGACTTCTCGTAAACAAGGCAAGCACCATATTAATTTTGTTTAATTTTTTCGACAACAATGACTGGAAAAAAAGACAAAAAAAGAAAATTATCTAAAAGACCTTTATTTGGAACGCAAGACTTTATCAACATACATCGCCAGAAATGTTTGTCTTTATCTGAAACAAACACGCCAACTGTTGAAGCAAGACGTCTATCTGGTGACAATATTACATATTCAGGTGTGTTTGTAAATTTTATTTAAATATTAAGATGAACTTGTGAATGAAAACAGAAAGGTCAAAGAAATTAAATGACCCAGAATAATTACTTGCTGTACAGTCATGTATTTGTATCAGTCTTTAATTTGCGCTGATACTTGAAATATATTTTTATAAACTATTGTTTGTGCTGTAGGTTCGAACTCTGATACCGACGATGATCAAGTTATAAAATCAGTCCGTAAAATAAAAGCATTGCCTATTAAGACCCTATTTTCATTTGTTGCCAACACAAATAAGTATGTTTGTTTGATGTGCCCGGAGAATGGAAACCTTGTGTGTGGGCCTGAACCAAATCTGCGAAAACATATTTTCCATGTTCATAAAAAATCTGAGTACCTTTACGATTCTCAAAAAAAATTACTCGTTCAAGATAAATTAGTTGGGATGCAGAACAAAGATGAAATAGATGAAGCCGTAATAAATTGCATTATTCAAGATGGCCGTCCTTTTAACGATTTTCATAAACCTGGTATGCAACGCCTTCTAAACATTCTTGCTCCACTTTACAAACCGCCTCATCGAAAGACAATAGCAAAGCGATTGAGAAAGCAATACTATCAATACAAGAACAATCTTAGAGCTAAACTTAAGTCAGTTACCCATATTGCTCTAGCAACCGATTTGTGGAAAAATAGGGTTGGATCCTATTGGCTTTGCATAACAGCGCATTATTTAACAAAGAAATTTAAATACAAATCAAATATAGTTTGCTTTCGTAGATTTTACGGAAGACAGTTAAGTAGTAGACTTACAGCATTCGTGCAAAAAGAAATTACTAAACTTGAAATTGATACTAAAGTTATTTCAATAACAACAGACAACGCTGAAGACATTAAAAAGGCGATGGGATCTATAGCTTTACGGCTTTCATGCGTTTGTCATAACTTAAATCTCGTTTTAAATCATGGAATAAAGTTGTGGGCCAAACCATCACAGAACTTATCAGATGACACATCAGATATCGAAGAGGATCTTATTTATTACAATAACTACAATGAAAGCGATATCGAGTCTAATGAAAATATATCGTCGGACGAACACCTTGAAATGCACGGTGTAAACAATCAAGTAGAAAATGCGTGTACTTTTGAAACCGAAAACGTGAGCTCGGATGATGATAAAAGTAGCGAGGAGGAAGAAGCATCTACAGAAGAAACTGTTAATCAGTTATTTAACTTTTCATCCATCATTTTATTTAGGTTAAGAAAAACTTTAGCTCTTGTTAAAAGGTCTTCAATATTGCAATTATTTGTTTTTGATGAGGTTAAGAAAGAGGGGCTAAAAATAAATAACTTATCGTCAGATTTTCATGTACGTTGGAACTCAACTTTTTTAATGATTAGTAAGATAATTAAAGCTAAAAATGTTTATAATAAAATTACTATAGATCCTGGTACTATCAATGGGTTAACAGAAAAACAAGTTAGTAAACTCAAGAAACTAAATCTGTTATCAGAAGATTGGAAGTTCCTAGAAATTTTACACTATAATCTTGCGCCATTCTTTGAAGCAACTAAACTTCTCTCTACTAGAAATTTTCCAACACTTTCGTCGGCCAAATTTGTCCAAAATACGTTAATGAACTTTCTTGAAAATGAATCTTCAGCTAAATGTTTTCTATCGCAATCGTCTTCTTTGGTCGAGAAAGAAAACATGTTACGAAGCAGTCTTCTCAAGTTTATGAAGGTATACTTTATTGAAAAGATATCTCCAAAACAAAAGTTACAAACTTTACTGGCATGTTTCTTTGATCCGAGAACTAACGAGTGTCTTACAGAAAAAGAATATCAGGAAGCAGAAAGTAAACTGTTGAAAACATTTTCGAATACAATGCTCCGACAATATCCTCGAAGGTCAACGTTTGTAAACACTTATTTTTAAAATGACCAAAATCAGCCGAGAAGTGGTTAGTTATAAAATATTATTTGTTTTTAAATTTAAATATATTTAAACTTATGTAAATAATTTTTTAAAGCACTTTTGTAAAAAGATTTGCATATTGACAAATATTATTACTCATTTTCATTTTTAGAAGAGACAGATTCAGATGTTCGATTCGAACTTCAAGATTCACCTGAACAGTCTGTGAACCACAAAAATGGATTCGCTAAACTTGCAACATTGTGCGGTGTCAATCTATGCATAGAAAAAACACAATCAAAGCGAAATATCAAAGAAGAGTTGTCTTTTTTCAATTACGCTTTAAAGCAAAAAAGTTGGAAATTTGATGAATTTTGGTACAAATATGAAAAAGATATTCCAATGTTAGCCTCTAAAGCAAAAGTGGTTTGTACTTCGCCTGCTAGTTCGGTAGGGCCAGAATCCTCATTCAGTGTTGCTAACTTTATTCATCGAAAAGAAAGATGTAACATGAGCTCAAGAAACTTACGTTACTCAATGCTCCTTAAAGAGAAGATATGATTAAACTTACTTTAAAATTTGATATTTAATGTAACTCAGAATGGAAGTAATTCGCTTATATAGTTTGTATTTTATATTTTTCATAATTTTTATTTTTCACTTATGTAATTTGTATTTTATATTTTTATATTATGATGGTGTGGAAGAATTTTTATACATTTTATTATGAAACATGTCTTTTAAAAATGCCAATGCGGGGTTCGGTGATTTGACAAATCAAAAAAATTGTGCGATTACTTTAACACATTATAGCGTTTGTTTTAACTATCAGTTGTTTGTTTTTTTTTAATATATTATTTATGTAGTTCCTAAACATTTTAGCATTTGCAAACAGGGCCGTGGCTAGGCTCCCCCACACCCCAGCGATTTATGGGGCTGTTTTTTTATTATAAGGAGCATTTTTTTTTTAAGCTGTACCTAATAAGGGATGTTTTTTGAAGAATTATTTGGCTATAATACTACGGGTTTATAAAATATGTTTCAAATGGGACTTAGCGATATGGTTAATTGATGCCTTTTTCTTGCTTAGGCGATTGATTTCGTTTATATAATTGTAGATTTTATTACATTCTTAAACAATAGCACTCAAATCTTATTTTGTTTTTAATTTGCTTTAAAAGTGTCAAAATTTTAGTTGTAATTTGTTTTAAAACACTGACTAGTTTTTTGTTTTTGATTCAGACTTTTCATACAGTTAGACTAAATTGGTCTGCATTTTACAATAATTTTCTAAATTTCGAATTAATATTCAGCGTGGTTCTTGTTAATAGCGTTAAAGTGGTTGTTGTTATTCAGTGTGGTAGAAAACAACAACCACGATGACCAAAATGAAAATTATTTGGGTGCATAAGCCTTTACTAGAAAGTCTATCGGCCTCCGATGCCCCTGACGGAAATCGTTTTTAATCAAATAATTTATACTTGATTTATAATTTTTGCAAAACTTTTTGAAAGGTCCATGTCCCACACTAAACATATTTGATTATGAGTTAAACGAATTATGAAATATGTTTAGGGACGTTAGAGTTGATTAACGGCTTTAATTGAATTTTTTCAATAACTAAAGTTTTCAAAAAGACGGAATATTTTATTTCCTAAATAGAATATATTTTTTGCGACAGAATTGCTTACTGTCATTATGAGATTTTCACTCTCCGCATAAAAATATACTTTTTGGAAAAATGTATTTTGCACTAATTAATCTTTAAATTGCTTAATAATGTAAAAACAAACGTTGAACTTTCTTCCACTTCTGACGGCAACCGCCAGTGGTTTTCACCTTTTGGTTGGTGCCAGCCTCCAAAAAAAATTTTCAGCAGCGGCCGCCAATCGGAAGGCGGAAGCTACTAAAGGCAGAGGCAAAATCATTCTGCCCGCAAAAATATTTTGGGAGGCGGACGGCAATTCTTTGCACCTCCAAAAAGAGTTCGTGTTTCGGCATAATCTTACTTTGCCGCCGGAAGGGATTATTAACGCTGATGCGTAATATCACCATAAAAAATAATGTTTAATCAAAATGCGCAATATAAAAGAAGTTTTCGAAAAAGTGCGCTCCGTCGGAAAAGTGACGTAGTCAAGGATTGGCATGGATAGGAAGCAACCCACCATGTTTATTAAACTTGCCCCCAATTTACAAAACCCCTCCACAAAAACGGTCCGCATACATGCAGAATAATTCCTAACATTATAACCCAGAAGTATCCAGAAGCAGGCAATTCTCCTTAAAACGCTGTTTTTCTTACCAATCATTATGTTAAAACAACATAAAATGACTTTGTTACTTGATAAAAGTAAATAAAATAACTTACTTTTTACTTACTTACTAAGTAAAGTATAGTATTTCAATGATAAAAATTTACATTTACTTGTAATGGTAACTAGTTTTTTTTTCAAATAGTTTTTGTGTAAGTTGCCTATATTAATTTTTGTTACTTTTACGCATAAAAGTAATTTCATATTACGATGCAGAATTATCTTACTTTTTAAAGTAAATATGACTTTTTAAAAATCTTACATTTACGTAAGATCACTTTCAAAAATAATTTACTTTTACATGTAAAAAGTAAATTACATTTCGATACAAACTATTTGTATAAGTATAAATCTAAATTACTTTTTAAAGTAAATTACTTTCACACGGCTTACTTTTAAAAGTAATTTACAAAAAGTAAATAACTCTTTTATGTAAACTACTTTTACTTGCAATAAAAAAATAACGCATTTTTAATAAGTTTTTAATAAGTTACGCATTTTTAAAATTAACTTTATGTAAGTAATTTTATATGTAATATAATGTTATTTTTTAAAAAATGACTTACTTTAAAATGTAAATATATTTCATAATTTAATCTAAGTTATGTAAAGTAATTTTTTTTTTAAAGTAATTTTTTTTTTACATCAAAATAAGTAAAAGTGCCATCCCTATTAACAAGGAGCAGATGCAAGTTGAGGATGAAGAGAAAATTTTAGTGTCTAATTATTTTATTGATGAAGACAAATAATTAACTAAGTTTAATTTAAGACACAAATATGTATATTTTCATTGAATGAGGAAAACATGCTTCTATATTTGTATATATTTGCTATGTTATTTTTTTTATTTGTATGTGTTTTATATTATTTATATTGATTGATTGGTATTTTATAATAATTTCAGCTTTTATTATTCTTTTATAGGAAATTTAGGAAGATAGCCAGTCTTTTGACTAAGTTTTTAAATTTTTATGTAAAATGTCAATTTATTACATTTATTATATTATAGCCAATGCAACAAATGGCTCAAAATATATAAGTTAGTTTTTAAAAAACATTTTTATATAAATGTACAAATAAAAAAAGAAAAAAAGTTGTTTTAATTTTAGATGCTAAGTTGAAATTAGGGAACGTCCGTGTCCCGATAGGAACCGAACGAGTCCCCACCCGAACGGGTATCGGACGCCGATAAAAGCTAAAAATGATTTTATCGGACTTCAATTACCCGAACGGGTATTACCGATTACGGCGATAAAATCGGGTAGTCGAACTTTTTCATACCCGAACCGACCCAATCTTTCGGGTAATTTAATCGGTACCCGAAAGTTATTGATGCTATAGGCTCCCGAACCCGATTACCCGAACCGCACTTGATTACCCAAACGATTCTGTCGGGTACTCCATGAAAAAGGTCCATTTTGTTCAAAAATAGTTGATATTTCTAAAAAAGTTACCAAAATGAAATATAACCGTAATAATCACAATAATTACATTTTCACTCGGCCTTTTGGCAATTAAACAAAATTTAATATATTTCCTTATGTTTTTCACGCCGCCTGTTTGGCAAAATTACTTTATCTCACCCTGTATTTGAAATGCTCGACTCTGATTGGTTGTTACAAAAAATCCGAGGTAAGCCAAAACCAGTAAAAGCGATCGTAAAGCATCATTGTGTGTCAGAATTTTTTCCTTTTCCGTTTCTTGAAATGATGTTAGAAAGGTTGTAATTTTAAAATTTTGAATTTAAAATTGGATGTGCGTAAAAGAGAAAAACATTTCGAAAATGTTTGCTAGCCAGTCAAGTGCTCTTCACAAAGTCTAGGCAATGTTGGTACTGAAAACGAAGGAGGAAGTGAATGTGAAAAAGAAAATCCAACACTATCCTCAGATCCAGATGACCTGCCTGCCTGCCTATGAAACCGAAGCCAAAAAATCAGTTAATACATTGTTTAATATAATTAGTTTAACTTCTTTGCTTAGTGCTCGTAAATTTTTTCACAGATTGCTAACTACCTTCAGGGCCGTACCAAGGGCGGAGCCGGTCGGGCCGCGGCCTGAGGCGCCAAAATTAGGAGGGCACAAATTTTAATAAATTAAAAAAAGTAATGATCAATTTATGAAACAAATTTTCACGGCGTCGCTGCTGTTGATAAGAAAATTAATTAAAATTCCGCCTATTGACACAAACTCCTAATTTTTTTTTTTATTTTCTGCCATATGAAATTATTAGTCGTAAACCATAATATAAATACAAACGGCAGGGGCAAGAAGAAGACATAATTGGTCTTATCACCAAGCCCCTAGATCTATTGGGGCTTTGGTAATTGGAGACACTAGTTTCATCTCCTGATTTCAGTATAGGTATTACCCTCGCAACATCAAGTTTGTCCGGAAAGATTCCTTGGTTTAAAGAGAGCGTAAAAATATTCAAAAGCGGAATTTTTAAATAAGGCATTGATTTAGTAACTACATTACTGCTTACATCAACTCCATTACCTTTATTTGGTTTAATTAAGTACACGGCATCAAGCAAATCTGTTTCTGTTAGCATATTATTAGCCGTTGTATTATTATTAGAGATTAGGTATGAACCTGTGCTAACAAATGCATGGTTAAACGAATTAGCAATTATTGCGTAGTTTGTAATTTCACGGTTATTTATAATTAGTTTTTTTGGTAAACGACTAATATTCATATCTTTTTTACCTACAATATCTTTATATATTATGTTCCAAGTTTTTTGTATATTTTTTTTGTATTTTAGTAATTGGCTACTATAATGAAACTTTTTTGAGCGCTCTACAATATCACAAAAAGACGATTATAGCTTTTATAGTTTGTTTCATTTTTAAAAGTTCTTTTTTTTAATGAGCTTCTCATACAATCGTTGCTTTTTGTTTGGAGATTTTATGATTCCGGGTGTTATCCAGGGATTTTGTTGAGTTTTTGTTTTAATAAATTTAGTTGTTATTGGGAATACTTTATTGTAGTGACATTCAAATATATGATAAAATTTATCATAAGGTTCATTAGTATTTTTTGTTTTCAAAACAGGTTCCCAGTTTGTTGTTGATAAAAGGCTAATAAAAGTCGCAAGAGAAGCGTCTTTAAATACTCGTTTTTTAGTTTTAACTTATTTAGGAAGTTGATTTAGCGATTTTTGTGCTGTTATAAAAACCGGAAAATGATCAGATATGTCTGTAATAAATATTCCTGTTTTAATTTTTATGTTTTTATTAATTATAAATTGATCAATTAAAGTAGCAGTATTTTTTGTAAATCGAGTAGGTTTATTTATAGTTGGAATAAATCCATTTTAAAACATAAGATCAAAAAAAGTTCTGAAGTCTTTGTTTTTGTTGTATTCAAGCAAATCTAAATTCAGATCGCCAATGAATTTGGTGGCATTTGCCACCTAATTCTTCGCTTATAACTAAGCTTTCAATTTGTTATATTAAAATACTAAAGCTCATTTACTGAACAAAAGAGCGCCCTTTAACACTAACATACCTTTGATAACTTTTGAACATTATGATTTTATCATAAATCGAACCAAAAAATTATCTGGTGCTGAATTTAAGAAGAAAAGAAAACAGCCCAAGAAAGTGACAAGAAACTACGAAACTGTTTTCAAAAAGTGGTTGGTAACAAACTCAGTGGAAAAACAAATTATTTGGGAGGATACTTGTATTGAAGTTAATGACAATTCAACAGATCCTATAATTGCCTTAAGTTCAGATCATCATTTGGAATTAATTGAAGAGGAGATTTTCATCAGCCAAAGTTAAGAAGAATTTTGCACAACTGATTCAGAACCAACAAAGGAAGATGGAAATTCTCAGCTTTCAGGCGCAGCTGAAATGGACGAGGGTGAACTTCATTCAGAAATCTCAGAAATTCCAGTGGCCTTGGAAGAAAATTTTCAACACAGGGATCCAGCCACATGGCCTAAAATAATGGACAAAATAAGATGCTTTTTGATTTAGCATGGGCCAGAGCAAGACAGAAGAGACTTTTTCCCAAACACGCTGTGTGATTTTGACAACAGAATGCGACACTTCAGTTCAAAATGGTATGAAAAAATTCAATATAATGATGAAAAGTTTGTTCGCACTTGTTTGCAGTACAGCAACAAAAAAGATTCTTTATTTTGTTTTTGCTTTTTGTTATTTTCAACAACAAAAACCAACAATTTCTCAGAAATTTCCAAAGGATTTTGTTACTGGAAAAAACTAAATCAAAGAATTCCTGAGCATGAAAACAGCAATGAACACCAAAGATGCTATTCTGATTGGAAAACTCTCGAAAAACTTAAGGAAGGAAAGACTCTGGATTCTGATCAGCAGAGAGTTATCAGTGGAGAGATGAAAAAGTGGAGAGACATCTTGAAAGTGATTGTTGATGCAATTTAGTTCTGTACCAAGAACAATCTTGCTCTTCGGGAAACAACAGAAGACATCGGTCAACAAAACAGTGGCATTTTTCTGAGCTTAATTGAGTTGATTAGCCATTATTATTCTTTAGTGACTGAACACATTGCGTCCGTTAAAGCAAAAAAAACCACAGCATCCTACTTTTCTCCTCGAATTCCAAATACGCTGATTGAGTTACTTGGGCAGAAAGTCAGGTACGAAGTTTTGTCAAACATCAAAGAAGCTAAATACTACTCTGTTCTGTTTGACTGCACTCCAGATGCCTCCCACAAAGAACAGATGGCTCAGATCATCAGGTATGTCCCCATCAGTGATGAAACCTGCACAATTAAGGAAAGCTTTGTGGACTTTATCGTATCCTTTAAAAAAACTCGGTTAGATTTTTTATCTTGTGTTAAAATAAATTTCAGCAATTTTTATTTACTGTTGCATGAAATAATATTGAGTTATACAGTACTGGTCATAAGTTTAGAGCCACCTGTTTTTTTCATCATTTTGCGGCATAAGTATGGTGAGGTTAACATTATAAGCATAACAATTCATATAGTAATTTGACAAGGTACAAATCTATTGATATTCATGAATAATTGTGTATTAAACCAAATATAAATGTTGATTTTCATGAGTTCTTCAATATTATAGCCAATTTTTGAACATTTTAACATATTTTGGTAACTTCATGATGTATTGGTATCAATGTTTTGGTTAATTCAGTTGTTATTTATGCTACTTTTTGGGATGTGTACACTAGTTAGATAATGTATTTAATGTTATTTTCGTTTTTATTTTAGAGTTTAAGTAAAAATATTTTCTGAAATGGGGCAAAGCTAAAAGCCTTGATTCAACTGTTCGGGCCCTAACAAATCGTTGCCTTTCTTCCAAAATTTTGTCTCGACAGTGGCATGATGTTGGTGGACCTTTAATATCTCCAAAATCTGTTCGTCGTCGTTTGAATAAACAAGGTTTGAATGGTAGTGTTTCTATTAAAAAGCCTTTTATCTCCAAAATTAATCAGCAGAAGCGTCTCAAATTTGCACACGAATTTTTGCATTTTAGTGTTACTGATTGGCAAACGGTGTTGTGGTCTGATGAGTCCAAATTTAATTTAGCTGGTAATGATTCTCGACATATTTTCGTTTGGCGTCGTCAAAATGAATCATATAAACCGGAATGTTTGCAGGGAACTGTAAAGCATGGTGGTGGTAGCATCATGGTGTGGGGTTGTATGTCATCTTTTGGGCCAGGCCAGTTGCATCAGGTGGAAGGAATCATGAATGGTGCCATGTATAGAGATATTTTGCGAAAGTATTTGCTACCTTCAGCAACAGCATTGTTTCCTGCAACTTTTCCATGGATCTTTCAGCAAGACAATGATCCTAAGCACACGTCCAAAGTGGCTAAAGATTTACTAGCTGCTAATGGTGTGCAAGTCTTGCACTGGCCACCCCAATCACCGGATTTAAACCCCATAGAAAATTTGTGGGATGAAATTGATCGCCGCTGTGCAGGCAAACGTGCTAGTAATAAACATGAACTTTGGGACTTTATTTCTGCCGCTTGGACTAGTATTACTACTGTTGATTGCAAGAAGCTTGTTGACACTATGCCAGCCCGGTTGGCTGAAGTAATTAAAAATAAAGGTGGACCTACTCATTATTTATATTTTAATACTCATTTTGGTACTAAAATGTTATAACAATATATTTTGCATGTTTCAGTAATATATTATTTTGCTGCACTGGGGTTATGGCTTTATAATCTGCAAAAAACTAAAAAAAAATGGGGTGGCTCTAAACTTATGACCTGTACTGTACGTATGAACAACTTAAACTAAATGAGCTTAATTTGCTTTTCGAAAACTTTATTTTTTGTATTATTATTCCTTGTTTTTTATTTTAGTTAACAGATATTGGGATTTTTGCCGCATTTTTTTAAGAAAATTAACTTTTTTCAATAATGTTATCAAAATTTTTGATGACAGTCAATTATATCATTTTCAATTCGTTAACATTAATGTCATGTTTGTGAGTGCGTGCAAATACTATGATTGGTTATATTCAAAAGTTTCAAAGAGAAGCACACATTGTTAGCTGCAGATGGACAATAATATGCATTTCATTCTAGCTGCAAGTAACTTAATCACTTATGCAACGATTTTGATTTAAAAGTCTCAAACTTTCTATCTTGCTGTTAAAACCTACTAAAGAAAGTTGTAGTTTGTTTTTATGCAATTAATAAGCAACATTTCTGAGAAAAATACTCGGGCAAAAATTTTCTCTATAACATAACCACATACACCATTGGCCATAAATTAGAGCTCACTTTTTTTTTTTTTATAAAACATTAATTCAAAATAAAATGATTTGAAAACAAAACTTACCTTTTATATTTTATTTTTTAATATTATAAGTAAAATCTATATACATTATGGAAATCAAAAAAATAAATTTAAACATAAAGGTCTTGATACCAAAAAATGAAAAGTAATGAAACATGTTATATTATTTTGAAAAAAAGTTTAGACAAAAGTTAAGGTTATATTTCAAATAATATATAAAAACAACAATTTACTAATGGAAAATCATAAAAAAAAGCATTCTAATATTTTGTAGACCCTCCTTTCTCATGTAAGCATTGGTTTACTCTCTTTCGCATCGAATTGTGTGAAAGATTTTGAGTTATTTCTTTGGGCACATTGTCAAGCAGTTTCCTTATTTCAACTTTTAATTGCTCAACATTTGAAATGTCGATTTTTCCAAGATGATGATCTAGCCATGACCATAATTTTTTGTATACAATTTAAGTCAGGACTGTTAGCAGGTCAAGACATTATCGATATTTGGTTGTCGACAAACCATTGTTTGCTTATTTTTGCTGTATGGCATGGCGCACCATCTTGTTGATATATGATATTACTGTTTTCTTCTTTAAATATATCAATTGAGGGAAGAAGGCAATTATCTAAAATTTCAACATATCTATCAGCATTAAGTCTACCTTCAAATAATTGATAGCATCCAAGTTCTGCGTAATTCATGCAGGCCCAAATGCTTATACTCCGACTAACTTGCTTAGTTCGTTTTAATGTACAATTCGAATCAAATTTCTCTTTAGGTGATCGCCTGAGCATAACACGGCATTTTCGCATATCTACCTCAACATTCATTTTGTCAGAGAATATAACAATTTGACACTTGCAATCAGGACAATTTTTATTTTGATTGCACTATGCAATTCTTGCTTTTTGCTGTTTCTTTGAAAGTCTTGGCTTCTTGCATGCAGATCGCCACATATAGTTATTTCTATGAAGAATTCTTTTAACACTTCTTGAACTCACCTTTATTCCAGATGTATTTTTTAATTTATGGCAGAGAGCGCTTGACGATAATTTTCTGTCATGTTTCATTAAACGAATTAACAAAGGTTCATCTCTTTGTGTTGTTACAGCTGGCCGACCAGATCGTCGCCGATCCTTAATGTCACCTGCTTCAGTAAAACGTTTTAAAATAAGTGCAACGATTGAATATGCAATATTTAAGTTATATGCTATTTGACAATTTTTTAAAGTAATTTCATTCAAACAGGATTAAAAAAAAAATAAATAAAGATCTCTAATTTATGGCCTATGATGTATAACATCTGTAAACAATATCTGAACTATTGAGCAGATGTTTTATTCAAATATTCTTTAAATAACTCACGGCATTGAGCTGAACACATTGCATGATGATATTTAGCAATGTTGCCATCAACTTTACAATCTTCTTGGACTTTTTGTGTATACGCATTTATGCAAGAAGGCTCTTGCCTTTTATAACCGACGGCCCCACAAACGACAGAGCAAGACCCCCATGCACTCCAACTTATCCACTGTCCTTGGACTTAAAGAAGAAACAACTTTTCTACGTAAAATTTAAACTATAAAACCTTTTTTGATATTTTGATATTTTGATATTTTGATATTTTGATATTTTTTTACAATAAACTTACACTTACAATAAATATCGTCCAATTTTTCTTCAATTTTTCATCCTTTGTTTTATTTCTAAAAAAATAAATACTTTATTTTAATTCAACAAGATTCATAGTAACTGTTAACAAAATTTATCTTTTAACTAAATAGATTAAATTATTATTGTAAATAATTTAATTTTAAATAACATTACTTATTATCTTGCACATCTTCAATTAAAGTGTCTATAAAAAAACAAATAAATACACGCAAAAACTTGTTTATACATCATTAGCAAACAACACAATATACATAAGAAAATGAGGTTGGAAATATATGTGGGATTCCCGCGTTAAAGTCAAGCATATTCATAAATATGATGTGATAAACGCATTATCCTTATTATTACCTATTATTTTGCACACCACTGTATGTAAAATAGTTTTTTTACTTTAAAGGTTTTTTTACATTCAGGGATTTTTAACATTCTTTTTCCAATTTCGGCCGTTATTTTGGCCGAAACTTCGGTTTTGGTTTATAGTTTTAAAATCCACTTTTTGGACTTTAATAAATGATAATTATATCAATAATGAACAAGTGTAAACCTTAATATATTTCTTAAATAATGTAAACAACTACAATGTTACGCCATTACTAAACTTCGAACTCTAGCAAAAAACCCGCCAAAAAAGAGAGAACTCCAAATTATAAAGCATGCTCGGACGCTCCTCCATTCTCATTAGACCCCAATCTTATTTAAATAGTTTCTACACTCCCCACCTTAGAGATCACTATCTATAATCACTGGTTGGTCAGCTTCATCTTTAACTCTGCAGTATTTGCCGACACCCGTTTCTCCGGTAGAGCGATTGGAGGTCCACAGCTCGGTTGAAGTTCGAAAGAAACCAAGCGCTTTAAGTCACATTTCAACTTTACGACAATCCCATCCTTTCCAATTACGCGTAGTACAGCCCCCCGAACCTTTCCATCGCTTCCTGTTATTGATCACTACACCCTTTTTCCAACAGCATTGAGGCAATTTATTGTCATCTCTAATCAAAACCGTATCATTTATTTGAATATTATTTATAACATCATATTTCCAACGATTATAAACATGGTGTTCCCGCAGTTTATTTAGGTATTCCTTGTAAAATTTTGTTTTAAAATATTCAATTGAAGTCTTCTGATGTTCAAAACGTTCCAACGCATTAATTATGCTAACAATGGTTCTGTTCTAAACCACATATGTTCAGCATGCATTGCTTCTTCCGTACTAATATAACCTATAGCTTGCTTTTTTCTTCTTTTTATTCGATGTAACAAATTATTTATAATTCGCATCACATATGAGGTTACTAATAAAAGTTTGTTCATTGAGCTGAAGTTATCTATTTTTATTACCTCATGTAAGTTCACAATCATTTATACTCCCTCCACCACCGTGGAGTTTCCCAGCATACTAAAAACAGTAAAACAATGCTGAATTGATAAAACATACTTTTCAAGTTAGCAATTCCTTTTAAATTACTTTTTTGTTTTTTCATCTCGGAATTGATAGACGATTTTGTTAATTCATCTTCGCAATAGTTTTCCGCAGTCCAATGAGAAGGGTCAACCCATAAAAACTCAGGTCTATTCCAGTAACTCTTACTTTTGAGTATTACATTTAAATCATTTTCTCTAGTTGGAATATCAGCAGGGTTGTCGATTCCAGAAAAAAAATGCCAATCATCAATTTTTGATAAACTTCGTAATAAATTAACACAGTTTTCAACCCAACATTTCTATTCCTTATTTACTGCATGAATCCACAATAAACAAATTTTTGAATCAGTCCAATAGTAAATCCTTCCAATATGAAGTACACTATTAATTGCATTTTTTACAGAATTTACTAACTTGCTTAACATTAAACAACCCAATAATTCAAGTCTTTTTTTAAGGAGCAACCTTCGCTTTTGCTGTAAGTTTACAACAGCCATATCATAAGCTTCAATTCGTAAATAACTCAATGCTGTGTATGCTTGTGTTGAACTGTCACAAAAGCCATGAATTTGAACAGACTTTACTTGTTTAGTTACATCGATAAATAAACATCTTGGTATGTGTAAACTGCTAAGTTCTTTAAGTCCATTTAACCATTTATACCACTGTGTTTAGGCAAGAGATCATCCCAGTCCATCATTTTTGATTGAATAGTAATCAGAATCAACAGTCCAAGAGAATCATGTATTTTTGAAGTGATATTTAATAAGGAACATTTAGTTCGTGGCAATTTAAGTACCCCATCCGCTAATTCATCAAAACAAAAAACAAGTTCATCCAACTTGGTGTCCCAACTGAGTCCTAAAACTTTCCTATACTTTTCAGTGTTAGGTATATCAACCTGAGACTTTATTAAGTTTATTAATTCTTTTGAGTTAGATGCCCACTTTGCTAATTCGAAGCCGCCTTCTTTCATCACCTTATAAGCTCTTTAAAAAATTCAAAGGCATCAGCAATATTATCAAATCCAGTTGAAGTATCATTCACATACAAATTACAAAGAATCTGTGAAACAAAATTTTCAAATTCCTTAGCATAGTTTTTTAAATGCTCTCGTATTGTTGCATTTAGTAGAAATGGACTGCATGTTAATCCAAACACAACACATTTAAAGCGAAATATTTCTGGATTTTGTGAGAATACATCATCAAACCAAATGAAGCGCAAATAATCTTGGTCAGAAGGACTAATACCAATATTCAAAATTGCTTTTTTGATGTCTGATATTATAGCAATCTTGTAAAGTCTGAATCGAACTAATATATCAAATAACAAGGTCAACAAACAGGGACCGGAATACAGACAGTCATTTAGTGATGGATGTTTGTCATTTTTTGACGATGCATCAAACACTATTCCCACTTTCATTGTATCTTTATCCAAACGAATGACAGCTGTATGAGGCATATAATGAATTCTACCTGGCAAGAAAGAGTCTGTGACCTTTTGAATGATTCCATCACTTTTTATATTGGTAAATGATATTAATATACTCGTGTAGAAGTGCTTCATCCATGTCGAGTGATCGTTTTAATGAATCAAGCCTTTTTTCACTATTTGAATAGTTATCAGGAAGAGTGTCATAAAATGGTTTGAATGGTAAGGCAACTACATATCTTTTTCCATCATGGTACACTTTATTTTGAAAATTACAATAAACTTCATTTTCTTCTATTCGTAAGCCTTCGATTTCCCAGAATTTCATTAGATTCGATTCTAAACTATCATTGTCAACCTGTAAGGTATTAATATGTATATGTGTTGAATAATAATTTAAAGCTGTATGGCTTCTTTTAACGGTCATGTTTGTTGGACCACAAATAACTCACCCCAAATTACTTTCTAAGGCTACTGGTCCATCAAAGGTTTTCCTGATAATACGCCCTGTCATAAATTTATAATAATTATCCATTCCAATTAAAATGTCAATTTTGAGATTGTTTCCCACTAAATCATTTTCTGCTAATTGTAAGTTTTTAAAATAAGGATAAGTTTTCAATGCCAATATCAAATCTTGATTTTGCAACAGGGAACACAGGGAAGGTAAACAAAGAGCTTCTATATTAATATTGGCTGGTTTGGTTTTTCCATTTACACAAATATGTACTACAGCTAATGTTCTCAGAATTCCTTCATCTGAAGCAAATCGTTCATTAAAACGTTTCTTGTCGTATTACTTTAAGATTTAGTTTCTATCTTTGTGTTTCGGCACAATATGTTTGACTACAACAATCAAATCATAATCAAAAAATAATCAAAAAATAATAATGAATTTTCCTCTTTTTTTATCTTTAGCATTTTTAGTTAAAGCAGTTGTAGTTTGTAGCAATATTGTTTGTTGTAAACAATTGACATGATTTGTAATAGTTTCCTTTGACTGGTAATCATTAAAATATTGTCTCTTTTGTTTACTGGAGGTATTACATATGCTTACATTATGGTTTCCATTACATTTCAAACACTTATATGACACTTTACCACTTTTGGAAATATGCCCTTTTTCCATTCAAATGAAACAACGCCCTTGTTTTCTTAGCATATTTTTGCTACTTTCTCTATCAGTCACATTTAAACATTTATTAGAAAAATGATTCTTATAACAAAAGTAGCAAACAAAAGTTTTTTTTGGATCTACATGAAGTGTTTGAGCAGTGAATTCATTTTAAAAATCTACTTCATCAATATCTGATGTCCTACCAACTGCTGAACAACAATCACGAGCACAAAGTTCTTCATTAAAAATTTCAATAACTTCATTTAAGTTCCAATTTTCGTGTTTGAATTTTCTTGAGATAATAATTTTTAATTCTGTTGGAATGCAACCATTTAAAATATTTATTAGCATTGATCCATATGAAGATAATTCCACTCCAAGGTCATTTTGGTTTCTAACACTAGTTTCAAGTATATCATACACCATACAAAGACTAACCATGTAATCAATTGAATTAACCTTTGGTAATTTAAGTAAGTTGTCCATATTAGTTGAAATTAATACTTGAGTATTCCCATACTGTTGAGTCAACATGGTTATAGCTTTTTCATAATTATTTGATGTTAATGTTAATCCATAAATTAAATCATGGGCACTTCCCTTAAGCAATGTTTTAAATAAGTAAATTTCTCTATGCCACTTAAAGTGTTATTTTCACCGATAGTTGTTTTAAACTGTTCCCAAAATCCTCTCCAATTTAAAAAGTTACCATCAAATTCCTCCAATGTAATTTTAGGTAAATTTATATTACTGTTACACAAACTGACCATTGACTTAGATGAAATTTCACCTTTACTTACTGAGCTCGAATGATTAATAACTGAATTTCGTCAAGAAAATGTGAGCTTTCATTAATTTCAATATCAATGGCTTCTTCATCATCTATCATGGCTAAAATATCGTTATCCAATATTTGTATAAGGTTTAACTTTAAACTTATGTTTTCCAAACATGATTTCAACCTTTCTGCGTTGTCCCTAATGCATTCAAACTCTTCTTCTATTCTAACGAGATGTTGTCGATGTCCGCTTCTAATTCTTTTCTTTTTATTTAGATTTACACTCATTTTAAAACGATTTTCAATCACTATATATCCTTTTGTGTATTGACTTCACTTTATACTTAATACACAGATAGTTCAGCAGTAAACCAATATCAATTTATTTTTATTTTACATCGAAGTCACCATTTAAAATCCACTATTTGGACTTTAATAAATGATAATTATATCAATAATGAACAAGTGTAAACACATATTTCTTAAATAATATAATTAACTACAATGTTACCCCATAATAATGGCATAACATTGTAGTTGTTTAATTACTCCGATCTCTAGCAAAGTAGTTTAATAACTTCGAACTCTAGCAAAATACCCGCCTAAAAAGAGAACTTCAAATTATAAAACGTGCTCGGACGCTCCTACATTCTCATTAGGCCCCAGTCTTATTTACATAGTTTCTACAATAGTTTTAAAACGCTTTTTTCATACCAAAGAAAAGCAAAATATTAATCAAGATAAATCAGATTTCACTCAGCTTGGGCTTTTAATGAAGTTTAATTAACACTTTGATATTAATAAAAATATAAAAACACAAGTTTCTTATATTCAAGTGTAATAATAACGTTAAATCCAATGGTTACAGACAAATACACAAAACTAGCATTTAAACAAACAGCATTAAGTTAAAAAGTATATGAGATCATACATTAATGTTTTATCTAAATGTTTTTAACTGTTATTATGAAAACTAATTTAAACAATGTAAAGCGGATCTTAATCGTTACCCGAGTATCGTAGAAAAATGCCGAAAACGCAGTATTCAGAACATCCGGAAAAAGTAGGTGACAGAAAAATTCGGAATTCCACGTACCTAATATATAATTAGCTTTAAAGCGCCTTTTAGACAACTCATTTTTATCTCAGATGTCTCCAGACATCTAAGACACTAAATAGTTGTCTTATAGACGTCTTGGTGCCCACTGGGTATATTGAGCGTTAGTCGAAAGTGTGTAAGAAGATCCAGAAACATCAATAGTAAGAAGAATGTAACAGCTGGGGCTTTCAAGATTATCACTGGACCAAATCTAGTGGTCAGACCTATATTTATTTTGATGTAAGATAAAATTAGTTCAAGATAACATGCTAAATGAACATCAAAAACTTAAGAAATACTTTAAAGTGGTTCCATCTTTGCATAATGAGAATCCAGATTTTGCCAGACTAAATCATTTTGAGCTAAATGGAACAGTAGATTTTAACAAAAATTAAATCTAAACTAAAGCCCTTCCATCTGCGAAAGTTCACTGGTTGTGCGGAATATGATCCCAATAATGGCCTACTTTATACACGGCCGGATATGTTGCATAAATAGGCCGAAAGTTAGAAGGCCAGTTTTTCAGTATTTTAAATTTCTGTTTTAAAAGTAGTGCATAGCATTTCCTAAGTTTAAAGTTTATTAAGTACTCCTTATTTGAAAATTTTTAGGTTAATTCGTCTGTGTTAAATATTAAATTAGTAATTAAATTGTCAAATGTAAAAACAAAACTATATTTTACAGTTTATTTCAAGTATATAATTTTTAACATTTAAAATTTAACAGATGCAATTATAAAACATCATTTGGACTTGAGATATTAACGATATTGAAATTGTAAACAAATTTGTAGTTAAAACAATTTATTTGTATAAAAAATTTATTTGTATGAACAATATATATATATATATATATATATATATATATATATATATATATATATATATATATATATATATGTATATATATATATATATATATATATATTTATATATATATATATATATATATATATATATATATATATATATATATATATATATAAATACACTACATTTCCTTTTTTTCTTCTTTTTCCGTTTTGTCTCCTTTTGAAAGATAATACAGTATCTTTGTGTTTACTCCCACTTAAAATCTTTTGTTCATTTTTATGTAAAATATTGATTACTGTTCGATTAACAAGAGAAAGTCCTCACTCAAAATGACTATTACAAAGAAATTTTTGGTTCAAATTATATTCACATAGAATATTTTCGCTAACTTTTCTGTTCTCAAGAGTTTCCAACTTTAGTAGACTTTGTTTTACTGCATCAAGTGACTGTTAATTTCTTGAGTAAATAATTCATGTAATTGGGATCGGATGACGCTCATGGTACTTACCTTTTCTTTTTTGCTGACCAAGCATTTTTTGTAATCCTCGTGTGTGATGTGTTTTTTGAAGAAATTTTTTTTTTCACCCCTTTGTATTTTTTGTAATCTTTTTCATGGAGTTTGTAAGAGTACAATTTGGACCGGAGTCCGACAAATTCTTTAATCTGCTTACCTGCGGCTTCGTCTTTGAACATTCCAATGACCTTTTTGTTGACACCTACCTTGAATCCAAAGTTTTTGATGGCAGGATGATTTTTTTCAAACTCGCTCGTGTCGAATTTGTTTTCTAGGTCATTGGAGATGTCTTTGTAAAGATTATTCGTTTTAATTTTGTACATGAGAGAGTCTGTGTCGGTAATGAGCAACTTCGCACGATTGGAGTACATGTTCCTGATGTAATAATGGAATTCGTACATCAAAGTTTTGCTCAAATCCAAGATGCACATTCCCAAATAAATGGGTTTGTTGTAAACCAGCTTTGTTCTTTTCATGTGTACAGCGATCAAGTTTTCATCAAACATCGTGTCTTGATCGTAATTGGGTTTGGAAGCCGGTTTATTGGCTTCTTTTCTTGTTGTGACCAGTCTCACGTCCACACGATTTTCAATGTTTTCCATGATTTTTCCAAACACCGAATTGTTCATCAGTTTGAAAAAGTCTTTTTCAAAGTCGTTGGTGGCTTGAGTTCTTAAATTTGTGTTGAGATCGATGTACTCTTTCAGCCAATCTTTCTCCTTAAATTTGATGCCTCTGTGCAGATTTGAAACTTTTAACCCCAATCGTTCATACAATTTGAGGTTTTCATAATGCACGACATAATTCTTTTTGTCGTTCAAGTTTGGAACGAGTTTGTCCACTTTGTTAATCGTCATTCAGGAGCCTAAGGTTAATCGTTGTTCTCGTCATGAAGACTTTTTGGGTAATCCAAATTGACTTCCAAAATTTCCAATTGGGGAGCTCGTCTTCGCTCATCCATTCGAACCCGTGAGTGGAAAGAGGTTTGCACATGGTCCATCCGAACAAGTTGTTGGCGTCTAAGCACTGGATGAACGTCGACTCTTTGCTCGGATTAAACGCATCTCCCATGCATTTGTTATTTGAAGTTCCAAATTGCTTCGATACCATGCTGATTCCTCCTCGAATTCGTTTCTTGATCATCAGCTTCATGTCGTAATTGCTTAGAAGCTCCAATTTTATTTTTATCATTTTGAGCGCGGCGTCCCATGCTAATCCGGGGGACGTGTAACACCAAGCAGGATCGAGCTTGTAATGGTTCATGCAAACGTCTCTGAAACTCTCAAAGGCATCCGCCAGCATCAGAACGTCAGACACGGCGTTCAAGTCGTGGTAATCTCTGAACGTTTTGCAGTGAAACCCATCCCAAACCGTTTTGGCGTGTGAGTAATTTTTATCGCTTATCCCTCGTCGTTGAGTTTGGAGAAGAACGACTATTTGGGAGGTAATTGCGTTTCAGAAAGCCTCTTGATCGAGTCCATCCAATCGTAAGGGTAAACTCCTTTTCTGTGCAACAGATCAAACTGCTTTCCGGAGTAATATTTGCCAATGTTTTTGCATTGGTCTTTGGTCAGATTTTTGGACAAACTGCTCCTAACTGGAAGCCATGAATCTGAAACTGTCGATAAATCTCAAATCTCGTTTCACTTCAATGACCTTTCCCTCTTTTTTAAAATCCTTTGAATTCCCGGAATATTCTTCGAATTTTTTAAACTCTGCCACTTTGATTTCTTTTGAAAAGCTGATATACTTTTCCTTGTTGTTGGGGATGCAGTTTAATTTTCCACCTGACAATATCTTGATGAACAAGTGGCTGTCGTAACCGGATAAATTGTGAAAAACGACAGGGAAGAATGTTGGAATTTGATATTTTGTGTAGCAACTGCTGTGAGCAGCTCCTCTGTACTTTCCCGTGATGAGACAGTGATCTCGCACTTTGTCATTTCCGAGATTTTCTTTGCAAATGTGGCACACTTTTGTGGAGTTGAAATCTTTTTCATCCTCATGGGTCATGACCATATTTTTTTAAAATCTAATCATCTCGTAAATCTCCGTAATGTCTTTTTCAAGCATCTCCACAAATATTTTTGCGACGTCGTCAGCTTTGCTCGATGCCGTAAATGTGACTGGCTTTCTTTCATAAATGGTTTCGTCAAAGCATTTGATGAAGTAACAAAATGAGCTCGGAGTGTGCTTTTGGTACTGGTTGGTGTAAGATTGACTTGGATCAGGGACGTACGTGATCAATCATATATTTCTTGCCTGATCCATCAAATACAATCAGATCGTTCTCCATCTTTTTCTTTTGGCGAGATTTTATTTAACTCATTTCAATTTTTTTAATCTTTTTAAATTTTTTTTTTAAAATTTAAAATATCCAAAGGATCCCAGATTCTTCGAAACCGCGAAAATTTATATTTTTAATTTCGCAGTCCTCATACACAATGTCTTCTGATTTTTGCAAGTGATGTAAAAGCGCAATTTTAAGTTTGCCAGCGATCCTTTTTTTCTCCTCAAAATTGCAATCCAAATGAAGCACGTACTTGTCGACCACTCTCAGCTTTTCACTTTTCTTCAAGTTGTTCCAATCTCTGATATGCTCTTTGATCTCTTTTTTCATTTTCAAAAATTCAGTCTCATCACTCAACAAGAGTTTGTAAAGCTTGTCTCTCTCTTCCTCGCTGAATAAGCTTGGGATTTGAAAATCTCCATTTCCGGTGACATAAACAGAATCATGAATAACAACATCTCCCTCTCCAAACGCAAGAAGCTTTCTCTTGACTATATCAGTCTCTCTCATACTGCACTCCAGAAAAAACGGATAAAAGTGATTCATTTTTTTCTTTTTAAATCACTTGCATATTGATTTTAAAGGGTTTCGATTTTAAATCCATCTTTGTCCACCTATCCGTTTCGACTTTCTAAGTACTGAACTCCATGTTTCTTCTCTCTGATCGCCGAGTACAAAGAGTTGTACTCGGTCACCTTGCCAGTTTCAACATGAGTCAGCTACACAGTCACAGGATTATTTCTAATCAGACCAAGCCTTTCATACTTGGGGTCGATTTCTAACACTTCTTTTTCAGGTTTTTCTTTTCTTGGTCTTCCAATAGGCCTCTTTTCTTTCACATCTTTCATCAACGCATTTTTGTCTATCAGATTGTTTTCAACCGCAATCATCATCAACGACATTACACTTTTCGATGTTTTGGAAATGCCGTTTTCTTTCCGCAATTTTTTAAAATTCTTTTTCGTGTATCTCTTTTTTTTTTTTATATAAAGAATAAAAAATTTATTTAATTCAATTTTTAGAATGAATTAAAATTATTCTTTTTAAATACCTCTTCGAAAATTAATGAACTCATGTGGGTCTTTCAGACCTAATTCATTCTGTTTCCGTCTGATTTAATCCTAAGCAATTTATCAGAGATGATAACGGAAAAGGCTTGAGTATCTGCAGGAATGTTTGCATTAAGTGTGGCTCTAATTTGCACATCTAACACTGAAGATTTTAGCCTCTCAGCCTGCTTGCTCACATCAAACACCATAAGTGGACATATGCGCTCGTAATTTAACGCGGTCAAGTTTGGTTGAGCGATGATCTCGCTAATTCCATAAAGCCTATTGTCAAACTTGCATGCCTCTCTGTAAGCGCTTGAGAACTTGTTGTTTGGGAAGGACAAGTCGTAATTGACAGCAGGGTGCCTTTCCCTGTTTAAAGTGACGTACATGTTTTTCAAGTTGCAGTGATTAAATACGGACGGGCTCAGCTCTTGGCTTCCATCTTTATCGGTTCGGAATCCGACAATAGTGTATCTCGGTCTTTCACTAGCGGATCTGGCTCTCAACCTCCAACTTAATGAATTGGATACAGGCACAACAGATGTGTCACTCTGTCTGGATCTGAACGATATGGGTATATCCACTTTAGATTCAATGATTTTGTAAAGATTGTTGCTTGCAAAAACAGAGGGTGTGACATGAGGCATAAACAAGGACAATTTACAAAGATCCACTTTTGCTGCGGCTGCTTCAGTTGCTCTAAAAATCTCATCAGTATCGCTCTTTCTCACAAAAGTAATCGTGTGTTTAAATCCGTAAAGCACTTTATCGTAATTGTCGCAAAATCCAAAATGTGCTTTAACGGAATGCAGAATGAAAATGTTCCTTTATCAGTATGCTGCTTAATGATGTAGCCTTGTCTTTGACTAAATCCAGTGTTACTCGCAAGATCAGCTAAAGCTGTTATGTCTCTTTGCTACATCTGATTCATTCCTTCTGATACTTGGAACTCCACTGGATATTTGAGAAAACCAAGCCTGGTGGTGACTTGACCTGGACTGTATATTGTTTCCACTTTTTGATTCGACAATTGATATGATATCTGGCTGAACAAGTCCATGATGCCATTGTTTGCGAGAGCAACAACATCTGTATCCGCGTTGGACTTTCCATCCGCTTTTAAAGTCTTCCTTCGACCAAAAGGTACGCTTCAAATGGAAGCGTGAGCAAGTCCTGCTGCTCGATGTTGATTCTTATTTCTCCAGGAGTATTTAAATTGATACTGACTGGCTCGTATTCGTGAAATTCGAATTTCTCAATTTCTTCATCGACAATGATTTCTTCTGTAAAATTTAAAACATCGGAATTTGGCATTTTTTATATACAAAAGAAAAAAATTTTTTTTTTTACGGATCACACTGTCTTGATCCCATTTCCCATTTTTACAAGGTCTTGTATTCTGATGACGTTTTTATTTGAAAATTTTTTAAATCCGCTTGCGGATCCGTGAAAAAAGTTTTGAATTTTTTTTCAACGACCCTCCAAGCATGAAATATTCATCCATGGGTGGTGGCGCTTTTATGCTTGACGTGAGTTAGCTGCTAACCATTCCTGATATGATCTCTTTGCTTTTCTGAGTGAGGTCCTTCGGATTCGGCGTTCCAGTCATGGCGTAAAATTTTACTATGGTTCTTTTACCCTGATCAATGGCCACGTCTTTGGCTGTGGATATGGCGGAAGAAGCCAGCTCTTTTCCTGCTGATTTAGTTGCCATTATCGCTTCTCTCTCCAGTTTGCTTTTTGCGATTTTGTTGGCTATAGAGGATGCTGCTTTAGAGGCGCTCGACGTGGCTGCTCTTCTTAAGAAATTCTTTTACCCATCGATTATTCCACTTTCTCCGACAACGTGTTTCTTAACATATCTATTTCTGTAAACGATCATTTTTCATAAGGGTGAATTTTTTTTTCCTATTTTACATCGATGTACCTCATCACTGATTTATACTCGTCTTTATTAATGACATTTTGTCCGAGCAGCTCGTCGCATATGGTCACAGCCTCACTTCTTGACCCTGCATTTCCATTGGGATCGTTCGGAAGATTGACTACTCCAGAACTTTTTTTGCCTTTAGATTCACTCGTTAATTTATCCCAAATAGGTTTTATTATTTTTTGATATTTTTTGCTCTTTGAGGCTTTAGGTTTGTTTGGATTTGCATCAAATTTCATGGCTTCACTTTCGATAAGAATTTTTAACTAATTTTGAAAATCGTCCTCCGTGAAGTCGTTTCTATCAGAAGGAGTAGATTGTGTCATAAGCTCCCAAAGACCTTTTGTTCCTTCGTACCTCTCTCCATCAACAATAATATCATTTCCATCCACAGGCATCCCCATTTTTCCAATATACATTTCACCATCTTTTTTACTCACTTCAAAATTTCTTTTCACATTTTTGTATTTATGGCGCGTATTGTACATGCTCAAATAGTAAGATAAAATATCACCCAATTCATATGGGTGCGATGCACCTAATTCATATGGGTGCTTTGCACTTAAGTCATGTGGGTCTTTCAGACCTTAATTCATGGTAGACTCGAGATCTTCATTGCGCCTAGCAAGTCTGTCCGACATGCTTTTTATCTCGTTTTTAACCTTTTGATTGCTTTCAATGAGAGGCTTGTAAAGCTTGCTCAAATCAGTCTGAAAATTGGCATCTGAAAGATTGTCATTGAGACTGTCCTGATAAATCCTTTTTCTGTTCTCAATCACTTCTCTCACAATCTTATCTTTCTTGTTTGGGTCTTGTATTTTAAAAAAAAGACATTTTTTTATAATACGGAAAAAAAATCTCAAACATGATGAGATGATGTTAAGATTTCCATGAAAATTATTTTTTAGATTCGCTTGCGAATCCCTGGAAAATCATCATGATTTTTTAAACATATTATTAAATGCATTTATAGCATCCTCCCTGCCCTTTTGTATTAAAGACTCTTTAGTCATTTCATCAATGCTGACTTTAGTTTTTGTTCTTATTTCATTCACCATTGATTTAAACTTTTGAAGCTCCCCTGGAATCAGCTCATACTCGCTGTCGCTTATGTTTCCATCTTTTAACGCCTTTGAAATAACGTCGCTTATGGTGCTCAATTTAGACTCTGCAAGAACTGTCCCTTTCTCGTGCTTTTCCGCTTTTAATGCGAGTTTTTTGATGACGTTTCCTCCGACAACCGACAAAAACCCTGCGCCAATAGCAACACCTTTGCAAGCAATCGCAGCTGGAGTGGCGATAATGGTGGTTAAAAGTCCAATTCCCACAGTCCCGAGAGGACATCACAATACCTGCATCAAGCTGTCCACATTCGAGATGATTTTTACAGCTCGGTGATACTTTTTGTTCAGCACCATTCTATTCTCCTTTTCTCTCTCAATCTCTTTTTGTATCTCGCTTATTTTTTGAAGGCGGTAATTATGCCCTTCATCTGCTGGATCCGTTGGAAGAGTCGGATACAGTCCTCCAGACCCTTATGAAGTGTGTTTTTTCATTAGATAAATAACAATTAGATCCTCCGGATCCATATGATTGACGTCGTATTTATGCTCCATTTTATTAAGTAAAGGAAAAATAAATTTTTTTAAATTTATTTTTTTTCATGTATTTCACAAGGATCTATTCTTATGGATTCGCAAGCGAATTTAAACGGAATTCACAAAGCATTAACTTTCTCCTTTTTTAATCATCACGTCTGACTTGCTGTTGTTGTGAATTTCCATGATGACATGATCCACCGACTCTGAAATCACCAGGCTGTCATTGAAATAATCCAGTTTTGATTTTATACTCTCCCTCAAATTCACCTAGGCTATTCCATTTTCAAGTTTAATTCCAAACATAAAAGTTATTTTCTAATGAGTAAGGCGATTTAGTTTAATGTCGCTTTGCGCAAATATTTTGTATCTGCAATTCACTTTCACGGGAGGGTGCTCTAAATGTTTATCAAAAAACAGGGTTGATTTATTTCATCCTCTGCGCGAATTTTTATTGAAATAAATCATTTTTCTCACAGGCTGCGATTCCATCTTTTTATTAAGAACCAAAAATATTTTTCATGCGCACTTTCAAGCGATCGCAATTTTACGCGTGCGCTTTTAGGTTCTTTGAACCCACATAAATAGCGCTAATTCATAGCCTAATTCATACGGATCCAAAGGATCTAAACGTAATAGTAGACCTGTCCGAGGAAAAGATAAAAGCTTCCGGATTGTCCGACTTGTGCGTCACCGGAGTTGAGTGTGACAACGAGCCTTCTGCCGGTGGAAACGCTGGGCATTGAGTCTGCTTCTGCAAAAATTCTGTAAAACGAGATGGTGGTGGTAAGCCGATGGAAGAACCGGATTGGTACAGCAGTTCAGTCGACTTGTTGTTGAATGAGGTTATGTTTGATCCTTTCCATGAGGACAAGTAAAAATCTTCCAGTCCAGACGAGGAGAAGATGCACTTGCTGTCACCGTCATATCCAGGAAAGTAAGTGTAATTGTTTGTGTTGTAAGTTGTCCAAGGGCTGAGCACACTGCCGTTGCCAGGAGGTAAATTTCCGTCGTACATTCTCACTCTGGATTCCCACCAGTTTCCAGATCCGCCAACGACATGCATTCTAATGTATTTTAGAAAAAAGCCATTTCCTTTTCCTATGGAGTTTAGAAGCACAAATTCGTTTCCGTAAGTGGTGTTGTACCTGAACGTCCTTGAGTACAATTTAACCGAGGAGAGGAGAGGTGGGATTGTTGTGAATGTGGATATGAAGGGTTGAATCAAGTAGGTGATTGCAGAAGCATTCTTGTTGAACAGTTGTATTCCCAAGCTCTTTCTGAACGGCATGTCGAGCGTGAGGTACCCTCCCAAGGAAGTGGCGCTGAAAACGTTGCATCCTTGCAAAGAGTTGGCGTAAAACGGTCCTCCGGAGGGGAGAAAGCAAGTCGCAAGCAATGGCTACACTCTCCGGTCCAACAGCATCAGTAGTTTCTAAATAATTTCCAACTCCAATTTCTCCATCTGCATATATTCTGATAAAAACATTTCCAGGAACGTTTGTTCCTGTTCCACTCATGGCTAACCATAACCTTCTTAGAACTCCAGGACAGTCAGAGTAAGTGAAAACTGTAGTTGCGCTGGTCAATCCTCCTGCTATAATTTGAGACTTTTGGCCTAAGGATGAAAAGTTTGAATTTGGAACTACTCCTAAAAAGTTGGATTTTTAAGACGAAACATCCACGTAACTTTTAGTCGCTCCATCTTGCAAGTTTGAAGGATCAAGCACAATTTGTGCGAATTTAAATCCAATTTGTGCGAATTTAAATCCAATTTGTGCGAATTTAAATCCAATTTGTGCGAATTTAAATCCAATTTGTGCGAATTTAAATCCAATTTGTGCGAATTTAAATCCAATTTGTGCGAATTTAAATCCAATTTGTGCGAATTTAAATCCAACTTGTGCGAGTTTAAATCCAATTTGTGCGAATTTAAATCCAATTTGTGCGAATTTAAATCCAATTTGTGCGAATTTAAATCCAATTTGTGCGAGTTTAAATCCAATTTGTGCGAGTTTAAATCCAATTTGTGCGAATTTAAATCCAATTTGTGCGAATTTAAATCCAATTTGTGCGAGTTTAAATCCAATTTGTGCGAATTTAAATCCAAGTCCGCAGTTACCGTTCTACCACCTGACGAATGCGTGTCCACGTAATTTTTTGTGGCAGAGTCTGATGATGATGTGGGCTCGGCGAGATTTGTGAGTTTGTGTGACGTCATTTAATGTCTGAGTAAATGATGCTTGAGTACGCCACTCGAGTGTCCACCTAATTTTTTATGGCGGCGTCGTGTAGAGTGGTTGGCTCAGAGACGTTGAGCAATTTGTGGGATTTTAAATCCAAGTCTCCCGTGATAGTGCTCGACCAGTCTGTTTTGATACGCATTCTCGAGCTTAAGTCAACGTAGTTTTTTGTGGCAGTCATGAAGATTCGTCAGTTCATTCAGATTGATCGCTTTGCGAAAGTTTAAATCGAGGTCTGCAGTTCCCACTGCAGTTCCACCTGACAAAAGGGTGTCGACGTAATTTTTAGTGGCAGCTTCGTGAAAGTTTGTCGGCTCTACCATGTTGATGATTTTGTGAGAGTTGAAATCAATGTCTTAGGTGATGGTGCTATTTCCATCTGCTCTGACATATAGTTCACTTGATAGAGTGGTTGAAAGAGGATTATATAAATACCTTCCTAATTCTGTTCTGCCAAATTTGTCAATTATTTTTATATACGAGTTTTTATTTAATTTACTACAGTGTGTTGACGACGTTTTAAAAGTCATTTCCTTCATCCAATATTTTCAAGACGTAAAAACACAAGTGGCCACAGTAAGAAGTGTCACCAAACTGAACTCTTTCGCTGTTGTAAAAGGCTGGACTTTTCAATTAGTTTAAGAGCTCAACGATAGGTGGTTGGGCGTAAGAATCAAAGCTGTATTTTTTATCACTGTCTTGGCACCCACAGACCCAATTAAACCCATTCGTGCTCGAGTCCCTCGTGTTGACAATACCGCATTCTTTTTTCCTTGTCTTTTTTGGCAATTCGTCTCTGACAAAAACACCTCCAAAGTTTTTTATTTTCAGCTTTTTTGCCGCCTTTATCAATTGAAAGTTTTTAAGAGGCTCGTTCGGTAAGACAATTCCTTCGACATTGATCATTTTTAAAATTGCTTGAAATTTTAAAAATCACTAGTGATTTTCCGTAGATCTAGTTCTTAAGGATCCAAAGGATTTAAAGACCTAAAAAACTTTACTTGGATTCATCATCAGATTCTATTTTTCCTTAATCCAAATCTTCTCCCATGATGCTTCGAAAAGAAGGAACAGTTTTGATAATGGTCACTTAGGGAAGTTTGACTTGTATGGATTCAATCTGCGCTCCGATAAAAACACCTTTAATTTTAGAGAGGCGATGGCGAAGCACTTTTGTCGAATGTATTCCAGAGGGTTTATTTTAATGAGCATTTTATTTTCCTTGACGCACTTTACCCCATCGTCTTTTGTTTTCTTTTTGTAAAACAAAGAAGTGACTTCAACGTTTTTTTCATTTTTCTTTGTGAACAACTTTCCAAAGAAAATGGGAGCCCTGTTTGCTTTGTGTTAAAAAATGGATAAATCTTCAGTGATTTTTTTTTTTGGTTTTTCCTCCTATTTTTAACAAAAGAGCCATTTTGATGACTTGTTCTCGAAGAAATTTAGATATTTTTTCAAGTACTTTGATAAACTTTTCTTCTTCTTCATTTATTTCTTTTTTTTCGTTAAAACCGAGAAAGGACATGGAGTATCCAGTGAATTCATTCGTTTCCGAACTGTGGCTTTCAAACACACCCAGCGAGAATAAATGGGGAGTTCCTAAAATGACAGGACCTTTTCCAGAGGGGTAATTGTAATACAATGGAATGTTTTGGTATTGAATTGGTTTTGTTGCAGCCTAAATTTCTCCAACTGATAAATTACTTTCGTCAAAATTTTCAATGGTGATAAAATCCATATTTTTATAAAGAAAAGAAAATTTTTTGTATCATTTTTTCAAACGGATCAATTCTTTATGATCCACCCAAGAGTTGAATGAGTCTGGATATCCGAGCCATTTGATCAATGATTTGTTCTTTTGTTTTGCGAATCACTTTTTCAATTCTGAATATGTCTTGATGAATCTTTGGCATTTCCTGTTCGTAAAAAGTGCCTTGTATTTCTTCGCCATTGGAGTCGATGATTTTATATGTGGGTTCGTGTACTGAATTTTTGAAACGGTGAAAACCTCTTCAGTCGATCTCGGCCTGAACCCTTTTTCAAAATTAGGCTTCTTTTTAGTGATCATCACTTTGTCCCCAATGACAAATTTTGTTTCGGGTCTTTCTACCTTTCCATTCAGGTTCATCCAGACCTTATTTTTATTTTTTTAATTGCTGGCTTTAACTGGAGTAATTTTGATGGAAGAGTGCTTTTTGTAGTTTGTAGTTGCTCACCTTTTCATCTAAAACGTCAATGTATCTTTTGACGGTGTTTGCTGAAAAGTATTTGAACGTTTTTTCTTTCATCGTTCTGTTCCATCATTCGATAACGCAACTTTTTTCTTCATTTTCAGTGGAGTATAATTGCGCTCCAAGCGCTTTCACATGCTTGTTGTAAAATTATATTCCTTTGTCCAACCACATTTTAGAGCACCTTCTTTTGTCAAAGATTTTACTTAAAGCGTCAGCCACATCAAGACCAGTTTTACTTTTTAAGGGTGCAATCAATCCGTACTTTGAAAACACATCAATAACCTTGAGCAAGTATTTTATACCGTTGTTGAATTTTGAAAAAGATTGCATGTCGACTAAATCAGCAGCCCATATTTCATCGATGTCATTCACAATCACTTTTCTTCTTCTGAAATGATGAATCACTGGTTTATGAAGTTCGTTTGCAAGCTGTTTCGTCCATTTCAGGTTCTTCGTGGGTATTTTTTTTTTTTTAAATCCTTTGGATTCCCGGAAAAATCTTTGATTTTTTTAGATCCTTCGGATCCATGATTTTTAACTCCGAGACCGAATTTGGTTTTGGCGCTGATAATGGGAGTAATGATTTTTCTTTCGTTTATCTCTCTTTGAGCTGGCCTTGGTATGGAGTTCATTTCTTCAAGCATCATTTGATCTGCAAATTTCTGTTTTGCCTGTCGTTGAAATATTTGTAATTGAGATCGTGATGGTAAGCGGCGTTGTCCACTCTGTCGATGGGTTTGCTCCAGTCTTAATATGCGTCAGTGGAGGTGAGCATTTCATCTTAATTTGTGCAGGGACCGGCAAAGTTCATGCCAGGAATATGCATTTCTCCAGAAAACTTTGCCCACGAAAATATGATTTTGCTGGATAGTTTGTTAATGGAGTTGACCAAGTCGCCTCCTTTTGTGGATGAAATGAATTTATTTTTTGTCGTTCTGCAAACGACGCAAGTTCCTTTGAGCATATTGCTGTTGTTTTTTGAAACATCATTTCTCAACTGAAGAGTGTCTGTTTCTTTTTTGCATTTAACGCAGTACATATTTTATAATAAAATGAAAAAAAAAAATTGATTTGTCATGGAATATTGTTAAGAGCAAAATGAACAACAACAAGCTTTTGCCGAGAAGTATACGGGGAATCATCATCGGAAAGTCTGGTTGTGGAAAAATGACTATGTTGTTGAATCTGCTGCTGAGACCAGGATGGCTGGATTACAGCAACTTGCAAGTTTTTTGAAAGTCTCTTCTCCAGCCAGAGTACAAATTACTGAAAAGTTCATTCGAGAAAAAATTGCCAAAAGAGATTATTCGTGATTTGTTCAATACTCAAAATAAGATGGAGAAATTAAACGCGAGTCCTGAATTAGTCGTTGAGGAGATTTCAAAAATTTGGGATGGAAAAACAGACATGGAGTGCAAGTTTTTTGAAACAGCCAACGACGTGCCTGAACCAGAAGATCTTGACGTCAAGAAGAACAATTTGATGATCTTTTACAATTTGCAATTGACCAAGCAAAATAAGTGCGAGAAATATTACATCAGAGGAAGGCATACCAACGTCGATTGTTTCTTTTTTGCTCAAAATTATTTTATGCTTCCGAGACAGACGATCAGAGAAAATGCGAATTTTATTTGTTTGCTTCCGCAGGATTCAAAAAACGTGGACCATGTTTATCGAGACCATGTTGCTGTAGACATGAAAAAAGAAGAGTTTAAAAAGTTTTGGAGGCATTGTTGGTCTCAACCTCACGGCTTTGCAGTGATTGATTTGTTGTCAAAAAAGAATTATAGAAAATATCGAAGCGGATTTGACGGTTTTTATTTTCCATACTCGTGAACAAATGTGAAAAAAAATCTCTCCCATATAAAAAATGTCGGGATTTTATTTCATTGTAAAGTCGAAAAAAGAGACACCAACTTTAGGAAACAGTTCAATCAAAACATGCTTTGAAAAGCCAATCGAGTTTGATTTAAACAAAAAGTATGAGATGGCGTTAGTGGGGTTGGAGACTTATCACAGTTACACAACCATTTACTCTAAAAATAATGTTTTTAGGGACAGTCCAAACGGTGGGTCAAATAGTTACACCATTTACATTGAAGAAGGGGCTTATAAAATAAATGAGATTAACAATTATCTTCAAAATGAAATGAAAAAGCAAGTTGGAAATTTTTACAGAGCAGACGGAGTGGTTATTGGAGCAAACGAGTCTACGATGAGAACCACAATGACATTTGGAAAGCCAGGAGCGACGACGAGATATTGGGTGGATTTTAACGTGAACAACAGTTTGGCGTGAGTTCTCGGATTTGATAAAAAGGAATATACCTACGTGGAGAAAAAAGAAGATCCGGCATCCTGATAAAGTGACAAGTTATATCGACAACTACGAGTCTGAGAGTATTGTGAGAACTGAAGAATTGTTGGTGATCAGAGTGACGAACGACATTATTGGATCGAAACGATATTTATTCTTTTTATCCAGAAGTTCCTCCAGGGGCTAAAATTATCGAAAAGCATTTTCCACTTGATTTACTTGCCCATCGTGGTGAGCAAAATTTCAAGAATGGAGACGCAAATTGCGGATCAAAATGGTAATTTAATAGACTTTAGAGGGGAAGATATCATCGTAAGATATCACGTCAGAGAAAGAATATCCTCAGTGTTGTACGACCTTTATACGAGCAGTGCTGTCGATCGGTGATCTACGTGAAAAAAAATAGATCCGTGAAAAAATTATATTCTTTGAATCCGTGGAAAATTTTTCTTTTGTTAAAAAAATGAGCAATTACACTGTGCAACAACGAAAAAAAAACGGAAATGACATTGACACTACCTTATGTATTTTGATTTGGAGATTACGAAAATGATGTCCGTTTTGTTGTGTGACCCACCAATTTTGCGTAAATTCACATTTTCAAATTTTCGATTTTCACAATGAAAGTTGTCAATGTGATTTTTAATATATTTATAAGCAGTTGTTTATGATTTATTTATTAGCATTTCTTTATCATATACCTATTTGCATTTGTTTAACCTTGTATTAGACTAAATGTAAGTCTGTTTTATTTTAGATAAACTGCAGTATCCAAGTAATATATAGATATAATATAGTGTATATTGAAACAAGAAATGCCCAGAACTTGTAAAAATCAAGCCGACAACTTTTGCTACATTTGTGGCGAACTGACTTTAAAGAGATGCAGACGTAGATTGACACCACATGTGAAAAAACTGTATGAACTATACTTTGGTTGCAAATTCGGCGACCAGGATAAGAACTGGGCGCCTCATGCATGCTGTGTGAGGTGCGCTAGTTCACTATCGTCGTGGGCGAACAGGACTGGTGGAGGACCAACATTTGGGGTGCCAATGGTGTGGCGTGAACCCCAAAATCATTGTTCAGATTGCTATTTCTGTTCTGTTAACATATCAGGTCGCAATTCTAAGGGTAAGAAAGCTATAGTGTACCCAAATCTACCCTCAGCTATTCGTCCTGTTCCTCATTCGGCTGAACTCCCTGTTCCTGAACCTCCATCGGAAATCCCAAACACGGACAGTTCTGATTCAGACGAGGATACAGATGGCGATGATAGTTACGAGTTGCCAGAAGATACAGAGCGTAAACCCCACTTCTTAACAGGATCTGACCTGAAAGATCTCGTTCGGGATTTGTATTTAACAAAGCAACAGAGTGAATTGCTGGCTTCACGTCTCCAGGAGTTGCATCTGTTGGCTGGTGATGCAAGAGTGTCGTCATTTAGAAAGCGATCACGGGAACTGCAGCAATACTTCTCTATGGATGAAGAACTTTGCTTCTGTAATGACATCAGTGGATTGTTTGATGATTTAGGAATACAATACGATTCATCTATGTGGAATTTGTTTATTGACGCATCACTTTATAGTATTAAGGCAGTATTTCGGCATACTGGAAATGCGCTGCCTTCCATTCCCATAGCACATTCGGTAACCCTGAGGGAAAGCTATGTGAATATATCACTTATTCTGGACAGAATTAAATACAGAGATCACAGATAGTCCATATGTGCAGATTTGAAAGTTGTTGCTATACTAAATGGATTGCAGGCTGGTTTTACTAAGTACATGTGTTTCCTCTGCAAATGGGATAGCAGGATGAAATCAGAACATTATATGAGGAAATGTTGGCCACAACGAGAAACATTTGAGGTTGGTTCCCACAACGTCATTCATGAACCTCTTGTGGATAAAGAGAAGATCATCTTGCCCAATCTTCACATCAAGCTTGGAATCATCAAACAGTTTGTAAAAGCGTTAGATCACGACAAACCGCCATTTCAGTGTTTGCAGACCAAATTTCCTAAAATCAGTGACGCCAAAATTAAAGAGGGCATTTTGGTGGGGCCCCAAATACGAGAACTGATGCTGGATGAAACGTTTTCGGGAACGATAGATTAATATGAACTTGCAGCATGGGATGCATTCAAACGGGTGTGCCAGGGATTTCTTGGAAAACATATTGCACCAAATTACGCTGATTTGGTAGACAGATTAATTGCATCCTATCAACAACTGGGTTGTAACATGTCGTTAAAGCTCCACTTTCTTCATTCCCATCTTTCCTTCTTCTCTGTCAATGGAGATGTATATGATGAAAATGGCGAGCGCTTTCATCAGAATATTGCCACAATGGAAAGCAGATACAAGGGAAAATGGAGCCCCGCCATGCTTGCAGATTACTGCTGGAATTTGCAGCGCGATGAACCCGATGCAGCATTTAAACGCCAGGCTAAATACAATTAAATACAAGTAAACAATTTGTGTTAAAAGTGATAATAAACATGTTCATATACTTATTCATATGTATAGAAAAATGCATCTTACGTTACATCTTTAAATCGTTATTTCAAAAAATTATGACGTGCTACAGCATAACTGATTACATATTTGGAATCAGCACGTCTGAATTAATAAAGATAACCTAATTTGGTTCTTGTTTTTTTCAAAAAGTTAAAAGTTGTTGTGCAGTGTTATCAAAAGATTAGATTGAATATTTCACAGGGTCAAACTGATAAAATAAAAAAAGCGATTCAAGAAGAGAGCGACGTCAGTGTAAGGCTGTCTCATCAAGACTTGGACGGAAATTACATCCTGGCAGTGACAAAGTCTCAATTGAATAAAATTAAAAAAGCGTATGGTAATGGCACAGGTATCACACTTAAACTGAGCAAAAGACAGTTGATGCACAACTCAAAAATTGAAGGAGGATTTATCGGCGCTCTTTCATCATTATTAGGAATGCTCGGAAGTACTCTTGCAACAAGAGTCATCCCAGCTCTCGCAACAGGATTGTTGGCGGGAGTCGGTTCGTCTGCAGGTTCTCCCACGGAAGAAGAATGATATTGACTGCAGCAGGGTCAGGTTTGTTTTTAAGACTTTGGGTGAAAAACACATCTGTAAGTGGAGATGGTTTGTTCGAGAGAAGCGGAAAAGGATATGAATCCGTTGGATCCGGTTTATAGTTAGGTCCAGATTCACTATTTTCCAGCATTCCGTTTTTAAATTTAATTCTTTAGGTGGCGCATAAATAAAGTGGTAATTTTTTATACTTGCCAAATAAAAAATTGCTGAAAAGTTTTTTTAAAGAAAAATCGCTTTCACGATTCCAATCTCCCCTGTTGATGAAATCATGAGCGGTTTGTCCTTTTCAACAAACACGTCGATGTGTTGATTGCTTGAAAAAGAAACGACTTTTGAAATTCGAAACAGCTGCTCAGAACGCTGCACGCGATTAACTTTCATTTTGTACGACAAATTTTAAAGTTTTCTGCAAAAATGTCTTGAGTTCTGCTTGAAAACTTCAACATTCCTCTTTCCCGAGTCACGCTAACTTCAGGAATGGGATTAATCATCTTGCACATGTCGCTGAATCTTGAAACGGGAATGGACGTTTTAGACTCGGCAAAAAAAGAGTGGTGATCGCACAAACACGCGTTTTGAACGCTTTCTGTGGTCACCACAAAACTATATTCAAATTTGTCTGAAGATTTCACGTTTTGCTCGGATTGACAATGGAAAGCGTGACCGTGTTTTTGTTTTTCATCGTTTTGAACGTCTTGCTGATGAAACTCTCAATGCCGATATGCAGCGGCTCTTCAAAATCAAACACGTATTTGTCAAACTGATGAGCAAAAAGATCGATTTCAAACATGAGATTAATGGTGGTTTTTGTTTTGAAATGAATTCCCTCTTTGTCGATGGTGAAACTCTTCATTTTGATGTTATTGAACAAAAGTTCAAACAAGGTTTTCAATTTGCCGGCGTGGTTTGTTTTAGCGCAAAACATTTTTAAAAAGAAGGAATTCATTTATGTCATTTGATGAAAACTGTCAGTAAAAATGAGCATAAGCGTCATCACTCACGACGGTATTCACACACTCGCTCACGGACATAACAAATTAAAATAAAACCAACGGAAAAATTATGAAAAAATTTTCAAAAATGAAAATGAATCAGAACTCTCATTTCTCTGCTACTAATATGCATCTAAAAACTAGTCTAAAAGATGTCTGAAACCACGTCGTGAATGAAGGCTAAATAGACGTCTATCATATAGACGTCTTTTAGATGCATTTTATTTGATAAAGGTGCATCATTTTAGATGCATAAAAGATGTGCAACATACGTCTGTTTCATTTATTTTTTATCAAATGAAATGCATCTAAAAGATGTCTATAAGATAGACGTCTATTTAGCGTTCATTCACGACGTGATTTCAGACATCTTTTAGACCAGTTCTCAGATGCATATTAGATGCATTTTAGATATCTTTTTGTCGACTGAGTTAAGATTAAAAAGTCTTTAAAAAATTACACAAGCAATGAAAAAACTAGATTCAAGTTGTTGAAATTTATTTACCAAGATTATGAAACAAATGTTAACAATAAAAAAACCATAATTCTGTATTGAGTCCGCCAACTCGATGTTCCTCGGCATCGGTATCTAAACATAATGTAATAGCAGGTAAATAAATGCACTAATGCTTTAAAAGACATGTAGAATGATTTAAAAACCTGTTTACATGAAATATATATAAAATTTCACTCGGCTTGTTGCCAAGTTTCATAAAAACATCAAAGATATGAGATATAACACGTCTTTCTGGTACAAAGTAACCTTATTAAGCTGTTTTTTCCTATTTATTAACCTCTTCACCTTCAATTATCTGAAGAAGGTATATGTAATAATAATAATAATATTAGTTATTTTTAAAATATAATTTTATTGACTTTAACAACAATGTACCACCAATTTACCTGTATTAAATTTTTTTTTTTCTGGTTACGAGCAGGAGCATTTCGCAAAAAAATTTTTCTAGATCTTTCATTGATTCACCATTATATTCACAAGAACCTGTCAAAATAAACAAATTTTAAAACATTCAACATAATTTACTGTAGTATAGCTAAAGAAAGGTGATGGAGACAAAAATATTAGTATGGCACAAAAACGAGCTGAAGAGTACATTTTTAATTCAGAGAGCAGTTATATGCTCATTAAAACTATGCCTCACAAAACACTCCAGATATTTACTAGGTTTTCGAGAATTATTTTTTCCCTATTAGATATTTTTACAATAAACTGACATATATTTGAATATGTTAGTAAAATGACATACTTGAATTCAGGAAATAAACTATTTGAATGAACTATAAATTATAAAATTTTATAATCATTAAATTTAAACCACAAACAAAATTACTTTTGCATGCAGATTCTAGTTTAAATACCTACAGAAAGTTACTCAAAAATTTTATTATTTTCAAGTTACAAGTAATTGTTAGCCAAATTGTCAAAATTATTTGTTTTTTGCTGCTATTTAATTAAATTTCTGATAAACTGAAATTAGATTAGAACAATCATTTACCTTTTCATGATCATGAAAACATGCTCTCTTGGCTTTCTGCCAATAACTATTTTCAAACAATCAAGCTAAAACTAATATAATAAAAACTAATATATTCAATTTATTTTTTTATCAACATATAGAGTTAATACTGAGCTTCCTTCAAATAACCCAAATAAAAACAAGATAATTAGATCATAGCAATTTGTTATATTCTGATCAGCATTTAGTTTATTATTAAGTGCTACCAAATGGTCAACTAATTCTAGCAACTTCACCCCAGTTGCATGAATCTTTACTTCTACAAGCTCCTTTAAAATAAATTTTATTTCAGCCAGCTCTTTGAGAATTAGATGTTGCACCTCTATAAATAATTGTGTATATGTGAAAAAAGGTCAGTAGTTACCTCAAAGTTATTATGTAGCTCATGAAACCAAATAGCAAAAATATCCCATCAGTTGTTTATTAACTGATCCTAACAATGTTTGGGTACATACCCCCTAGTGACATATCCAGGCTGATTTTGAAACTGGTGTACCGGTTTGGGCCCCCAAAATATTCTGCCATAACTCCATATCAAGTTAGTTAAAATAAATGTAATTCATATATAAGTTCTTTTTAGAGGCTAATGTAGACTGTTTTGACAGCATTCAAAGAATTTGGGATTTTCAAATTCAGAAAGCAATGACCTTTTTTTCTGCAAATACTATTTTTTGGAAAAATGATTTTTGTGTTACAAATATCCACACAGATGTGCGCTGACTGTTTGTTTTTTTTTTGTTTGTTTAAAAAAAAGGTCCTCAGATTATAAGCTGAAACTCTTTTTACTTGTGTCCCTAAATAAATTCTAGATACATCACTGACCACCAACATAATACAAATGGAAAAGAAAGGAATGAATAAAAACAAACTCAAAAAAAACATATTATTTGTTATTTTAATTACTCCCAGTAACTGGCTTAATATTTTTGAAAGCTTACTTTTTATTTCAGCGTTAACTTCTTGCATAGAATCAGACAGTGGCAAAAGATGCAGAATGGAATCCTAATAAAAACAGTCTGGATTGTAAATAAACTACTTTGCAATATTGTATTTACAAAAAAACTTAATACATGGAAATTACACTGGGCAAGAAAAAAAATTTTTTTTTTTGTATCTTTAACAATTTTATTCAAATTATACTAATTTTGGGCTGAGAAAAAAGAAAATGACAACGAAAATTTTTTATTAGCTCTAGTTTCTGAGATATAGAATAGCAATTAATTTTTATTTTAGTTAATTTGCAACAGAGCAATATGACATAATTTACATATTCTAACAACATTTAAAGTACATTTGGTTTTTTTTTATTACAGATATATTCTAACAGTTTTAAACAAAGAAATCATGATCATCAAGTTAATAGAGTTAAAGATGATTATGGGGTATCGTCACGAGATCGTGATCTTTTTGCTTTCCTTTTGTAGAGTAGTTCTGGATCATCCCTACACACAATTCAACAGTAATCTGCAAGCATAGTCTCATTCCAACGACCCTGATATCTTCGTTCCATTACAGAAATACCTTGGTGAAACCTTTCCCCATGTTCATCACTAACAGCTCCACAATTTGGGGGGGGGGGGGGGGGATGAAGTCTAGGTGTCAGTGGAGGAAATGAATCTTGAGGGAACTGTTACATCCAAGTGGATGGTATTTTTGCAGAAGTGCTGTTACCAATTGAATGTAGTTATAATCTCGTTTGTTGCCTAAAAACCCACAAATCATTCCCTTAAGAGCTTCCCTAGATTCCTTTTCTGGCCCCTTCAAAACTTCATCAAATGCAGGATCCTTCATAAGATGACGTATTTGTGGCCCAACAAAAATACCCTCTTTAACTTTTGCATCACTTACTTTTGGAAACTTGTTTCTTAAATACCTAAAAGCCTGTCCTTCTTTGTTCATACTTTTGGCAAAATTTTTCATTAAACCCAACTTAATATGTAATGGTGGAAGAAGAACATCTTTCGGATCCACAAGTGGTTCAGCAATAACATTTTTTTCTTCTATGTTAAGATTTCTTGCAGGCCAGTCTTTTTTTATATAATGTGAACTTCTGTCTCTACTGTCCCAAATACACAAAAAGCAGCAGTATTTAGTATACCCTAATTGCATTGCTAAAAGTATAGCAATGACTTTTAGATCACCACAAATTTTCCATTTGTGTTCATTGTAATTAATTGAGTTGAGGAGAACTTTCATGTTTATATAAGTCTCTTTCATGTGAACTTCATGGCTAATAGGAACAGAAGGAAGACGGTTTCCATTGCGCAGTAATACACCATTCAAGCTTAGCTTAGATGAGTCTATGAATAATCTCCAAGGCAATGCATTAATCCAAAAACATCAATGCAAATAACAAGATTATTTTTCTTCTCAAAAAAAGAAAGCAGATTCTGCTGCCGTTTTCTGTAATGTGAAACTTTGACACCAAGTTGGAGAAGATTCCACTGCTTTAGTCTTGACCCTAGAAGTTCTGCCTTTTCCTGTGACAAGTCCAGATCTCGAACAAGATCACTTAATTCTGCTTGACTCGATCTGTGTGGCACAACATCTGTTAACACAAAATCAGGATCATTTGATATGGAAGGCTTGTTTTCTTCTATTTCAACTTCATTTTCTGCTTCTAACTCACAACTTTGTGGTGGAGTAGGAACTGGTAAACTATCTGAATGTGGAATAAGTCGAATGGCAGACGGAAGATTCGGATATTTTACTGTTCTTATTTTCTTCATTGACAAACCTGCCTTAATGGGTGGGGTCAAGCAGAAATAGCAGTCATCTATATGGTTTTTAGGCTCTCTCCATACCATAGGAACAGCAAAAGCCAAAGATCTTTTTTTATTTTTCAACCATTCTTGTAGATTAACCGAACAAGTGCTACAGCATATATGTGGAGCCCATGACTTATCCTGGTTCCCTACCTTCATATGGAAGTAATGCTGGTAAGCAGTCTCCACAAGAAGTGTAATAGTTCTTTTCTGTGAGGAAAATGTTATTTCACCACAAATGTAACAAAAATTGTCCACTAAATTTACACACTTCCTTGGCATTCTGATTTGCAAAATTTTACACAAGTAAATGAAAAAAAAAAAAAAACAAACTAAGAATTATGGATAGTCAAAAACAACAATTTCTTTTTTTAAAAAATGAAAATTTATACCTTTGTAAAGGTTGAATTAAGCGATCGCGATTTGCAAAATCTGGAAAAATATCTGGTCTTTAAAATTTTAGTTTATGCAAAGCCGTTTACTTTGTTATAAAAAAAGTTATAAAAAAAAACAAAATAATAAACTTATGATTACAAATGTAATAACACTCCAGTCACTAACTGCATTACATAAGTAATAAAACTATAAAAGTATTACTACTTTTATAAAGCACTTATGACTTTTAAAGTTCCTTCATTGTTCAAATAATATTAGTAATTCCATACTTTAATCAAAGTAAAAAAACTTCTAAAAAAATAAAGTGGGTAATCCAATATTTTTAAAAACTTTATGAACTTCTACAAATACACTTAAACAACTTTATAAAAACGTACTTTATAAAAAGTTTAGCATTATGAAAAAAGTTACTAAAAGTCCGTAAAAACGAGCGCTAATTTAAAAATCAACCAATAAAAAGTTGCTTTTCTACTTCAGTTAAAGTTTTGGATTACTTATGTTGTTTGAACTAGGAATGAACTATAAAAGTTATAAGTGCGTTATAAAATTAATTACACTATTATGGTGCTATTACTTTTATAATGCAGTTAGTTAGTAGAGTGTTATTACTTTTGTGGTTTAAGTTTATTATTTTATATTTATAACTTTTTCGCTAACAAATTTAAGTTGATTCGCCCCTTGAAAACAAAGTACACGGTTTTGCATGAACTAAAATTTTGAAGACCAGATATTTTTCCGGATTTTTCATTTTGCGATCACTTAATTCAACCCTTGCCTTGAGAGAAAACTTTTGCTTTTATTTCTTAAACTAGAGCTATTATGTAATTTTTAATGTCATTTTCGAATTCAACAGATGGAAATACATAAGAAATAACTAATTTTGATTCCGAAACAAAATCACTGTTGGGCAGTGTTATCAGTTAAACAGGCTAAAATGAAAATAAAAATTCAGGTGCTAAAGAAAACCTTACTTTGACAGATAAACAACTGAAAAGTCACATATTATTCAGCTTTATTACATACCATAGTTGATAACTTCCTCTTACTTTTCTTAAGGCTTCGCTTAAGAGTAATTCCTGATCTTTCCTCCTGTAAAAAGTTTGGCTATCAAAGAGATTTTTTTAACTATTTATACTATACTTAAACATGGTCAAATGCTAAAACATGCAGACAAACTTTTCTTCAAAGTTGAGTTATGTTCGTACTCATTAAGCTCATGGTTATCAGAGTATTCATTTTCAGAAAAAAAATACTCAAATGGTCAGAATATTCCTCAAATGAAATTTCATTCTCATAATATGAACAATTGTCTCCTCCTAAGATTCCAACATTAAGCATACTGTCTAAAGATACAAATGAGGGTTCCAGCAATTTCTTGTATTCCTTTTGAATATATCTACATCGTTGTTGTTGGTATGAACTTTTTGTAAGGGGCATAATTGTATCTAAATAAAAATGCTTTTATTTCAAGACAAAAAAAAGGCGAATACCGTCAAACGGGGTGACTTCGGACAATTTTCGAAGAAAATATTAAACTGTTTCATTAAAATCAAAACAAAATGGAAATATTTTCGCGGATCGTACCACTGTAATTATAAAGAACATGAAAAGATTTTTTTTCAGCTTCCCAATATGATATTAGCATAATTAAACTGTTTAAAAATCAAAAAATCAAAATCTGAAAAAGAGATGACTCCGGACACTTGAAGCAACTGGTATCGGACAATTCATATTGAAGTTTTACTATGTTCTTGAACGTTTTCCACACATCATCTTCCTTTTCGAACTAAAACAAACTTTTTTCCAGGATCATCTGAAAGGTTTTTTTCATCAAAGTTAAATATGTTTGAAGATTGAATATCACCAAGAGATTCATTAGTTTTTTCAAATTCATCAAAAAAATTATTTATCGTTTCTACTCCTAACTTTGATCTCGATCGTTTAATGTTAGAAGCATTTCTGCCAGAAATATTGCTTCGTTTCATAAAAGAATATAACCAGTCATTTCCAGGTATCTGTAAATTGCAACTGTTTAACCCATTTCGATTTTTGAGGAAATCAAAAGCCATCATTCTGATTTCCAAACTTCCAATAGGAAAACCCCAATCAGTAACAGCTTCTAGCATTTGAGCAATGAGTACCTCATCTGCTTTGCTTATAATTGTCTGGCCTCCAGCCTTCTTTAAAGTGGGTTTTCTAATATGATCATGCAATGTTGATTTTTTGACTTTATGCTTATCAGCAGCTTTTCGAATACTCATGCCTTTACTGTGATCTTCTATAGCTTTTTTTATATCTTCTTTAGAACTTGTTCCATACAATACTTTTAAGTTTAATATACGTTTGTAGCTTCGCTCCATTGCTAAAAGAAACTGAAGTAGAATAATAAATAATGCTCTGTCCGGAGCTACCCCTCTGTCCGAAGTCACCCGGTTTGACGGTAACTCACACCAGTCAAACTTCTAAAAACTCCTTCCTCTCACTGCTGTTTTAAACTGTATTTTTCGATGGAAACGTTATGTGCATAGCCAACCACTAAAGCAGTTTTTGGCGTTATTAAAAACACCATATATTACTACAAAAATACACATTTATATTAAAATTACATCTTAATCTACAAATAAAAATGTCAACTCAAGAATAGCGTTCTTATCTTTCAGATCATGAAGTGATTTTAGTAAAATGTTATGTACTGAAACCATGAAATTATTTCATCGTTATTTAGCAAGTAATTTATAATAGCATGTAATTTTATTATTTAAAACTCATTAAAAACTATTATCATTATGATTTATGTTGTTCATAGGTCAGTATAAACTTTCCGCCATGCGCGTTTCTTTTTTTTCCGCCATGCGCGTTTCTTCATTTATAATCGTTCTGTAAAATTGATTGTCTTCATTTAAAATTTCTTCTTTCTATTTAAGTTGATCTATAGATGACATTTTAAATTCATTTATATTTAACGGAAAAGAGATATCTATGTTTTCATCTTGTTTATACATCTAATATGCGTCTACAATTGAATATAAATAGAATTACTGTAATTCGATCTATTTTCGATGTCTAATATACGTCTAAAATATACGCATCTACGAAAGATGCAATTAGAGTAGTCTTAGATGATCTATAGACGTCTTTTGCCTGCTGGGAAGAGACCTCCTCTGGATACTTAGTCAATATATTTTGTATCTATGTCAACGACATAACTTTTTAGCAATAAAGTACATAATTTTATATCAATCTTCTAAGTAAACTTCTGCATATATATCCAGCAAAAAAAATAGTAAGCTCTCTACTGTCTTCATCCAACTTACATTCTTGAATTTCATTGTTAAAAAGTTCTGAAACTGAATTCAGATTCGCATCTGAATGAAAAGGTTTTAAATTTCTTTTAATAACGACCTCATTTCCAAAATTTTCTCAGAAGTAGTTACTTTGCGTAATCCGACTAGAAACCTGCCACCATTCATTTGACGATACCTTGAAAAATGTCGCTCTTATGGATCACTTTGGAAACGTGAGGTTAAAACATAACTATATCGTTCAAATAGAAGATCTTCAACTAGACTAGAAGTACTTTGCAATGTTATTACTAGTCATTAAGAGTTGTGAGACAATATCTTTCAGTGGAATTGTACTGTAAATTTTGCCACTCTTGAACCCAGTGAGCAAGTGCACGTTAAAATTTGGGCTTACCATCCCCCATAACAGCTGCATTTCCTATAACAGTATTAGAGTATTTCATTTTTAAGTTGGATACTACCCACCATAAATCAAAGAGTTTTTAAAAATTTTGATGCTAAGTATTCGTTAGGAAAATAATTTTGAATTGCAGCTGAAGTTGTTTCATGGAATATATTTTATGCCAAGTTGACATCTTGTTAATTGTTAACTGGGTATAGAGTCTTTTCCTCTAATTTATATGCCTTTCTTAAGTTTGCTGAAAGAGTTTTGTCTTTTTCATGTACTCTATGAAGCAAAGCCCAAGAGATATCTCCTGCAGACACTTTTATATTAAAACCGTAATCAGTGAACTGAAATGGTGGGAAAATAAACTTTTTAGTACTAATCAAATTATTTCTTAAGTTTTTAAGCAAATGAACACTATCATACATCAGATAAACTTTATGATCATTATAAGTAATAAAGAACTTTTCTTCTGGCTTGTCCGACCCATAAATGCTACGCAATTTTGAATGAGACATTTGTCGGATGGTTGTCTGCAATTAATGCTCGAATTTTAAAACCTAGATATCTTAATGTGTTTAAACTTTCCTCTATTTCATCTTTAATGAAATCTCCTGTGGCATAAGTCTCTGGGATGGCTTTAGTTTTATAAGCTATTGATATCTTGAGGCCAACAATCATAAAGACAATTACTCCTTTGTATAGATAACCCTCTTTATCTTGTTTAGTAAATCTACCACTGTGGTATGCACAAGTAGGGATTGCAATCTCGCACACTTTTCAATCCCGCAGGATCCGCGCAAAAATTTTTAATTTCTGTGCGGATCCCGCACGGGATTGGTAGATTTCTTATGCACATTATAAAAGGCAAAAATAGAATTATATTCTTCTTTCAAGTATTTCAGAAAAAATATACTCAACTTATTAAGTTGATAAGATGAGGTAAATAAAGCCAAAAAACACAATTCATTTGTAAATCAATATAATTCTTAAAATTTAATGAACAAAAAGATAAGCCGAAATACGTAGAAAATCTTTTAACTTTACGTAGAACGTCTATTGGCTTTATTTATTTTTTAAAATATCAAATATGAGAAAATCATTGTAAGAGATGCGCTCTTAAGAAACAGACCCTACTTAAAACATCATCACTTAATCTACTCCTCAAAGGACTGCATATATAACCAGCAGCTGAAAAGGCTCGCTCGGCCTCAACGCTTGTTGGTGGTATGGTCATCAAGTAACTATGCGCTATATCTAGAAACTTGCCTCTTACTCCGTTAATTTCATAGGCAGACATTTCCTGCTTCAATAATTTATCAAAGTCTAAAGAATCTAAATTTGGTATTTCCTTTTCATTATCTGTCCAGCTTTTCTTGTTTTTTTGTATTTGATTTTCCAATTCTTTTTTCAGCGATAGAGTTGTAGGAGTAAGTTTTTGTAAATCTACAGCTTCTTTTTCTTTGAGTTCATTTTCTTCGTCTTCATTTCTTTCAATTATATAAACTCTTATCGATGTTTTTTTTATTTCTTGACGCATGACGGTTCTCTTTGGCATTGAAAAAGTATTTTCATTTTTTTAAATTTTTTAGGATTTTGTAAGTAAATTAATAGTCCATTTAAAATCTTATTACGACTTTGTGTAAACCTCTCACGAAGTGCCGCTGCTAAATCTATGCTCAAAAATGATGATTGCTTTTGTAATTTATTTAACATAAATTGAAAAGTTGTTTCTGCAGTGACTAGGTTCGATTCTCTCCTTCATAATAGTTCGAGACCAAGTTTTAGAGGTGCCAGGCAAATAATTAAGTTATTGATTTGGGACCATTCTTCTTGGGTGAAACGAATTTCTGACCCAACATCAATTAAGGCTTTTTCAATACACACTTTAAGCCTATAAAATCTTTCTAACATATTGAACATACTGTTCCACCTAGTTTTACAATCAAGAATCAGCTTAAGCTTTTTCCCGTGTTCTTGTTGGATATACTTCTGTAAATATGTATCATTTTTGACAGGAGAGTTTTTAAATATTTTCTCAACCTTTTTCACTTTTTTCATGAGATTTTTGTTATTGCTAACCAACTCAACAGATGATCGGTTTAAAATTATTGTCAAACCATATTCTTTATTGATAACTTCATTATCATCAGTGTTACCAAATTCATCTTCTTCTTTACAATTTTTATATGTAGTAAACGAATCTTCGGCTTCTCCGTTGTTTTTCTTGTATAAGATATCAATAATTGCAAGTTGTATTCCATGAGCATAACATAGTTGTTGATAGCAACACATCATTTTACCGACTTTCATCATTACACTTGCTCCATCAGTGGTCATGGCGATAATATCTTTTTGGAGGTATATAGCCTTTCTGCAACTAACTTGACTCAATATTCTGCATTACACGATCCATGGACTTGAATCAATCCAAGATTAAAGTATTTCGCCTCCATATGTACATTGAAGTTTAAGTATCTCTGACTATTTTGTGATGCCCATTCGTCAAACGTTATTGAAAACCTTTGATTTTGCTTTTTTAGTGATATGAATTTTTGCATTATATCGGCTTTTACAGAATCTGAGAGTTTAACTACCATCGATCTTACAGTATTAGGTGAAGTAGTGAGCTGGATACCGCTTTTTGAAAATAAATACAGCAAATCTGAAGATGTGCAAAAACTATTAAATGTAAGCCATCTTTAGCAACCATGCGCGATACCATTTTTTCCATAGAAGTTTCTTCTACGAAAAACGTGTCATTTGTTCTGACCTTTTTCGATAGAATTACTTCTTCTTCTTCGCAGTCGATGTATAGTTTAGGCTCTAGTTCAACTGATTCATGCTGTTTTGAAGTTGAAGCTCCGTCTTGTTGTAAAACGTTTGATTTTAAATCGATGCCATGTTTAGTTTTTAAATAGATTAATAACCCTTTAGTTGATCTTTGACTAATTTTTAAAATAGCCGAACATAACATGCACTTCGCATTTCCTTCTTTATCACTTTTTTTAAAATAATTCCATATAGATTTGATTTGCGACATGCTTAGTGTTTTTGTTTTAAAATCTTGATGTAAATAATTTTTAAAACTTTTTAAAAAGTAGTTTTTAAAAGTATATTTTTTTATAACTATGCACGCACGTTTTCAATTCCACGTTTTCAACATACTCATTAACAAAAATTTCAACATACTCATTAGCGAACTTTCAACATAATCATTAACTAAACAAAAAAAAATTTGAACAATTTCGACTAATATTTTGCTAAATAATTGTTTATTTTTGAATGATTTTTTTATATTTATAGCTAAGAAAAATATTTTAATAGCTGAAGATAATTTTTTAAATGGATTTGTTTCGCAAATATATTAAACACTTTTAATTTGATATCTTTTTTTATCTTTTTAGTTTAAAAGTTTTTTTAAAAGAACTGACTTTTTTTGTTTAAAAGCAATAGTATCAAAATCCCGCAAATCCCGCGGATCCCCCAGTAGTTTTTGCGGGATCTCGCATGCGCTAAATTAATCCTCATTTAACAATTACTTTAATTTTTTTATGGAAGCAATTCCACCTCATACTAACTTCTTTAATAGTGACTTTGATGTAAAAGGAAGTTGTTCCAGAAGATGCGAATAAGCCTGAGATGATGAATATCTTTAAAATAGTGCAAAACGTAATAATTTTGAAAAAAATTGAGGACGACCTTTAGATTTGAAAAAGATTAGTTTTGAAAGTTCATTAACTAAATTATAAGACGCCAAATAATTTAAAATAGATAAACTTGTGAGTTTACAATTGTTGATAGTTCTAAACCAATCAGGAGTGGAAGTGGACAACTTTTGTAATGCAGTTTTACATGCAAATAGTTCTCAACATTTATTGGTCCAATAAAAAGAGTAGAGTCTAGAAAAAACAAAAGATAATATAAACCAAAACTTTCATTTTGTGAGGAGGGAGAACTAAAATAAAAACGACAATCGATAAAAAAACATACCCAAGATGATTCACCAACTCTTCGCATAAATAAGTGAAAAAGCCTTAGAAGAAAATTTAAGTGCAACTGTGAAAAAACGTAAACACGAAGACGCATAAATGATAAAGCAAAAAAAGAATTAAGTTTAAAACAACTGAGAAAAGACATAAACGCGAAGACTCGCAAATGATAAAGCGATAATAAGAAAAGTTAAAAACAACGATTGAAAATGATACCCACAAGATGACTCGTCCACTCTTCACATAAATAAATGATAAAGCAAAAAGAATTAAGTTAAAAACAACTGAGAAAAAACTTAAACGCGAAGACTCGTAAACGATAAAGCGACAATTAGAAAAGTCAAAAACAACGATCAGAAAAGACTAATACACGATGATTCACCGATCTATCACGTAAGTAAACAATAAAAAGGAAAGAAGGAAAGTTAAAAACAACTGAGAAAAGACGGAATTACGAAGACTCATCAACCTGCCATATAAATATATGAAAAGATATCGCAGCTGGAAAACAATCAAAAAACTATAAAAGCTCAAAAAATAAAGAATTTGGTAATAAGAAAAGTACTTTGATGAATAAGCAGTTTTGTAATAAGCACTTGAATAAAAGAAGAAAAGATTTTAATATTGATTGTTGGAGAATAACTAGAAGATTTAATTAAAGAAGAGATATTTGTAATAAAAGAAGATATAAAAGAAAGAGGAGTAATTAACTAGTATTGAACACTGCAAGAAACGTAAGAGAATATTATTTGTATTATATAAAAGTTATAAGAATAAGAGTGCTAACCATTACACATTAATAGAACATTTGTTGAGTTTTATTACATTATAGAATATACTGAGGATGGCGAATATAAGTTTAGCCCTTTTCGATTAAACCTTGCCCATTCTTAACTAAACTATTCCCAAACCTCGCCCTTACCTAACCAAGTACTAAGACCATCAACCTCGTTCCCAACCTCCATATACCTAATCTAACAACCCTAAACCCAAACCTTCCTCTTACCTTTACCTTTACCTTCATTAACTAAACTAAACATAACATTAAATTAAATAAATATTTTGAAACACTAAAGAAAACGCCACCCTTACAATATCTTTGAAAACTAAATCCATTTGGAGAATTAGATTCATGAAACATATCAATTTTTTTTTATCTTATCCATTTCTTCAAATGAATGAATTTCATCTGGGATAGTAGAATGTCGTTTAGTTGGTGGTTTACGGAAGTTAGAAACTTTAGGCATTGCAGAAGATGGAATACAATTTTCTTGAGAATAAATACATGGAACAGGTTTTAAGTCGTGTTTTAAAGTAACTTGTTTTCCATATTTTAAATACCTTTCTTCAAAATGATTCATCTAAATAACTGAATATTTGGTTGGTTTCCAATCTTTTCTGTTTACAAATTTGATCCATTTTTCTTCTAAATTAGTATTTTGGGAAAACTAAAAACACCTTTACTTGCAAAAAGAGAATTAGATTCACTTTTTTTAAATTTATAGCCAGTTCGACTATTAACCACAGCATTTACTTACCATAGTTCTCACAACTTCTTTGGAAACTTGATCAACACGACATCCCTAGCGAAAAAAACGCTGGAAAACTGGCTTTCTAATTTTCGGCCAATTGATGCAATATATCCGGGCGTGTATAAAGAAGGCCATAGCCCAATTCATTGTTGGAATGTATTTTTTAGAAGATGACAGAGGTAACGCAATTGTAGTCAACGGCGCTCGTTACAATCAAATAATTGAACAAATTTTGGTACCCAAAAAAAATCGATTGCAATTAGAATAGTTTCAAGAGGATGATACGGTCCATACTTCTTGTGAAACAATAAGTAAATTGCAACATTATTGTTGAGATTGATAACTAAGTAATTACCTTGTACGAATTACGTAGATGCGTTCACGTGGAATGCTTTACAAAAAAAGCGCATAAAAATAGATAATAAGGACATTAAGAGAGTTTAAAATTCGCCTTGTTTTAAAAGTTGAATAAAACTATCTTCATTGACTGATCTTAAAGTAATATATATAATCAAACATATAAATGGTTATATGCTCAGGGGGATCACAGCAAATGGCGACGAAGATAAAAACAAGGCAAAAGCAATTAGTAATTTACCAGTTAAAGAACAATTTATTATAAACAACATATATAGATAAACGGCGGGAAATATGGAGAGAAGATTATGAGCTATATCTAATGACGACAGGAGTTACGCAAGAGGCGCAAAAAAATTGCATTATTGTTGCACTTAGATGGAAAAGATTTAAAAGAAATATACGAAACTCTAAAAGGAAACGATACTGATCAATACAATGTTATATGTGAAAAACTCAATCAATATTTAAACCAAAAAAAAAAAAATATCGAGGCAGTAAAAGATCAATTTATATCAGAATGCTATTCTATAAAACTGAAGCAAAAACTTCTCAAGGATAGAGAAATGAACATTGATAAATAAAATTGGTCGCAATAAGGAAATATCAAAACAACAAGCAAAAAAAACATTAAATAAGAAAAGAAATCAATTTACAGAGGAGATTGAGTTGGCAGACCATTTTAAAATAATGACTATTTCCAAAAGACAAAAACAAGTAATAGATTTTAAATCAGGAAGTAACCTAAGTGAAAATATATGTAAAAGAGAAAATGAGTTGTTATGCTTTCGATGTGGGGAAAATTATTTTCTTGGACATCAAAAAGAGTGCAAAGCTAATGGAAAAACATGCTATAAATGTCAAAAGAAAAATCATCTACCCATTTGTTGCAGAAATTCTTTAATAATGCCTTACAGGACAATACACTAAGTTAAAGAGATTAATAATAAAAACAAAAGTGAAAGCAGCTCAGATAATGAATTAGAGTAAGCGCTTGCCTTAACATTTAGTTCAAAACAAACAGGACAGTCCTATAATACAAAATCATAAAATGTACTGGAGAAAAATGTTATAAAAAAACGATTATTGACACAGGTTCAAGTGTAAATTTAATTTACAAAAACACTTTTGAAAGGATTAAAAACCACAATCCTAACTTATTACTAAAAAAATTGTCAACGGTAATATTTTCTTATGCTTCAACACCTCTAAAGTTAATAGATTCTTAAAATGCTGAAATTGAAACAAAAAAAAAAATAACTACCAACAAAATCAATATAATAAACAAAAATATTGTTAGAAATATCATGCCAATCGAAACTGCAAAGAGCTAAATATTTTAAATAGTGATAAAAATGGAAACTTTGTGCTCAACAAAGATAATGGTGTGAATTCATTGGCTAGTTAATCAAATGAAACCATGCAGCATTTTAATGTTTTCAAAAATATTGATGATGAAATTAAATCTCCACTAAATCAAAAAGATAATAACTTGCAGTATTTTGATGTAAATTGTAAAGTGACTTTGAAATTCAAAAATGATTTATTAAAATTGATTGAAAATTATGAAGATATATTCAAAGGACATGGTAAGCTAAAAAACATTTAATGCAAACTGCATGTAGATAAAAACAAACAACCTATTACACAAAACTTACTGTGCTATCCTTATCACCTTTAAAAAGATGTTTGAGCAGATTTAAGGCGTCTTGAAGAAGTTGACATTATTGAAGGTTGTAGGACTGCAAGAATGGATTAGTATTTTTGTAATTGTACCAAAAGCAAATAAAACGTTATGATTATGTCTAGATGCTAGAACCATTAAAAAGCAATTAAACGCAAAAGATACCCAATACCTACAGTGGATTCCGTAACAGATGTATGGTTCAAAAATAATGTATGGTTCAAAAATATTTGCTAAGTTAGAGATGAAAGAAGCTTACGCTCAGTTATGGTTAAATGTCGAGTCCAAAAAGATCACAAATTTTCATACAGATGAGGGAGTTTATCAACACAAAAGATAAGTATATGGTATTAACAAATTATTCGAGATTTTTTAAAAAACTATGGAACAAAGTAATGGTAAAATAGATGGAGTAAAATTTATCAGTGATGATATTATAATTTACGCATCAAATGAACAAGATTTATGAAGGAAGTTAAAACTATTGTTTATCAAAGCACGTGCATTAGGTTTGAAGCTAAATAAAAAAAAGTGTATTTTTGCTTAACCCTACTATTATGTTGGGGTCCAAACGGACCCCACGAGTAGTTTTTTTTTGAATTATATATTTATGTAGTTAGTATTTTGTTTCCAAATTTTATTTATCTGTTAAATATCAGAAGATGTACAAAGACCAAAAAAATATTTTTTGAACATGGGTTCCATTTTTTAGTTATTTATAAAATATACATCAATAATGTTGGGGTCCAACTGGATCCCAACATTATTGATGTATATTTTGCTAAAATGTAAAAACAATTAAGTTTATAAGAAAAACAATTAAGTTTTTCTTATAAACTTAATTGTTTTTCATAACTTATGGCTTTAAAAACTGTTTTAATTTTTTATTTGTAACTCAATCTTTTTCTTTGATATTTTAAGATAAATTAGTTAAATTTAAATTTCATAACAAATGTTAGAACTTATGGCTGAAAATAAAAAAAGAGTTTGTATTGGATACACCGCTGAACAGGCTCAGGAACTATTATTTGCATCACTTGATAAAGATCCATCAAGTGAAGAATAGTTAACATCTGATGATGATGAAGAGGAAGAAGAAGTTGTTGAAGTAACAACGGAAAGCTCAGAATATACTAAGTGCTGAATATACTAGATGAATATACTCAGAATATATTAAATGCTGATTTTCAAGTAGATACTCCTACAATTTCAAAAGTAAAGAAAAAGTCAACACCAGTATTAGGAGCAAGAAGATGTAGAACTGGCGGTGGAGTTAGAGGCACTAGCAGCATTTATGGTACAAATAGTCAAGGGAGAATAAATTATGCAAATCAGGTATTAGAAAGAGGAAATATACATGATAGAGCTGAGGAAATAAGTTCAGGTTAAACTAATGAAATTGTTGAAACTGAAGTGGAAGTTAGCAATACAACAAATGTTTTCGAGTGCCCAAAAAGTAATGAAATAAGGCAAAAACAAAGGCTAAGCACTTCTAAAAGTTGAGTTGTGAGCATTTTCATACCATTTCAAGAGTTTTGAGATTTGACGACAAAGGAACTCGATTATTTAGACGCAGCAATGACAAATTTGCACCTATTCTTAAGGTTTTTGACATTTGGGTACAAACACTTTCAAATAGTTTTAGACCATATGAAAATTTTACTGTTGATGAACAGCTGGTTCCATTTCGTGAACGTTGTTCCTTTGGACAATATATTAAACCCAAACGACCTAAATATGGGTTAAAGCTATGTTTATTGTGTGATTCTAGTACCGGCTATGTCTAGAATGCAAAAATTTATACTAATCGTCTTCATGGGGATGGCGCAGAAAGAAATCAGGGGCAACGAGTTGTACATAATTTAGTTGAAGTCATAAAAGGATCTTGAAGAAATGTTACACTGGACAACTTTTTCACATCAGTAACACTTGCACAAGAAATTTTGGAGAAAAAATTAAGACTAGTTGCGCAAAAATTTATTTGCGGCCGTGGCGCAGTGGTTAGAGCGCTTGCATAATAAGCAAGGAGCTCCAGGTTCAATACGACCTTTGGACATATTTTCGTGTCACGGTAAGGAAGGAGGCGTGAACTTCCTAGTTAAATGCACATCCGCGGTGTACCCTGTGACAAGATCGTTGGATCTTCTTGGGGACACCTAAAAAGAATAATTAAAAAAAAAAAATAAAAAAAAATTCTTACAGAACTTTTACCTGCTCGAACATGAGAAGTCTACTCTTTATTGTTTGGTTGGTCACCAAAAACAATTATTTTTAGTCTCATATGTCATAAAGAATGCAAAGTCAGTCATTCTGCTGATTAGCAATCATCGTGATGCAGAGTTATCGAACTGCCTTTACAATAAACCACAGAGAATTCTGTACTATAATTCAACTAAAGGGGGAGTAGATACTCTTGACCAAATCGTCTCTTCTTTTTCTACAAAGAGAATGACCGGCAGGTAATTATAATTCTAGCAATACTCTGTAAAAGTTTATGAAATCTATTATTTATTTGTCTATTTTTTATAATTCAGGTGGCCTATGGTAATCTTTTAAAACATCCTAGAGATATCTGCTCTTAATGCTTTTGTAATTTGGATGCATTTAAATCCTACATGGGATAAACAGAAGACGCATTGCAGAAGATTGTATTTAAAAGAAATCGGTAAATCTCAGGAAGCAAACCAACTCCAGTCAAGACTGTTACTTCAAAATTTGTCTTCACAATTCTATTTGCAAGTCACTTGCAAATATTTCATCATGAAATGTTGAATTAAGTTCTTCAATGTTGTTCAACGATCCACAAAATAACACAAAAAGAAGCATTGATGAAAATAAAGTAAAAGATAATATTAATTTTAGTGTGAAAAGAAAACGAGGTAGATGCAACCTATGTGTTAGATCACTTGATAAAAAAGTTCGAAGTACTTGTGATAAATGAAATAATTTTGTATGCTGTACACACAGCAAAATTCTTTGTGAACACTGTGCAAAGTAACCCATACATGCATATATATATATATATATATATATATATATATATATATATATATATATATATATATATATATATATATATATATATATATATATTAGGGCTGTTCATGTGAACACAGGAAAAAAAATTTTTTCTCGGATTTGAATGCATAGTTGTTTATTTTGTGCCATTTGACATAGTAATTGACTGTGCAAAAAATCTTTCCAATCAGATAATGTTTAGGGGGTGCTCAATGACCATAAAGTTTTACGAAAAACGTCAAAAACGTGTAAAAAGTTCCAAAGTTCCAAAAATTTCTAGAACCTGGTTAGTTAGATTTTTTCCACTGAAATATTGTCTGATTGCGTGCTATATAGATTAATTAAAGTGCAGCAGATTAACTGTCATCAGGGCACCAGACTAAAAAATGTCTGCTAGTGTTTAAAACAACTGTGTTTATATCATTTTGTTAAAATTTGTATTCATAATTTTAATACTATTATTTAACTCAATTTAGAATTTGTTCAAACAGAATAAAAAGGTTTACAAGTATAAATATTATTTTTATTTGGAATTTCAGTTTGACAACAAATGTATTAATATTTTGATAGTACCTAACCTTAGTAACCTATTACAGAAAACTAGCATGGTAGTCTGGTAGTGTATTGTTTGTTATTAAGTGCAGATAATAATAATTTCTAATTTGAAAATATTTATTGAATTTCTTTAGTAATAATTATTATAATATATTGCTGCAGCTGCATAAACCAACAACTGAATGATAAGTTTGTATAATATGGTATTGAGTTTTGATTTTCTCGTAATATTTCAGTTATCATTGAAATGGCAGCATCATCTCGTGTTGCTATCTCTACACGACTTCAAACCAAAATCTTTTTAATTGGACAACCAGAGCCAAATCTTCCAGATAAAGTTCTTCCCTTAACATCTGATGTTTTAAAAACATTTTTTTATCATCTTTATTCAACCAAAAAGTCAGTGCCTGAAAGTCTTAAAACAACTGTTGATAAACTGATTTTTATTTGGAATAAAGCCCGTATTCCGACAGCATTTCATCCGAATGTAGTCTTAAAGTTGAAAACTTTAGTCCAGGAATTTAAATTAATAAAAAAAAATTAAAACCAGATTGTCAGATTCTCAGAAATCGAGAGAGAAATCATTTACAGACACCATTGGCCTACTTTTTGACATTGCCCACAAGGATGCTGAAACCATGATCAGAATTGAAGAAGATAAAGAATTTTTATTGGATCAGAGATGTCAGGGAAAAATGGTGATGTTTGGAGAGGACAAAGAACTTTCAAAATTAGAAGAAAGAAATGAAGCAAGGAAACAAGCAGAGAGAGAACGAAAGCTAAAAGAAGAGCAAAGACAATCTGGTGCGAGTGCAATAGTTCCTGTTATTGAACCTTTACATGACGAAAGTTATAGTGATGACAACGATAACGATGCTGTTGATAATGACAAAATGGTTGATAGAGATTTTGAGATAGAAATCCCTGTTTATTACAGACAAGTCAGTAAAGCAAGTTCTTCAGGGTCAGCTGAATCAAGTTTAGCAAGTACTCCAAAACGACAATGTATCTTAGATACAATTCTTGACTCGCCTGATGTTTCATCAACATTAGACAGAATTAATCTATCTGACACAAAATTTACTATACTAGCAGCAGCAATTGCAAGGGCTGGTGGACAGAACCTCGATGATGGATCATTGTCACGTTCTACAGTCCGTAGAAAACGAACCTATCATCGATCAAATATTGAAGCCACTGTTCGAACTGAATTCTGCGATTTGGACAAACCACCATTAATCGTCCACTGGGATGGCAAACTGATGATAGATCGTACAAATTCTGCAGCCCCTAAAGCAAATGTTGACCGGCTATCTGTAGGTGTGACAGGTCACAATGTTGACAAAATACTTGGAATAGCAAAACTGTCAGCTGGAACTGGAGAAGCCCAAGCAAAAGCAGTTATTCATCTGCTTAATTTCTGGGACATAATTGGTGATGTTATTGGAATGAGTTTTGATACTACAGCCTCTAACACTGGCTCCAAAAATGGTGCATGTGTAGTTCTAGAGAAACATATAGGTAGAAATTTGTTATATTTCGCTTGCAGACACCATGTTCATAAGATCATTGTAGCAGGAGTGTTTGGATCACTATTTGGACCATCATCTGGTCCCAACATACCTCTTTTCCAGAGATTTCAGCAATATTGGCCCAAAGTTAATCAAGGAAATTTTAAACCTCTGGATGACATTCGAATGAAAATACCCCTGGTGCAAGAACTACAAAATGAAGTGATTGCATTCCTCAAAGAAAACCTGCATGTTAAAATGCCAAGGGATGACTACAAAGAAATCATGGATCTCTGTCTGTTAATACTTGGAAAACTGCCTGATCAAGAAGAGAAAAATTATCATTTCAAGATCCCTGGTGCTTATCACATGGCTCGCTGGATGGCCAAGGATATTTATTGTTTTAAGATTTATTTATTTCGAGAAGAGTTCAAGTTGACCACAAAAGAGGAAAAAAATCTCTGTAAATTTTGCTTATTTGCTAGTCTGGTTTATGTAAAATCTTGGATATCATGCACAAATGCCAGGGATGCTCCAGTTAATGACTTGTTTCTGTTTCAGCAACTTAAGCAGTTTGCAGTTGTGAATAAAACGATTTCCGAAGCAGCAGTCAAGAACTTTCAAAACCATTTGTGGTACCTTTCACCAGAATTGGTCCCACTAGCTTTGTTTTCAAACAAACTTCAAACGGAAAAGAAGCGAAAAATGATTTCCAACATGAAATTTTACGGTGAGAACTGGTCTGAAAGGTTGATCAAATTAAAGAACATTGAAAGTCTAGAGAAGAAATCTCTGGACATGCTGGTGACATCAGTTTCAGCAAGTGCGTTGCGGTCAATGAAGGTTGATATTGATTTTCTGTTCAACAACGATCCAGCTACCTGGAATGATTCCCCAGAATACCAACAAGGAAAAAATTTAGTATATTCATTGAAAGTAGTAAATGATGCTGCCGAACGATCTGTGGCTTTAATGTCGATGTTTAATGAATCGATTACTAGGAATGAATCTGAAATGCAGAGGTTAATTCAGGTGGTTGAGGATCATAGAAAGCGAGTGCCAGATGCCAGAAAGTGTACTCTGAAGAGTTATAGTCCTCGCTAGCATTAACATTGCACGAACTATAACATTACGATAATTAAATGTTAATTGCTCATATGTTTTTTTGTTTATAATTCGTATTTTAATCAATGACAAAGAGTCAAAAATCCTAGTGTTTTATTTTGGAAAAATTCTGATATAACAAAAACCGCAGAACTTTAGTCGTATTGCAGTATTTTATTTCATTAATTTCTCTGCTAATAAACCAGTCTAAAGTGGATGTGGATTGTAATTTGTACTCAGAATTTAATATTTAGAGATAATTAAAACTGATCAAATCTGAAAAATCTAATTAACCGGGTTTTAGAAATTTGTGGAACTTTGTTACTTTTTCCATGTTTTTCACATTTTTCGTAAAACTTTATGGTCATTGAGCACCCCCTAAACATTATCTGATTGGAAAGATTTTTTGCACAGTCAATTACTATGTCAAATGGCACAAAATAAATAACTATGCAATCAAATCTGAAAAAAAAATTTTTTTTGGACAGCCCTAATATATATATATATATATATATATATATATATATATATATATATATATATATATATATATATATATATATATATATATATTGTTAACAACAAAGTAATATATTATTTTTAATAAATCAGAAAAAAATTATCTTTGTTCAGCTTTTTAAACAACGAATTATTTTATTAAAAACATAATTATTTAGTTGGGGTCCGTAACAAGTGCAACTCAATTAGCGACGGCATAGTAAGATTAAGAGAAGATAAATTTCTTTGGTATTGAAATATCCAAAAATGGTAATAATCCTGATTCAAATAACTTAGAGGCTATCAAGAATGCAAGACTACCAACAACTTTAAGTGAGCTTCGTTGTTTCCTAGGTTTATGCACATACGTGTCAAGATTTATTAATGACTTTAGTGAAAAAACAACAGCATTATATGAATTATAAAAAAAAAAATAAAAAATTTAAGTGGGTCAAAAAATGTAATAATGCTTTCAATATGCTTAAGCAAAAATTATCAAGTAAATTGGTTTCGGTGTATTGGTTCACTATGAATACTGATATTGAATCACATATTGAAAAATGTCTTGAATGTCAGGCTAATTCACGCACATCAGATCCGGAACCAATTAAAATGTTGATTTTACCAGAACACACTTGTGATGAATTAGCGATGGATTTTTTTGAACAATTACCATCAGGGGAGAATTTATTTGTTATGGAAGGTATATATTCCAGATACCCATTTGTTGACATGATGAAAATCACAACGGCACTAAGTATCATAAATAAACTAGAAAGATTATTTGCTATATTTGGTTATCCTAACAAAATAAGAAGTGATAACATTTCAAAGTGAGCCTTTAAAGTTTTATTTTGAAAATTTGATAGAAAACATATTAAAATAACACCGCAATACCCGCAAACAAACCGATTTGTAGAAAGATTCATGAAAGTAATAGAGAAAACAATAAAAGCAACTCATTTTATGGGCAGAAATTGGAGAGAGCAACTTCAATATGTGCTTCGAAATCATAGATGTGCTTCTCATAATGCACCATACAAGAGTACATGCCAAATTAAGCTAGTATAGCACCACTATAAAAGTACCACACTATTGGAAACTCAATGTAATTATTTTATACAGCGACAAATATATAACCTGTTTACCTTTTCGTTTTCTTACTGTCTACCTTATAGGTTTATCGAGACGATGCAACGTTTAAAAGTATTGATAAAATACTCGGTCGCAAAATAAATTTTTACATGAAAATGCAGTGAAAATTTAGTATGAGATTTTTTCTGAGTAAAAAAAACTTGGGAGGAAAAATCTTCACCGGTATGATTAAGTCTTACTGGTGCTAAACCTTAAAAGTAAGCTTTCTTTTTGAAAAGCGCCTCTAGACGATTGAATTTGCATAGGTCGAATTTTTTTATTCATTAAGAATCGAGTAATAAGCAATAGCATTTTTTATTAGCATTTTTTTTTTTTTCATTTGACCTTTTTTTCTGAGAATTTGATTAAGATGATTTAAGCTTTATGTAGAGAAAAATGCAACACACGAGTTAAAGAATATTTTTTGACTGAAAATAACAGATGGTAATGCAAAGTGTGCGGAGAACAAAAGCCAGCATTTCTTGCCGGAAATGTTTCTCATCCTATAAACCATTTTCATTCAAAACACAAGGATATTGTTATAGAACTTGGAATTTCGGAAAGGAGAAGAGTTCGAATAATCATGAGGTAATGGTGAAGAAAATGCTAACTTCGTTTCACGTAAAAAAGTTCAATTTGACTTTGATATAAACGATACAGTAAGAGACTTCTTAAAATCGATTCTGATGAGAAACTTGCCTATGACAGTTGCTGATGACATGGGCAAGAATGAGATGATTAGAAAGGCTCTTCAAGCCTTAGGTGTGACACGGAATCGTTAAAAAGCAAAAGAGTTTATTCTTAAAGCTGGTGAACAAGTTTATTAAATTATTGCAAAGAGCATTGAAAATATATATCCATCATTGATGTTTGACTCAACGAACTAGTTTCAATACAAATGTTTTTTTCTGTAAGTATTTGATATACAAAAGATGGAAAATTGCACTATCGAACTTTGGGAATGCTCACTTAGCACAGAAGACAACTTGGGGCGGGTTTAGCTAATCAGCTAATTACTCTGATTGCAAATATAGTGAAACAGGCAAATGATATTTACTCAACTTGTTCGGATCAAGGTAAAAACATGATCAAAGCTTCTGATGCCGTCAAAGAAATGCAAATTCAAATGATCATTAGTAATGAATTTGTTGAAGAAGCACAACAGTTTGATTTTGAAGATTTCGATATGCTTGACAAAGTCACTTTTGAAGAAGAACATGTTGAAAGTTCTGAAGATACAGACGATGGGATTGAAATACTATCACATACTCAAAAACAAGAGAGAAAAGTAAATTTTTTAGAAAACAATATTGGTGCAATTTGTACCAAAATGTTTTGTGGAGCGCATGTTTGCCAATTAGCTGCAAAAGACGTAACAGAACCGTTTGAAGCCACTCTTACTGAAATAAGAAAACTTATAAGAAATTCGCAAGCGCCTAATATGACGCAATTTTTGCTGATCTCAAGAGACCACGCAAAGATATTGCTTCGAGATGGAGTAGTACTTATATTATGGTTATCAGACATGTTTGAAAAAATTGCGATATATGAACAAATCGGGACAAATAGAAATAATCGCGAGCTAAGATTAAATTATAAAACATGGAAATTTATTGAGGAATATGCAAGAACATTCAAGCTTCTATTTTATGCAATTAAGGATTTTCAAAGATCAGGCTATACCATATCGGACTTCTTTTTACAATGAATGGGAATTGTGATGAATTTAGAAAAGACTGCACGAACGTTTTTTGAATGTGATGCTTCGATTGCTGCTCTCTTATTGGATCCTCAATTTACAAGGAACAGTGCTAGTTTTCAAAGATTTATTGAGATGCCGTGGAGTAATTCATCTACCGAAGATTCATCACTTCGTAAACTCACAAAAACAACTTGCAGAAATTGCTCGACAGCCTGAAAATTTACGAGATGAAGATGAAGAACGTTTGACTCAAATTTCAGGTAGAGATTTTACTACCATTCACTAATTGATATTTAATCAGTATTTGATATCAAGTGGTTCATAAAATAAATTTTGTTCAATTACATTTAAAACCAAGAATTTTCACACTGTGTATCAATAAAAATTCAATACTATTCAATAACTTGATATCAAAATAAGTTTCGTCATCTTAGAGAATTATTCGCTTCTTCCATTTAATTTTTTTTCACAAATCAAATGAAAATAATTTAACGTCTTATTGATTTAAGGTCAAAGAGTTAAATTTTAAAGAAAAGTTTTCATCTTTTAAGTGTTTGAAAAACTTTGAAACTTATAATGATTCGAAAATCAGTTTGATTGGACAGTACTTGTTGTTTGATAAACAAATAACTATCTTTTTTTTTATGAGGTGGTCAACTTCAAAGCATACATATCATACAAATCACAAGAATTCATCAGCAAATAACATCAGCAAATAATAAATGGAGACCGGGGCTAGTTGGTTACAGGTGTAAGTTGACAAACTGAGTTTAATTTAGGAATTTTCCACCAGAAATTTCCAAAATTCACATGGAACCTTCCCACTTAACTAATTCATCTGTCAGTGTTGCATTAGGGCTATAAGCGCATGCGCATAGAAGTTATAGCGATTTTATTGTTTTTTTACTAATTTTGTAACTTTTGTAACTACATTACTTTTTCAATTTTAAAAAGTTATAGAATTAGCTACAATTAAACTCGAATAAATGTAGGTATTGTATGGTTCACTATAAGCAGTCTCTCAATACTTCTCGTTTTTGGGGATTTATAAGCCATTTTGTGAGCAAAAACCTTCTGGAGTTAGTTGGCACAATGATCATAGGGCTAGTTGGCAACATGTGCTTACAACATACAACTTTTCGCATCAGCCGTAAATTCACTTAAGTTACTACGAATACACTACGTACACTACGAATCTACAGCCATGAGAAATAATAAAAGAAAAGTAGACAGGCTTGTAAATTCTAAAAATTTTACAAAAAAATACTGTTGATGCTATTTTCATAGAAGGAAAGTTTATTCGATTGATATATGGGCAATAAAAGTCATGGTTAAAAAATATTGCTGGATAAAAGTTATCAAAAATTTTCATAAAAAAGATGCGCTTGAAATAGATGCTTAATGTTGCTAAACTCGTCTCTTTTTATATGGTGTGCCAACTTACCCTGAGAATATAGGCAACTTAACCCAGCCCGGGGTTAGTTGCATATATATTTTTTCTTATTTGGAGGCCCATTTTGGGCCACCAATTAGTTTTTTTTTTGTTTGACACTTGAATATGCTTGCCAAATTCATATTCTTTTGAACTGCAATTTGATATCCTCAAAAAAGTTCACCCAGAAATGCACAGAGCTCAAAAACTAAAACTGTAGCCAACTAGTCCCGATCTCCCCTATTGTATATAGTGAGCCACAATTTGCTTTGAAAGAAATTTTTAATATTCTTGAATATTGGCATTTAAAACGTGATGATCCTAATTGGAAGGAACTTTACAATATTTCTCAAGTTGTTTTTGGTGCTGCATACTCTCAGGTCAAAGTTGAACGAGATTTTAGTAGTTTTGCAGTGGTCTACACCTATTTGAGAACTCGGCTTTCAGATGAAACATCAAACGCGATTTTAGTAGTTTGATAAAACTTGAGTTTGCTGACAAAGTCATTATTTTTTTAAAATATTCAAAATTCGGCAATTAGTATTATGAAACAATTTTCAAGATCTCAGTATTTTGGGGAGGCAGACGCTAAAGATTGCGAGAGAAAAGTGTAGTCGAGAATTCTTCCGTCTGTAATAAATTCTGCAGATAGCTAAATAACTATACTCAACTAGCATTAGTAATGCTTACTGAAATATTCAAAAATAATGACATGGCGTGCCCCTTGATTAAGGTGGAAAACCCCTCAGAATTATAAAATTTTGGAAAAAAAATATTATTTTCTTATTTTGTGCAAAATTTATTAGAGATTCAAAATCTGAAAACCGTTTTTGAAAATTCGCAATAGATCTTCATTAGAAAAGATTTTATTGAACCCTATTATTTTAAGCTTCCTTAACAACCACCATAACAACGGCACTATTTTTTACCTTTTCTAAAAAATAGTCCAAAATCCTATTTTTTTATATGAAAAATATATCTTATCAAAGAAATTGTATTTTCCATCGTTCAAAACAACTTTAGCATAAAAATAGTTACTGGAAAGCTAATAAATATATCATAAACTTTCTACAATGGCTAAGGCTTGCAGAGTTAAACAAAGAACTGAAGAAATGAGTGGATGAAGGTGTTATGTTACACCTATATGGAACTGAGATATCAGGAGTTAAAGTTTTGAACACATATTATTCTAGATATTTTTATATAGCAAATATATGTTAATATTTATGGAGGGATATAGTAACCAAACACTTAAGATTGTGTATGTAATATTTAATTTCATTAAAAAAATGTGTTGCACATGTTTTTGAATTTTGCATTTTTGGGACATAACGCCTTCATCCACTTATGTCTTCAATTAAAAATGATAAAAGGAAAAAAATATTTAATGTAAAAAAGTACTTTGTTGCAAATAATTTTGATACGGATGTAAATATGGAATCGAATATTGTGGATATGAACATAAATGTTACTACAAGTGTTGAAGATGTAAATGTTAATATAGAAACCAATTTATTTTAACGTCATTAATTCTGATGAAATATTTGCTTTTATTAGAAAAATAAAAAAAATTTCGTCATTAAGACCAAAGTTATCTGCAATATAGTTACTGGATACCGTTTTATAGATTTAGAAATACTAAATTCTGTAGTTTTTACCCTTAGATGTCCAAATTGTATGTCATCTAAGTTGTTTCTCTCTGAGAATGAAAACAAGAGAAAAGGTCTAGCGTCTTCTCTTTATCTTAACTGCTGTGTATGCGATTATTCAAGAGAATTTTACACCTCAACATCGAATATTCAAAAAAGTTTTGATATTAATACCAGGGCTGTATAAGCTATGAGATCATGTGTTCAAGTCCATTCTGGATTCTCAAGATTTGTCTCTTTAATGGACATGACTTAACCAATGACTGCTAATAATTACAATAAAATTGTTTTAAAACTAATGCAGTAAAATCTGTAGCTGAAGACACTATGATGGATGCTTCTTAAGAATTAAAAGATTTGATGAGTAATCTTAACAAGACAATATTGGAGCGTATACCAAAAGGCCATTATATCTCGCTTACACATCTTCAACTTGACACTTTTAATGCAGTTGTCCATTTTAAAATTGGTAGACAAGCTAGTGTTTTAATCTAAGAAGAAATGAATTTAAGACCTGGAAAGTATTTGTTAGAAAGATGTAGGAAAATTAATCAAAAGAGGTTTTACTTAGCCATATATAAAAACACAGAATAATCAAAGAAATCCGAACTAGTAATTTGTGGAAAAAAGAAGAGTCGATATGACAAATATCTTGAAAATGAGCGAACCCCATATTAAATTGGTGCATTTTAAGATTTAAACTTTTTTATTATATATAGATTTGCATATTTATTTACACTATTTCGAAATTTTTAATGCTAGCATTTTTAAAAGCTGTTTTTCTCAGATGAAGACTTTTTAAGACGCCGGCCAGCATATCTAAATAACTAAAAGTGGTGTTAAGCTAAAATTTTAAGTATGAATTTGTTTGATTGTCTTCTGTGATATAAGCCTGATAGATTTTTTAAAAAATTGAATCCATTCCTTAAATAGGTAAACAAAGTCATAAAATCCGGTCAATTTTTTACATGTACTCGGTCCAATATATTAGCCTATTAAAAATTATTATGAAAAATCTGCTTCGCTCATATCACAAAACCACTTTGTTAGAACAAGTATGCAAAAAAAGTTTTGTCAAAGTTGTTTACATCTTTAGATACGTTGGCCGGGGTCTTTTAATATTTTGGTGTTTTTGGTACGTGCCACAGCTACCATTTGACCAAAAAAATAGATTTTTTTTGTTTCTTTTAGTTAATTTTGTTATTTACTTTATGTATATGAAGTTAAGTTTGTAAAGTATTGATATTTGCTGGAAAAAATTCTTCGGGGGGGTTTTCCACCTTCATGAAAAAAACGTTTTGTCCATATCCTTAACAACGTAAAATTAAAAAAACCTCAATGAAAACAATCACAGAATTGCGGTGTTAAAGGTCATTAATAAATACTTTTATACTTTTTTTTCTTGAATAGCGTCATTATTTTTGTTTTTAAATTGTATATTATCGTCGGGATGGTGGAAAAACTTATTAAGTCTAGAGTGTCTAATTGGAGATAATCGAAAAAAATAGTTTTAATATACTATCTTAAGTTTTAAGACGGACTAAAAACTTTTTATTCAAGAAGGTTAAGTCAAGTAGACCAACACACATAAGACGTCTTTTAGTAATGTTAAAGTCGTCTTTTAGCCATCTTAAAGACGCCTTTTCTAGCTAAAAAAAGACGTCTTGAAGATGTCTTAAAAAGGTCTATGTTGTGCATCAAAAAGACATTTTACAAAAAACTGCTTTAAGTGAATAAAGATGTCGTACTCGGTACGTCGTAGACGGCCTAAAGATTTATTCAATTATATTTTAAGAGAACTTTATAGAATTAAGTACCCAGATACTTTTTGGTTTATGTTGGCCCAATGTCATATGCCGACATAATACCAACCAAAAATACAAATCTTGCGTTTTAAAAGGAAATATTTATTTTAAATTATCACCGAATGTTATATTTTACATTTGGGCATAAAAATAAAATAATTAATTAAAAATATTTATGATTTTAGAGTGCTGTTGGGCCAACGTTGGACCTAGGATGCAAACATTGATTCTTAAAAAGTAAAATTAATAAAAAACGACTATTTGGGCCAACGGTGGTCCATCATTCATGTTAAAAATACTCCATGTTGTAGATACCCGAAAAATATTTTAACGAAATCTTGACTTACTTAAGCGTGCTGTTGGCATCCTGCGCATAAAATTTATTTTATTATTTTAAAATACTTTTATTGAGATATATTTTTATGAAGAATATAGTAATAAAATAATAACAATAAAAGATGTGAAATAAATTTCTAATAAATAATATCAAAGATGTGAAATCAAAAATAATGAAGTTTTGGATCTATTCTTTTAGATGCTAACCTTTTTTTTTGTAAATATATATATATATATATATATATATATATATATATATATATATATATATATATATATATATATATATTTATATATGTAAACGGTACATAGTTCTTAACTGTTTAATTTGACCCCTTTTCACTTGTATTGAAATTTTATTGTATTAAAATTGTTTTACAATAAGTGTTAAATTAATAATGGAATCAAATAATCAATCAAGATCAAGATACTTTTCAAAGAGGCGACGAATATCTAAAGCTATAGCTTCTATAATGAAATATATATCTGAAACAGAAACAGAATGGAAAACAAATAGAGCTTCTATTATTAAAGATGAGTTGAATACTTCATCAAGTTGTGACAGTAATTCAGAAAATGTTATCCCCAATTTTTCATTTATTTATAAAATAGAAAATGAATTAGATGGAAGGTTTTATAATGATTATACTTATGATGACTTTTTTCAACAGAGTAAGTACAGCAGTGATAACGAAACAGTTAATAGTGAGTTGATCCAGTTAGAACTTTTAGAGCAGTTGCGTGAGTGGTCTGTTAAGTTTGGTATAACACATGTATCATTAACATCACTATTAAAACTATATGAATTCACATCACCCCTTGTTGCCTCTAGATTCCAGAACACTGCTTAAAACTCCACGTAGTGTTGTAGTTAGAGAACGTGGCAATGGATCTTACTATTATTTAGGACTGCGCAGTGGTATTGAATGCTTTCTCTGTAACAACACGACAGATGAAAGTGTGATAACATTATGTTTAAATGTTGATGGCATTCCCTTATCTAAAAGTACTTTAGATCAATTTTGGCCAATACTATGTTATGTTATGCAATCTAAAAATCCAAAACCATTTGTTGTTGGTATATACATGGGTAAAACAAAGCCAGACTCACTTTATGAATATTTTGACCAATTTATTACCGAAGCTAAAGAATTGTTGTTACAAGGTATTTTATATAACGGAACTCTTTACACTATACAAATAGGTGCTTTTGTTTGAGACACACCTGCGAGAGCTTTTTTGAAAAATATTAAGCTTCACAGTGGATATTCTGCCTGTGAGAAATGTGTGGTTGAAGGTGAATGGTGCGGAAGAGTAATATTCACAGATGTGAATTGCCCATTACGTACCAATGAAAGTTTTTCTGCAATGGATGACCCAGAACACCATAAAGGTTCAACTCCATTACTTGAGCTTGGAATAGGCATGGTGACAGGTTTTCCAATTGATTATATGCATCTAGTCTGTATAGGTGTTGTTGGTAAGTTAGTTAAGCAGTGGATAGGTTAAGGTGGTCTTATGGGCCGTTACCCTGCAAAAAAAACTGCTGAAATTTCAGATAAACTAATTAGCATGGCTAAATGTTTTCCAAGTGAGTTTTCTCGTAAACCACGTGCTATTCATGAAATTAGTTATTGGAAAGCAACTGAGCATAGAAATTTCCTTCTATATTCTGGTATTGCTGCATTAAATGGAATTGTTGATGATGATGTTTATAAACATTTTTTGTTGTTGGTCTGTGGAGAAAGTATTTTAGTGAACCCTCTACTATGTAAAACTCATTCAGAGTACGCTGGCAGTCTCCTCAAATTGTTTGTTCAGCATGCACACATTTTGTACGGAAAAGAATTTTTAGTGTATAATGTTCACAATCTTGTGCATTTAGCCTCAGACGCACAAAGATTTGGTCCTCTTGACAGTTTTAGTGCATTTCCATTCGAAAACTTTTTGGGAAAGCTAAAAAAGTTGATAAGAAAACCTAAGCAGCCAATACAGCAAGTTGTAAAACGATTAGCTGAGATGAAAAGTTTTTCTGTAGAACAAGATACGATTTCCTATGAGTTTGTTATGTCTGGCAAACATGAGCAAGGTCCCATTTTATCAATATTTTCAAATTGTGCTCAGTATTTAAAGTTGAAAACTAGCTGTTTTTTAATAAGTGTTTCTGAATGTTATAAAGACTTGTGTGTTACAAAGCAAAAATCAGTATTGCCTTGTTAAAAACATTGTTGTTCAAGATAGTAAAATCATTTTTACTCTGCCATAAATTTATTTCATCAAATGATTATTTTGACTACCCCCTACAATCAAGCTGCCTACACATAGTGTAGTAAAAGATGTAAACACGGACCTGATTATTTTTCCAGTGTCGGATATAATAACCAAGTGTATACTTATAAAGTTGGATAACACTAGATATCTTGCTTTACCTTTCATTCACACATATTCCTGAATTTCTTATTTCATAAAAAAAATATAGAGATTACGCAATTAACATGTATTGTTGATAGTTATATTAGATAATTATACAATTGAAGCATTTGATTATTTGTCTTTAAACAGTTTTTTGTTTTACGTTATTTTGATTTTTATATATTGTTGTGTGACACACAGTTTAAAGTTTATTAATTTAGAAAAACTATGGCTGGTGGTAAATATATAATTGTAGAGTTTGTTGGAGATGAAGTAGAACCTGTTCCTTTAACGTGGTTGTCTGGAGATAAAAAGTATTGTTATTGGCCACCATATCATATTACTTCAAAGATAAAAAAAGCTGTTCTTACTTCTTAAATACCTAATACAGACAATAGGTCTATGCATGAAGTGATTCGATCATTTGGAACTGCGGGTTTTTCTTAACATTGCACTTGAACTGTCTGTTCAAACAAAAAATTATGTTTATTTCTTAATAATATTTGATTAATTTATGGAATGAACTTTTTAAATGAATTTTTTTTTGTCTTGAAAATTAAAAACAAAATGAAATATGCAACTAAGTTGTGTTAATAGATACATATGAAAAAGCAATAGAAATTGCAACAAGGGCTGAATTAACCTCTACAACAGAAGTTGAAGATAATGTTTTAGATTTTAAAGTACGAAGTCGAGCATCAAAATGAATGCTTTTCATAGTTTGGAAGAATTTAAATTTGTTCATGATGAAAGTCACAAGGAAGTTAGAGTAGCAAAGAACAAAAAAAGTCTGTTGCCATTTGCTCCCACTGTTCCTTCTGGACTTCCTTCTGCCATTAGTAAGAATACACTTTATTTTCCGTTTGTAAATATTTTTATTATGAATAATACACGATACCGTCTTAATTATCAAATTTAACAGTAAGATAAAGACTTACAATTTTGTTTAGAATACCAATAAAAAGTGTTTGTTTATTTTTAACCTTATTATTCTTTAATAATCTGCTTCATGCAATCATTTAAAATAATCCAGATGGTGGACTAATACTTTTTGTGCTCTTCCTAAGTCATTTGATACTATTCATTATCCATAATAGTTGCTTACAAGGATATTTTTTCCCAAAAAATTATATTTTTACGCAGAAAAAAGTCAACGGGTGCACAAAAATGTTCATTGTTACTGTGAATATCTGGTTTAACTTGTCCTTGTGAGTGACACTATAGTTATATATATATATATATATAAATTTTTCAAGGTAAAAAAAGATATTTTTTTTAGATAGCTCTACACCAAATTTGGTTGAAATAAGACCATTTATCAATGCACCCAAAAGGTGGTCACACTTTACATTAAATGATGACAAATTGTCTCCAAAACATTTATCAGGTTAATTAAAAATAAATTATCTTTATAATTTATATAAAATGTATACTCAATAGTGTATAAAATATTTTATAATACTTATGTGAAAATTAGGTTCTTTGTCACAGTGAAGGTAACCTAGCCCACGTAGAACAATTAATATTTTACTTTTAAAATATATTTACTACAATATTTATAGGTATTAACCAACATATGTTGCAACTGATAGTTGAACAAAAGGAGGAGATCAAAGAGCTATGCATGGAAATAAAGACATGCAATGCAATGTTGAATGAAGTATTAAAAAAACTTGAAGTATGCTCTCAGAACACTAAAGCTCCAGAAGGTTTTAAAATATCAGCGACTTGGGCAGAGACTAAAGATTTTGATGACAAACTTGAATGTAGTGACTTTAAAAATCCTATGGTAAATTCAACTTATTAAATTAGTTAGCTCAACAAACAAATAGTTTACTAGATACAAAATTTTTTAAACGTTAAAAAAATATAACTGTCGTTAAGTTTTTGCTAATAAGCTATTTAAAAAGTTTTGTATTTTAAATTTCAGATTGCTTTTCTAGGAATGACTGGTGGAACTGATGTAAAATATACAGCTAGAAACGTCTTAAAAAGTTTGTTTACGCATGAATTGGCACTTGAAATGAACTGGATGGGGAAAAATGGAAAACACAGTTTTTGTTCATTGGCATTGAGCAATGTCGTAATACAAGCAGTTCGCTCCAATTTTAGGGCAGCTAAAGCAACAAATCATGAAATAAAAAATGCTATTATGAACTGTTATCGCTATGCCAAAGATAGAAACGGTGGTAGGGCGCGACCTTTGAAAAGACCGCGTGCTGATCCAGATAGTGAAGATGAATACAATGACTAGGTCATCAATTAGATGTACACGTTCGCTTTTTTAGTTAAAATGTAATAAAATGTTGATATATTTTTTTTTTGTTTATAACATTCCTCCCTACTTCTTATCTTTTCATTTGCAATAATTTGCATAATGTTAGGTGCAATCGACCCGTATAACTGACAATTATCAGAGATAGCAATATAATTATGTTAAGCCACCACATTGACCCGATGTCGCGCAAAGTATAATGCCAATGTTGGCCCGTACTAGTTAGCCATTTTTGGGCCGATGTTGTTCGTTGTATCACGCCAATGTTGGCCCATAGCAGAAAGCCAACATCGGACCAACGTTAAGATAGTTGGCTGCCAACAATGGGCCGATGTTGGGCCAATCAGTTTATGCTATCTGGGTAATGGTATATTTAAGTTGCTACTACCGATTATAGTGGGTATTGACATCAATAATAACACCTTAAACCAAGTTCAAGTTCTTACTGTGTTTAATAGAAACATTATTACAGAAGAAAAAAAAAACTATTTAAAAAAAAGAATAATAAACTTAAAAAGGTACCTGTAATACTATTAGTTGGATTGTTACCAAATGAAGACTCCATGGAAGAAACGGTACGGTCACACTTTTTCATTTTGAGATAATTCGTTATTAAACTTTTAAACCTATATAAGTTTTGAATTTTTTGGAAAAATGTGTGCATTTTTAAAGTATATTGCAAAAATAACCATTTTTGTATACAATTAAAGTTATATTTTCAATTTAATTGAAATAATTTTTAATTTAGACTTTCTTTTTTAAGTGAAGTTTTTTTTGGACTGCCGTTTTTTCCCCGGTATAAAGTCTTTTTTAGTCTTTAGATCAAGTAAAAGGTGAAATTATCAATTTTTTTTGTATTAGCTTATAAACAAAATTAGACAGGAGCTTTTTTATCAACAGACTTCGCCACTGGAATCTTATTTCGACCTTAAAACAGTCTTGGGGCCAGTATAAATTAAAAGTACTTTTTTGTTGTTGATGACAAAATGCAATTTCTCTTTTTAATTCTAAGGTTTAAAGCCTTGCTCAAACAGATTTCGCAAAACTGTATGTAGAAACAGGTATTTATTGGATGGAGTCTTTCCTGATAATAAATGAGCTTTAAATTGTTATTGATAAATACAATCTAACCAAAAAAATAATATTTATGTTTATTCTCAATTTTTATCTTAATATTTATATTTCATCTTGTAATTATAAATTATATTAGTTGTTTCAGTTTAAATGCGCAGAAAGAAAAAACAAATGAACTTTTAAAAATCCTTTAAGAAATGTTAACAAAAAAATAGAAAAAAAAAAAAAAAAGTACTAATTACAAATGAAAGGTGTCTATTTATTCCTCATCTGCAGAACCAATATTTTTATGAAATGTTTTGACAAGCGTCTGATAGTAAGGCAGAGAATCATAAAACTCTATATAGGATCTGAACATTTTTAATATTTGTAGGTCTCTGTACTTTGCCTCAAAGATACAAAGTTTTGCATTATTTAGAATTGGGATCTCAGCTTTTACAGCTCTCTTCCTATTATTTTTCAAATTTGTTTTTAACAATAATCCATTCCACGAATCACGATGAAGCATAATGCCAGTTGAGTCTCCTCTATAACAAATTTCACGAACGGGACGTGTTAGAATTGGACATTTGTTCTTATAAAATCAGTTTTATTTTTTATCATATCTTGGATCAGTTCTACAATTTGAAATATAGTGGGTCTTTTACGAATATTTCTGAATGTGTTAATCCAATCTGATGGAACACATGCGGGTGCTTTGCAATTAGTTAACCCCATATCTTTATCACATTCCATGTAAGAATATCCGCTTTCTGGCAACAAAACTTTAATGAAGACAAACCTTTTTTATTTTCATGAATAAGGAAATCCCTAAAATGAATTAATGTATAACTTTTGTTTTGGCCGGCACATGAATTAAAAAATAGCTCTACAGATCGAATTTCTTTGTATGAATGCTTCATAAAAAAATCATATAACATTGAAGCTACCTCACCAGGCCCTTTTATAGAAATAGTTTCATCATAACAATACAAAAAAACTTCATTACTTTAAACCACGTGAATCTTAAATAAATAAAATGCCAATTTTCTTCTGTAGTAAAAGTCATTGGTAAATAGATTTGGCAAGTTGAGATTTTTTCGGAAGTCAAAAGCAATAGACTCAAATCTTTGTTCCCTTAGTGCTTTAAATTGTGCATTTTGTTTTCTAAAATAAAATAATTCTGCTTTTTTGTGGTGTTATTCTTTCTGTAATTCTATCTCATCTAATTGTTGTTTAAGCTTTTTGCATTCTGAATTAAAAGATAGTTTAATTTTTATTGCTTCGATTTTAATTTTAAACTCATCACATTTAGAGCAAGTGTCAGTCCAAGGGTACCAAAAAGAAATGTTAAAACTAGTGTTAAATATATTGTGATAAGATTCATATGAAAATTTATCATTTCCATACTTGATTTTAAACAGGTTTAATATCTTGGTAATATTCAGTTCCTCAGGAAGATTTATTTGTCTAGTTTTATTTTGAGCTTAAAAATAAAATATGTGATTACATTTCTTCTTTTAGAGCTCTCGACTTCCGATAGAAGAAATGTGATCACATATCTTATTTTTAAGTTCAGGAGTAAAATTTTTACAATGATTTTTGTGTTTTCCTCTTTGAAAAAACGTTATTTTTACATATGATTAAAGTTATTGAAAACTTGCAGTAAGTGTAAAGATTTAATAATTAATGTGTTCAATAAAAAATTATAATTTGCCTGTGTTTAAAAGACTTCTTTTTATTGTCTCCAATCTTCCCTTTTTTATCCCTAAGATTAAAGTAAATGCAGAAATGCAAACTTGAACAAACGAACTCTTATTCGTAATTACCTCGATTTTTTTTTTTTTTTTTTACCACCCTTTGTTTTTCTGTCACTGCAGACTAAACAGTCTTTGACATTTTTACTTGGAACTTGTGCAATAAAACGTAGCTTTTGGTTGAGGCGTTCATTGTCATCTAATGATGATCGCCTTCCTCTTCGTTCATTTTTGTGGATTTTACAACTCTATCTTTGAATCCAATAGTACTTTCATCAATTGTAATGTTACAAGATAGGAGAAAATTTTAGAACAGGAATTTTTCATTTCTGATACAACTTGATGCACTTTCCTTGCACGTCAATTCAATTTATTAGACGGATTTGATGATGGGGATACCTGTAGCATCCAATGTAACTGAAGAAACCGAATTCGAGAGAAAACTGCTGAAAAATGGCATGTAGTTCAGGCAATCACAAGAGAAATAATGTTTTATGCTTCATTTTTCATTCAGAGCCATATTCAAACTAGTACCAAAGTAAGCATGAATTTCTTCAAGTGTCTCATCTTTCCATTTATGCCAAATAGAATGATATTCCAAATCGTTATTTTTAAGTTTTGACTCAGCATAACGATTAGTTTGAGTTACAATATCTGCAAGTTACTCATTAGTAAAAAATAACTTGAAAAAATCTAGTTCACGTGCTGTTTATTGCATGCTGAGGGCCTACATTTGCTACTGTAAATGGCAATGCTTCAAATGCTGGAGTATCTTGCACTTCTTTTGTCCATCCTATGTTCAAAGCAGGTCCATTATCATCAGTTTCATTTAGTTCAATATCTTCCTCTGACTTGATATTTCTGAGAATTCAGTCTCAGATTCACTAAAAGTGTATTCACTGTCGCTTTCAGTTCTTGTTTCATCAAATGCCTTCAATACTTCTTCGGTTGTATAACGTTTCCTTGCCATTTTTAAATAAATTTTTATAAAAGTTTCTAAGTGTATAAGTAAGGTTAGAGGTTTAAAAAATGTTATTGAAAAGCACTAAGTTGAAAACACTCTATAATATTACCCTTTGAACCTTAAATTAATTAAACATTAAACATCAACATAGTAGATGTTCCGTGGCAAGGGACATGAGACCGCAACAACAATGTCATGATGTCTCGTCACGCGGGACATTGGACCGCAAATGGTTAAATTAAGATTAACCAGATTATCTGTTACTATTTTGAAAAACAAAGTCCTAGAGCTATCAATATAAGTCTTGATAATTAAAAAAATAAGGAAGTAAACTTGGTGGATTGATGTCTTTTTGAAAATACCGAGCAATTATTACATTCTTAAAAATAGTTCTTTGGGCTGGTAGTTTTTTGTATAATGAAGAAAAGAGATTCCATCAACCTTTAAGTATCCATCAAATCATTTATTTGATTTGAATTCAAATAAAAAATATACTATTGTGGTTAGTAAAGTGTAAAAAGTCAAAAGTTTCAAAATGTGACCCTGCCGTTTCTTACCATGGAATCTTCAATTATCAAACCCCGCCAATTGAGCGAATAACTTGCTAGAGTCCATATTTGTCACAGGAGAAGTGAGGCTATTAGTGCTGGCGAGGCAGCGACATGTTTCTTTAAACATTCTGTGATTTAATGAGTCGTTCGAGTATAAGAGGTTGTTTCTACTCATTTTTGCATTATCCACCCTCGTAGGGTTGAGTGCAGGTAAGCTGAAATATTTGAATTGTACAAGTTAAATATTGATTTCAAACAACCAGTTGATTAGTGCACCTATTTTCTGGGTTCTCCTATGGCATATGATTTTTTTGAAAGCCAGAGCAAAACGTCCTTGAAAACTCACAGCAGTTTTAGCCGCAATTAAGGCAGAAGAATCTCAAACTCTAGCGCTACATTATTGAGAGAATAGTTTACAGATGCTCCTGTGTCAGTAGAAATGTTAACTTGTGATCGATTGCTGAATACAATCTCATATTGCAGTTGATTCCCAAAGCTTGAAGAGTGGAAAGGACCTCTACCTGTAACCATTTCAAAGCTATTAACACCACCAGCGTTCGCCCCAGTGACGACGCTAGTGGTGTTACATTTGCTATGATCTGCCTGACATCAGGATCAAATTTGCCAGGATCTGCCTCATCATAACTAACTTACATCAGACAATCAGGAGAGACTCTTTGGGAGGCAGACAGATATATTAGTCTCATATACCCCATTAATCACCATAGGACTGAAGAGTTCTTTCCCCTGCATCTTGATAATCAGCTTATCCACTATGGCGCAACGAATATCGTTTACAAAACGAGAGTTGAGGTCCGTGCTTCTCGTTAGAGTAACATCAAAGATCAGACGTACAGTGCCAAGCATCACAATCATTTCATTGCTTAGGCTTGTGAACCAATTCTGCAATGTTTGACAATAAGAACTTGCTAAAGAGCTGACGGGCAAAGTTAACATAGTTTTCAACCTTTCACCACGGATGGCGTGTAGCGTCATCATCTCCCTGTTGGGATTGAGGTGCATGCCTTACAAGCTGGATGGAGAAGCCATCGTGGTTTAATGGGGACACAATATTTGGAGAACAACCCGATTCTCTTATTTAGCTAGCTGCATTTCATTTAAAGTTGTACTAATTTAAGAAGCGGATTTCCGGTAGATGTGGGTAAGGAAACCCCACTCATATCCAAAGAAACTGATTGGGCGGAAGAGGAGCTAGTTGGATTAGTTCGTGAAACGAAGATTGATAAAGTTCTTGTTGAATTACTCTTTGTTCCATCTGAACTTCCTCCAGCTACCCCCAGCCGGAGAAGACATTGTTAATAGAAGCACAAGGATCTTTGAAGCCATGTATCTTAAGGGCACATTCTATTAGGTAGTGAAAAAGATTTATGAGGGATACCCATCAGTCACTATTGATTCTGGCCATGTCAAAGGAGAATTTCTAATCAAAGATGGTTAGAAAAGGGGTTAAATAATATTTGAACTCAATTACAAATATATTTTGAATGGGAAAAAAGGTTTTATAGCTGTCGCGTATAAAAATAGGAACACATTTGGGAAGTTTAAGTTCTATGATTGGGAAAAACTATGCAGAGATATGAAGAAAGCTGTTGGGGTTAAAGGAGTCTATATAAATATCTACATTTAGCAAAAGGCATCTTAAACTTTTTGGAAGAAACGATGTGAGAAATAATCAATCCTAAACCGAAGAGCGCCGATTGTCTTTCGAACAGTCTCGAAAGAATCTCCGGGTCACTCAGGGATTTGGGAATCTTGACTTATCCAACAGATAAAGCCTCAAACAAGCTGAAAAGAATCGGGCAGCTAATAGATAATGAAAATATTAAAAAAGATTTAGCTGAGAAGGAAATAAAGAGGATTGAGCGAAAAATCCAGATGATCAAGGAGGAGATGTCGGAAAGAGGTTTCTGAACATCGAACAGAACATAAAAATCTTGAAGAAAAAAAATATGTTGATGCTAAAGCTCGGATAAAGAAACTACAGGGAGGCTTAAAAAGCCAGTTCGCACAGATACGCGACCTCTTTGAAAGGATAACAGGAGGAAGGGGTAAGTACATTGACATTCACTAAAAAAATAAGAGCAATATTCCTGGAACAGGGAATCATGAAAGGTTCGGTGCTGACAGCTATTACCAAATCAATAGTCTGGCTAGTTAATAGTCTAGTTAGAGTTCCACCAACCGCTCCAGATGTATCACCACCTGGGCCTGTCAAAACGTCCAGGGCCTGATCCTAAAGATAAAAAAGGGCCTTAAACAAGTTTTATAGACGTGCTGCAATGGCTCGCGGGGAAGACTGCTGACGTATTACCTGGCATACTCGTCTCTATAACTGCCTGGATAATCCGAGTCGCAGCCAAATTTGTAGGATTTCTTTAGAATCTCTAACTTGCTCTCCTCGCTGGTGTGGGACATATGATTGCTGCAGTAGATAATTACAACCAAAGACGCGTTAGATCAAGAGCAGTTGGAGAAAAGAAGGATTAGATAATTATAGTCTTGGGAGATGCAGGTTTTCCTGGCGGGCTAGTCCCGGGCGGTATAGTTCCTGTCGTGATTTGGGACCCGTCAAAGTTCGTACCGAAAGAAAACTCCATAGGAATACCGGAACTGGCAGACATACTAGCAAATGGGAGTGATGGTATTTATACTTCCATGATGTGCATCTATCCTAGCTCTGAATTCAATGAAAAATTTGTCTACACCCCAGCACATTGTTTACCTAACTTGATATAGCTAACTTGTTTACCTAAATAGACAACGTGAAACTCACGAATGATAAACCAATGCTTACTAATGGAATTTTCCGCTGTCCTCTTAGCATTGAAGACTTCGAGTCTCCGCTAAGCAATGTGAATCCTGACTTCTCATTCCGCGTATAATGTGAGTACGTGTAACAAACATTTTATTTCCCTATTCCTCGCGCTCCAGATACGTGGCGCGACCCACCTAACAAGATTATCTACCCAATCGTGATAGGCTTTGAGATGAGTATAACTAAGGCTGGGTGTGGGGCTTGGATGGCCATGCTCTACTATAGTAATCCTTTAACTAGAGCACTATATAGGTTCCACGTGTAGTACACAATCAGAAGGATCTTCTGGCAATGGTGTTCCCCTACTAAATCCAAAGATTTTGATCACTGGAATATTAATGCTCATATGAGAGGTCTGAGCAAAATTGGAAAAGAGTTCGACATTCATGTGGGGGAGGAAAAACAATCATGATAGAGTTTAATTGGGAAAGAATTATGCCCCTCAATAGGATTGGGATCACAATCATGGTTTTTGTAATATAACAAACGCAGACTTGTGTAGGACAGAAGAACTGGTGAGTTTTTCGCCATAAAAATGGCTGCTGGTCAAGTTCCTGAAATTACAAAAGGGGTAACTAAATCAGGTTTTAGATCTTAGAAACTATAAGGGGTTACATCGTGTGTGTTCTGTCAGCTCAGTTGGCAGCTCCTTAAAGCATGTTTAGGTCTTCAGCCAGCGCATAGGATGCGTAAAAGTATTTTTGTTCGTCGTTGAGAGTGTCCATAAAGGTCCATGTATCGAATGCGAGTATAGCTTTGGTGAGGGCAACCTGAGTATTATTAGCGTCATAGAATTTAAAGTTTATATGGTCTATGCAATTTTCAGATCGCATTTTCCGCCACGACTTATTGTTTAGATCCCTCAACGCTAAGAGGGCTGAGTTATTGTGGGCGACAGCATCGGGAACTGTGCGAGACCTACCTTAGAAACATGAACAACTCGAGTCAGCAGTGTCACATAAGACTAAGAAACATCATAGTTCCTGGAGGCCCTGATGTAAATTTCACTTATCCGTGAGCAATCTGAAATTTTCATGACGGGTTTGTTAAGACACTCAAAGTCAGTATATACGCCGATTGGCGCGCTTATCTGCCTTTTAGCTATTCTTAAATTTTAGTGTATTTTTGCCGAACTCCTACATCATTGTCATTTGACGTTTTCAACTGATGCCTAGACAATTCTTGCTGTGAGCCTCCAGAAGGTGAGCTCTCGAGAAACATGCAGGCATCGTCGGCAAGGGTGCTTCAAACCCATACATTTACTCGTACGATAGCACATCTCTGCCAGATTCTTGATCCAGAGAAAGTGTGTTCCATTTGGATTAGCCTTATCTACTATTAGTAGGAGGTCAATGGCCATGCCTTCCAACTCGTTGTTATGAATTGAGTACAACTCTTTCTCCCATGTGAAGATGTACACCAAGAGCCCGGAGTTCAGACGCTCAAAACTTTCGACATCTGCGACCCTCACCGGGAAATCAATTCCTGTGAAGTTGAGCTCACGTAGATACTGACTGGGCTTGGATATTTCGCGGATAGAATGGCTCTCTCAAAGAATCTGTTATCCCTATTCTTCCCGTTAATAAGGGAGTGTCTGCGGATGTATGATGGTATCTTGACATGGCTAAAACCGAGGAACAGGCATTACTAGGCAGTGCCAATGTCCAGCGATTTACAGCTAACGAGGCTCCAGCCAGATTTTTCGTTTACGTACGCTTCCAGCCACTCTATGATCTTTTCCCTCGATCTCACGAATATATCCTCAATTTCGTTTTTATTAAGGATCGTTATTGTGTCGCTCTTCAGGTAAAAGGTTTTCCTAACAGTTTCTACCCTATCATCGTCATAGACACTGCCGACAGTATATCTATCTTTTCCAAGTTTAGCCCTAAGGATGAGTGAGATTTTTTGCCCTCAATCCTCTATCTTCTTTTCCAATACTTCATGGATGCGGGAGCCATGTCAATCAGACACGCTGACGCATCAGACTATAGCCCATACCCTGGAGATGATTAGAGTCCAACCCTAAGACTCTGAGTGTTAGTCAAAACTACCATTATACATCTACTACACTAATCAACATTAAAGATTAAAAAGAAGAGAGGTAATATAACTATAGAAGTAGGTGAGTTGTTTTAAAGTCTTTGTGCAGAAGATCGAACGGAAAATAATATTTAGTGCTTAAAATGTAAAATATCTTTCAATTTATGCGCAGGAGTTAACAAAAAAACGATGAAGTATGTATGTGATGGCTGTGTTTAATGACAATTAACTCATTATTGAATTCCTTTTTTTTTTTATTAGCCATTAAATCTTAACAAAATGACCATTTTTGCTGAATTTGTTGTAAATAATAACCTAATAATTGTATTTTTGTAAATAAATAGACCTTTTTGCGATTTTAATTTTAGCGTAGTATTATTTACAATTTAAAATTAAAGTCTTTAAATGGCGATTTTTTCAAATCGCTGTATTACTAATATTTCATCTTCACAAAAAATTAAAATCCTCATTTTAGGAAAGATTATTTCATCTTTTTATGTCTATTAAAGACAGTGTTTACCCAAAAGGGACTTTAGTTTGAGTGAGAAACTAATACCCAGCTAGCCTATACAGACGGGTCCAGTACGGTATTGAACCGGGGATCTGGTATGGTTATCATCCGGGTTATGGCACCGGGAGTCAGACGGGAACCGTAAAGTTTTCCCGGGAGTTTACGCCACATCAACTGTATTAGAATTTACCTCATGCGTGAAAACTAAAATTGCCATTTTGTTGTGTGAAAGTTTTTGCGATATTTTGTTAATATTTTATTTCTTTTACGCTTTAAATTTGCTTCTTGTTCAAATAGTGGTAGATATTTTTTTGCATATATTTTTCAAATATTTCGTTAAAGTTATCCGTTTTTAAACTACTATTTTCGGATAAGAACAATTTTTTTACTGTTTGATTATAGTAAAATCTTACTTAGGATAATTTTTTTACTAACAGTATTTTAAGTATTACAGTTTCATTATATGTTTGCAGTAACTGCTTATAGATAATTCTATGTTAATTTTTGCAAAATGATTGAAGCATTAAGTTGAATACACTGGTTTTGAGTTGTCTGAGATACTGTAATTACACTACGCGAGAAAGCAATTACAAAGAGTGGACATTGCGCAGTTTCCTTAAAATCCTTTAAACATACTTTGAGCGGTATTTTTATGGACATATTTGAGTTGATTTGTAAAGTGTAAATTGAAGGCGAGTTTTTTGTGGATGGGAGTTTTTTATAAGAAGAGAAAATGTAGAGTTGAAACGCTGCGTTCGCCGCGAGAAAGCAACATATACGTTGTTAATAATTTTTATCGCATATAATTTATAAAATCTATCTTCATTTAATTTATAATAAAACTATTTTGGTAATTGGGGAATATTTATAACCTAATAAGATTTTATTACCCATGTTCTTTTTTTATATTATTTGTAATTATATTATTATCTATTTTTTGTTTGTTAATCAATTTTGTTAAATAACAGAAAAACATTTTGTAAAATTACGAAGATGTAAGTAACCTTACTATGAGTTTAGACAGAACAAAACGTAGAAAAATTGCTGTTGAAATAGCAAGAATAGTGAGAGAAGTATCATGCAATAAATCCGAGTTGTTGAATAATATTTTAGTGTTTAATTCTTCTAAATCATGTCCAATTGTCAAAAATACTTTGTTACTTGAGTCTTCTCCCAAAATTCCCGAAAATTAATGCTGGTCGGATGACAATATAAATTTACCTTTTATTAACTCTATCGTAAGTTTTGAAGAATCAAGTGATAACATTGAATGGAAAGCTTGTTTGCATGATGATTTAGACAAAGATGATATTGATGGCATCAATTGCGTAACAAAAGTATTAGATGAATTAAAGCAATGGACGATTGCATTTAACATGTATCATAGTGCTATAAATAATTTGCTTTAGATTTTACAAAAATCAAACTTAGGATTGACTAAAGATGCTAGAACAATTCTTAGAACTGATTGAAACATTATTATTGCTTCTGTAGCTGGTGGTGAATATTTTTGTAAAGGATTAAAAAACTGGTTACCTTTGCTCCTAAATAAATTTTCAATTTCATCTAATACTACACAGCTTACAATTCACATAAATATTGATGGTATTCCTTTACTTAACAGCTCAAACATTTCTCTGGCCAGTTCTTGGTTCGATTGTAGAACTTGAAGGCAACATTGTATTTCCTAGTTCTTCTCAGGAATGGTGGAGGCAGCTTGACACAATTTATCAAGCAAAACATGGCCTATTTAATGAGATCTAAGCAAGCGCGACAGTGTAACTTGATTTGCCAACGAGGCAAATTTAAATTTTGTGCACTGCAACGCTTTCAGATTTTGTTTAGTGAGTATTCATTTCAAATTTGTATGCCCACATTTAACAGCAACATATTAATCTTGAGTTATTTATTTAGATCAAAATATTTAGCCCAGAAAAGTAATACTTGCTAAATGGTATAATAATAATAATAATAATTTAACATGTATACTGCGGCATCAACATAATTGTTTTATATGTATTTAGGTGCTGCTAAACAAAACTTTGCCAAAAAGGTCATAACCAAGGAGATGCTTGAGAAGTAACTTTCTACGTGGTTTGGAAATTCACGGGATTGTGGGGAAGGGAGCCGAAAACCGAAAAGGAAGCATGCAACAGAACTAAATAAGAAGAACAGAATGTAATACAAGTTCCTGATGATGCAGTTAAAAATGTTAAAGAGTGAACAATGTTTTTTGATCTAGCATCAGTTAAGAATTTACAAACTGTTTGCAATCTGTGAAATCTGGTACGGTGGAGTTTTCCCGCCACGGCGCTTCTCCGTGCCTCATGGCAAATCCCTCTTGTTGTATTATATAGTTTAGTTGAAAATAAAGAGTATTAGCTGGAAAGACGTGTCTATATAAAAATTGAAAGTCTTTTCCCTGTCTTAAAATAGTTTATATTTTAAATTGGCGCCCGATGAGGGACTGAAAGTCTTTTCCCTGTCTTAAAATAGTTTATATTTTAAATTGGCGCCCGATGAGTAGAAAGTTGTTGCTTTATTGAGTTAGTTTAGTTCTTGTTTACATCGAGTTTGTTTAAACATCAACAAAGTTGTTTGACATAAGTTATAATTTCAGAGATTGTTTTGACATTCATACTCATTTATTATGGCAGCCTTAAATAGGAAAATATCGCGAAGAGCGGGTCTACAAAACGACATAAACGAAATTAATGAGGAAATCGAAACGAACTTGTTAAATAATGGTGATAATAATTTAGTCATTCTAAGAGGATTGAGGAACTCATTAAGTAGCAGTTTAATAGAACTTAGAGAAGTCGAGGAAGAAATTCTTAATTTAAAGGAGCCAGACGACATTGCTGAATTCGTCATTCAGTCCAAAAGATTTGTACGTCATTCTAATCAACTTCTTGCACAAATTGATTACAAAATAAATTTTCAAAAAGTGTCACCCAATTCTCAATCTGTTAGTTCACAAAGCATCTCATTTAACTGTAAATTGCCTAAATTAGAAATACAAACCTTTGATGGAAACCCTCTAAAATGGTATTCATTTTGGGACCAATTTAATGCCACCATTAATCAAAATGATTCCTTAAGTGAAATAGATAAATTTTCATATTTAAAAAAATATTTTCTTCATGCTCCTCTATCAGCCATATCAGGTTTAACATTATCAAATGAAAACTATAAAGAAGCAATTGATATTTTAAAGCAACGATATGCAGACCCTCAAGTGCAAATTACTGCACACATGGAAACCTTGTTAAAAGTTCGTCCTGTGACATCAATGGATAATCTTGAACAATTGAGGAAGCTTTATAACGAGATTGAAATCTGTATCAGAAATCTAAATTCATTAAAAATGGACATCACTTCATATGGTTGTCTATTTATACCTATTCTTAATGAAAGAATACCTGAAGAGTTAAAAATCCTTATTTCAAGAAGGTTTGGTAATAATATTTGGTTGTTAGAAAAAATGTTGGAATTTTTTAATGAAGAACTTTTAGTCAAAGAAAGATGTCAAAGTCTTCATGGACAGAAAGTACAGAAACGAAATAATGTGAATGGAAACATTCAATTTACTACACAAAACTTACATGCCCAAGGAGGTCAAGATTATAATAAGTGTTTGTATTGTCAAGGTAACCATTCCTCTACTAAATGCTGTGTAGTCACCAATATTGAAGCTCGTGTAGCCACTCTAAGAAAGTTAGCAAGGTGTTTTGTTTGTCTACGAAGTGGTCATATAAGCAAAAATTGTAGTAGTAATTTTGTATGCAATAAATGTGGTAAACGCCACCATATCTCAATCTGTCAAAAGGACAGTGATCAAAGTAAATATAAAAACCCAAAAAATCAAGAAGCAAAAGAAACTAATGCAACTCACACATGGTCAAACAACAGCAATGCTGTACTTCTTCAGACTGCCACAACTCAAGTTTCAGATTGTCAAAATTCTCAATCAAAAAAAGCGTGTTTAATGTTTGACAGTGGAAGTCAGTTTTCTTACATAACTGAAGAGTTTAGAAATGCCTTAAAACTAAAAACTTTACGAAAAGAGAGGCTCATTATTAATACCTTTGGAAACTCAGTTGGTCAAGTAAAAGAGTTAGATGTAATTCAACTTTATGTGAAACACAAGATTAACAAAGGGTGGACATATTTAGAAGCATTATGTATCCCAGAGATTTGCACCCCTATTAAAAGGCAAAATATTGCAGAAGCCGTCAATAATTATAAACATTTGAAACATTTAGCACTAGCAAACAATAAATTTAATACCACAATGAGTATTGATATTTTAGTTGGAATTGACTTTTACTATTCCTTTATCACTGGTGAAGTAGTTCGTGGTTCTGATGGTCCGGTTGCCATTAAATCATCATTAGGCTGGATTTTGGCAGGCCAAAGCAAGTTATCAATTCCAATTGACTCAAATAAACATTTTAACAGTCATTCCATGAAGTGTAGTGTTCTTCCTTTACGTAGTAATGTTGATAGTGAATTAAAAAACCAATTGGAAAAATTTTGGGAGCTTGAGTCCATTGGTGAGTTTAAGGACAGTGTTATGCATCAATTTGAAAAAGATATAAAATTTAATGGTAAAAGATACGTCACAAAATTACCCTTCAGACCAGACCATGTAATGCTGCCTGATAATTTTAACATAGCAAAGAAACGTTTAGAAAACCTGTATAAAAGGTTAAAATCGAATGAAAAGTTGTTAAATGACTATAATAAGATATTCACACAATATGAGAAAGATGGTATAATAGAAAGGGTTACAGGTGATGAAATTATAAAACCACCTGGATCAGTATGTTATCTTCCACATCATCCTGTTGTTAGAGAAGAAAAAGAAACAACAAAAATGCGTGCTGTTTTTGATGCTTCATGGGCTGTAAATTTTCCTTCATTAAATGATATTTTATACCCTGGTCCAAACTTACTCTCAAAGATATTTGACATTCTTATTAGATTTCGTTTGAATGTTTTTGGTATTACGGCTGATATCAAGCAAGCCTTTTTGAATATAGAAATTGTTCCTGAACATAGAGATTTTGTTCGTTTACTTTGGTTCAGTAATTTAAGTCATGATGGTCAATTAGTTATTTATCGATTTACTCGTGTTGTGTTTGGTCTTACTTCAAGTCCATTTATTTTAAATGGAACAATACAGCATCATCTCAATAAGTTTTTGTGTTCTAACCCCGAATTTGTTAAAAAGATCTTACCTGATTGGTATGTGGATGACTTAGTTTGTGGGTGTGACAGTTTAAGTGATGGTATACAGTTTTATCATACAGCAAAAGATATTATGCTAAAAGGAGGTTTAGAACTTAGGAAATGGACAACAAATAATTTAGAATTACAAAGCCACATTAATAACATTGAAGGAATTAACGTTGATAATGATGAATACAGTAAATATGATAAAGTCAATATAAATACTCCATTGAATAATAAAATGATTTTGGGAAATGGTTGGGACATTAAAAATGACCAGTTTGTGTTTAAGTTTCAATCACTTTTAGAAAAAGAGAAGTTGTTACCCAAGACGAAAAGAAACATTTTACGTTTGGCTGCATCAATCTACAATCCTCTTGGGCTCATATCACCAATTACTACTCGTGTTAAAACTATATTTCAAATACTTTGTAAGGATAAACTGGAATGGGATGAGGAGATTCCTGATAGCGTCAAGTTTCTATGGGAGTCCTTTGTATTACAGCTTTCAAAAATTCAGCATATATGCTTTCCACGATACGCTATAAGAGAAATTAAAGAAGATATTATATCAATAGAGTTACATGCCTTTTCAGACAGTTCAACCCAAGCATACGCTTCTGTTATTTATATTCGTGCTATATCAAGAGCATCAATAAAAACCTGCTTACTAACCTCAAAAACTAAAGTTGCACCACTTAAACCCTTGTCCATCCCGCGATTAGAACTGTTAGGTTGTCATTTGTCATCCAAACTCATGAAACAGGTCAGACATTCCATTGGCAATAAGGTTATTGTATCAAAAATTGTAGCATGGTCAGATTCTTTAGTCGCATTACATTGGATAAAAGGTAGATCATGTTGTTGGAAACCATGGGTAGAAAATAGAGTAGTAAAAATTAGGGAGATAATTGGTTGTGATAGTTGGCACTTTGTTCAGGGTGAAATTAATCCAGCTGACATTCCTACTCGTCCTGATGATTTGTCTCATTGTAAAAGCAGTAGATGGGTGGATGGCCCAGAATTTCTTAGGGAGGAAAGTGTCATTTTTCCAATGTTTGAGTTTGATAAGAATCATTTAATAGGAGAAGCTGATAAAGAATGTAGTAAGCATGGTAAAATAGTTGATTCAGAGGTAGTTAGCAATTTGTCTTCGTGTACTTTGTTTTGTGGGGAAGTTGTCCTCAAAAACATAATTGATATAAACAGGTATAGCTCTCTACAACATTTAGTTAGAGTCACCGCATATGTTTTACGTTTTGCAAAAAAATTGTTAAAGAACATTAGAAATGTTAATGACAATAGCTTAACATGTGATACACTGACAGTTGATGAGTACAATTATGGTTTACATCTATGGGTTAAAGAACATCAAAATGAGATTTGTAAGGATGAAAAATTTAATAAAGTAAGAACTGCATTTAATTTGTTTGACGACCAATATGGTTTATTACGACTAAAAGGACGTTATTGTAACAGTGAAGTTTTAAATTTTGATCAAAAGCACCCTATCCTTTTGCTGAAAAGCAGTTATTTGTGTTATCTCGTAATTCAAGAGGCCCACAAAAGGGTATTCCATCAAGGCATCGAAAGCACCCTTAATGAAGTACGAAAATTATTTTGGATCACCCAAGGTAGGAAGACTGTTAAATCAGTGTTACACAAATGCTACATCTGTAAATTCTTCCAAGGACGAACAATAAAAAAAAGGGGTGAACCTGATCTTCCAGAATTCCGAATACAATCAACCAGGAGCTTTAAATATACTGGACTTGATTATGCTGGTCCATTGTTTATAAAGGAAGATAATGAAAGAGCTAATGTGTTAAAGGTGTATGTATTATTATTGACTTGTGCAACAACTAGAGCAATTCATTTAGAGTTAACAAATGATCTTCAGACACCTTCATTTTTAAGAGCTTTGAGAAGATTCATATCCAGAAGAGGAAGTCCTGAACTTTTAATAAGCGATAATGCAAAAACCTTCAAGGCAAAACCGGTGCGTGAATTTATGTTAAATAGAGGCATCCGACAACAATTTATTCTTTCTGCTTCACCTTGGTGGGGTGGGTTTTATGAGCGATTAGTACGTTCTGTAAAACTTTGTCTCAAGAAAACCTTATGCAAAGAAATAGTTTCATATGATGAGTTGTTGTCAGTTTTATGTGAAGTTGAGTATTCGATTAATCAGCGACCGTTAGTTTATGTTAGTGATGAGGACTTGTGTGAATCATTAACTCCATTCCATCTAATGTTTGGTGCTGACATTTCTCGTAGAGAGTGTATAATATCAGATAATGTACCGATCTGTTCATATCCACAAGACTGCTCCAATCGAACAAAATATATTAGAAAACTGTTTGAAAGTATTTGGAATAGATTTTATAATAGTTACCTGAACGAACTGAGACAACATAATTTGTACAGGAAAGAATGCACTGCCTCAAATAACTGCCAATTATCCAAAGGTGACATTGTATTAATCAAAGGTGAAAACAAAATTCCCCGTGGACAATGGAGGATTGGAAAAATTGAAAAGTTAATCACTGGTCGAGATGGAGTTGTACGAGGAGCAGAGTTAGCCGTTATTTCTAAGGAGAAAAGATGTACGAAAACTGTTAGGCCTTTACAGAAATTAATTCCTCTAGAAGTTAGTACAACACAAAATGTTGAAGAGTTAACACAAGAAAATGAATCTGAAAATACCAAACAATTTGGAGCTACTCGTCCGAAGCGTAGAGCAGCACTTGTCGGAGAAGAAACTAGAAGAATCTTTGAACAACTTTATTAAAACGAAATTTTTTCTTACATAATAGTTTGTTGGTTATATTTGTATTGTTGACTACAAGGGCTGTAGTCAACGGGGGGAGTATGTGAAATCTGGTACGGTGGAGTTTTCCCGCCACGGCGCTTCTCCGTGCCTCATGGCAAATCCCTCTTGTTGTATTATATAGTTTAGTTGAAAATAAAGAGTATTAGCTGGAAAGACGTGTCTATATAAAAATTGAAAGTCTTTTCCCTGTCTTAAAATAGTTTATATTTTAAACCATCGTCTAAGTTATGATTTATAGAAAATAGTACACAATGTGATCTGTTTTTCAAGCACTGTATACATTATACTGGTTTGTCCAGCCTATAAATATATTTTGCCTTACAGCACACAGGATCTGATTTCAAACACTCTTACTTCTTTAATTCAGTTATACTCGATAAAAATTTAGTTAACTAAATGTTATTACCTGTAAGCATACATGTGTATTTCTTGGTATATTTTCAATCAGCTATGAATTACAGTGATGCAGTATTGCAATTTGCATCATTTGTATGCTATATGATAGTATTGGTGCATTTTTTGAACACTTGTTAGTTTACGACTTGTAATTGCTTTTTTTTTAAAATAGACTCTTGCATATAGTTTTTGGCAGTGTTATGGTTCCCATTAATAAAATGCATCTTATCTGCCAGCAATATAGCTACAGGATTTATTAATGTGACATAGTGGTAATGATAATAATAACAACGACAACAACAACAACAACAACAACAACAAGAATAATAATAATAATAATAATAATAATAATAATAATAATAATAATAATAGTAATAATAATAATAATAATAATAATAATAATAATAATAATAATAATAATAGTAATAATAATAATATTAATAATAATAATAATAATAATAATAATAATAATAATAATAGTAATAATAATAATGATAAAAAAAATAATAATAATAATAATAATAACAATTATTATATATTGTATACATATTATATATTATTATTGTAACAATAATAATAATGATAATAATAATAATAATTATTGTTGTTATTGTTGTTATTGTTATTATTATTATTATTATTATTGTTATTATTATTATTATTATTATTATTATTATTATTATTATTATTATTATTATTATTACTATTATTATTATTACTATTATTATTATTATTATTACTATTATTATTATTATTATTATTATTATTATTATTTTTATTGTTATTAATAATAATAATAATAATAATAATAATAATAATAATAATAATAATAATGATAATAATAATAATAATGATAATAATAGTAATAGTGATAATAATAATAATAGTAATAATAATATAAATAATAATAATAACAACAACAATAATAATAATAATGATAATAATAATAATAATAATAATAATAATAATAATAATAATAATAATAATAATAATAATATTAATAAAAATAATAGTAATAATAGTAATAATGATAATAATAATAATAATAATAATAATAATAATAATAACAATTACTACTACTATCATTATTTTAAAGGTATACATATTATATATTTTTGTATATTACAGACATATATATTGTATACATATTATATATTATTATTGTAACAATAATAATAATGATAACAATAATAATTATTGTTGTTATTGTTGTTATTGTTATTATTATTACTAGCAATAAGCAACCCGTAATACGGGTTATGGTCGGTCTGTTAATTTATGGTGCCTGTTTTCCACAATTTAAAGTTGCGAAACCATTTCTAATACCCTTTTAGAAAAACGCCTTCAAATTTAAAAAATTAAACCATCTGTAAAATTAAAATAAAAAGTAGGCGGAGGTAAAATAATTTACCAATTATTTATTATTATTTGAGAAATTTAAAATTCACATAGGTCATATCAATGTAAGGCAGAACCATTTTACTCGACATTACTAAGTTCAAAACAATACGTTTTTAGTTACTGACAGAAAATAGTAACACTTCATCATGCTTTAAATTGACGAAAAAAGCTAAATTTTTGTTCTATTTTTTATAACATGAAGTTTAATTAATAAGAGTAATATAAAGCGAACCTTAATTATACATTAATGCTAAATTTTTGGTATCCCCTTGATACATGTTTCTTTAAAAAAGGAAATTGTCTTTAAAACGTTAAATGCACACAACTAAATAAATTAAAAATAACAGAACATTTGACCATTACTATTTATGGCACTAATCTGACCATTTTTATATATGGCCTCTTTGTTTCAACAGTTTTTAATAAACGGTAATTTGCTACCATTTACTAAAAATTCCTTTTGTTACTCGAAATTTAATTCTCTTAAATATTTTGACACTAATAAAGGACCTCCCTTCCCCGTTTTTGCCTTAATGGTGGTCAGGAGAATAGAGCTATTTTTATTAAGAGTAATCAAGTTTTTGATGAGGACCTTTTACCAGAATAATAAAATGTGAAACAATGATTTAAGAATTTAACATATATAAGAATTTTTCTTTCCTCAAAATTAAGCTAATCAATTAGTTAAACACCTTATAAGATTTAAGTAACTTGATATTTGACAAATGCGCAAAACTACAATATTCATCCCCCGTTTAAAAAGATCCCCTAAGTTACGTACAACAAATATTATTAGGCATAAAATAGAGAAAATTAAAAAAAAAATGAACTAATTGCATCTATTTATATCATTTTAACTGACAAAAATTTACAATAAAAGGTAATCAGGTTTTCTTTTTATAAATCGTACAAATGCGTCAATCGTAAATCTTAAAGAAAAAAAAAAAAAACCATATAAAAACTGAAAATCGATTTACCTATTTATAGTAACCTATTTTGACATGGCAGTGAATAAAAACATTTATCGAAAATGTAACTATAAAATCTGTTTCGAAGTGCAAAGGATTAACAATACTAAAATAAATTAAAAAAAAAAAAAAAATCAAATTAAGATATAAACTGCATTTTTCGCATAATGTTGGCTTTTAGTAAAGAAATAAAAGCAGTAAGTTCCAATAATGAAACTACCTATTATTCATTTTTAACAATAGACACCAACATGAAGGTAAGCCAAGCAGTCTATCAACACAAAACATCACAACAATAACACAAAACAATAGAATATTTACACACTTGACCCTAAAATCCAGCGAAAACAACAAACCAAATTAAAATATGAAAGGCAAAATTAGAAAACCAATTTAAAGTTAACTATATTTATCTTTTTACTAAACATATAAATACATAAAAGTATATTTGTTTTTATGTTCAATATTAGTTATTCAATTACTTCAAATTTAGGACATTAAAACACCCTAGATTTAAAGATCAAGGTTGCATACTCTCCCATACACATTACGCTAAACATTAACAGACATTATTCTGTTTCCAGAATAATTAAAAAAGGCTAGACAACACAACCTAGCTCTAAAGCAGTAAAACCGCCTGACACTAAATGCTGCCAAGTCACACCTCTGCTATAAGTACACCACTTGGCTGGCAAGGTTATCAATCTTGCTCAATATAATGCCAACTCACACCACTTTGAAAACATGGAAACAACATAATTTAAACATATATACAGCTACAAACAAATATGGTTTCATATAACACATGTAAACATATGAAATGACAGGTATATTTATCAAAAACTATGAAAAAAATATTAAAGTAATAAAAAAAAATATAACATTATTTGTGTAACACTTTTCACCTTCCATACCTTGAATGACATGTTTATCAATATTGAAAAACAAACTATTAAATGCCCTAGTTCTTGAACATGCAACATATAGTTGACCATGAGAGAAACTCGGTTTTTTGAGATATACCCCAACTCTATCAAATGTTTGACCTTGACTTTTATTAATTGTCATTGAATAAGCCAATCTGACAGGAAACTGACGAAGTTTCAGAACAAAAGGTAAATTAGAATCTGATGGAACCAACTGAATTTGAGGAACAAAATCCCATTTATCACCAGAAACACCTATCAAAACCTCTGCATCAATATAATTATTTCAAGGAGCACAAACTTTCATTCGAGTACCATTACATAACCCATATGATCTAAATTTCTAAGTAGCAAAATTACACAACCAATTTTCAATCTTTAAAAATGAGGTAGCATACCTGAAGGAATTAAGCTTTTCAAAAACTCAACAGGAAAATTATTTCTTTCATTAAGGTCATCAGTATCAATTTGATCAGCACTTAAATAAATTTTGACCTCACCCGGCAGACATTCAAACACTTCTTCATTGATAATGAATCAACATTAGTTGGTGTTAAAATCACGCGTTTAGAATAATCATTTTGATCAGCATCTCCAAAACTCTTTTCAGCAACTGATTCATTTTCTCTAATAATGCACTGATTTGGTATTTTAATGCATCCTTTAAAAGGATCCTCCTCTTTGACAGGTATTGTTCCATTCCCAAGTTTTAGTAGCCATTGAGAAAATTCACCTTCCCCATCTTGTACTCTCATATTTTCAGTTAATGCAAACGTCTGCACCCATTGCCAATGCAAAGAACATTTTACACACAATTCTACTATTTCAGCTGGTTGTGTTTATACACAATTCTACTATTTCAGTTGTTGAACATTTTCATCAAAATTTTCTAGATTTAAGCCAATAAACTCATCAATAACAGGCAGATTGTAATCAGTCAGCATTTTACCACTTTGATTAATAATCTTTTCAATTAGATGAAGAGTAGCTTGTTCAGCTATTAGAAGTGGGATTGAGCGGTGAATGAAATCTTCCATCATAAAAGCTTTGCATGTATTCCAGAGATGTAAAGGATTGTCAGATTCACAAAAGGTCAAAATAATTGAAAACAACAGTCTAATTTGCTTTGGCATACGTGTTAAAACCGCCTTAGAAAGAGTATTCTGCCATTCAGTGTCAACAATTCTTTCAAAACACATGCTTCACGAAACGTTTCAAAGACAATATCATTAACAGTACGCACATCCTCCCAAGATGTTGCTCCTTTTGCTTGCAAAAGTAACAGTTTAAGAAAAAACAACTCTCCAGTTGGATTAACTTTATACATTCTTACTATCACCTTATTACCACCCCTTTGTCTAACCTTCCATTTACAATGTTTATCATCAAATATAAAGTGATAAGGAATGTCTACATAAGAATAGCAATGTGCGCTTTCATTTTCAGTATTTAACTTAAACCATGCTGTTAGGTGCGTATCACGTTGAGCTGCACGATCTAAAGCCATTGGTTCTGCTTCTTCTCTAAAATACAATAATTAATTTTCAAGTAGATGTTTACCAAGTCACAGCACTTTGAAAACACGGAAACAATATAATATAAACATATGTACCAACTATAAACACAATAAATGCGTTTAAATACGTATAAGGTTAAATATATACCTTATATACATATTTAAACACATTTTTAAAACAATTACATAACACATATTAACACATACACAAACAATAAAAAAACACTTCACATTGTTATAAAAACACATTGATAAAACAACTTTAAAGCACTTATTACCACATACACATACATATCAAAAAAGCATATGTGCAAACAATAAACGTGTGCAAACAAAAATTTTAAAAATGATCCGAGAAAATTTAAAAAGATTCAAAGTAAACAAAATATATATTTACAAACAATATTCTTTACCTTCTTTTTTTTTTTCATAAGAACTGTAATCCTCATAACAAAATTTAAGCTTTACATGCAATAACATGTGACATGCCATGTCAGTGTTGGCACAATTTTAATTTATTTTTCTAAATTTTCTAAAAAAGAACAAAATTAGTTAATAGCATCACAGCAATTTTATAGTAGTAATAACCATTTTATGGAAATAGCATTAGTATAACTTTAAATAACATCCATACCCCTATTTTCTTTCTAAAAAATAAAATAATAAAAATAAAACTGCTAAAAGAAAAACTAAAACAAACAAAATCCAAACGATTTAAAAAATTAAAATCCTTTCTACTTTAAATCCCTTTCTACTTTATCTAATAAAAATTTTAATCCTTTCTACTTTATCTGATAAAAATGTATATATAACTATTTCATATACTTACTTCAATTAGAAGATGATATATAATTGATTAAGATGATTCTTGGCGCTACTCGACTTTCTCCCCCCCCTAATTTTATGATTGATTCTGATAGAGAATTTTATGCTGATTCATAAAAATATAAAAACATAGACCTGAAAATCAACGGAAAGTGCTCTAATTCGAAGTCAAAGTTGTAAAAAATCCCACTAAAAACCCTAATAATCGCCATTTTGTAAATAATAAATTAATGAACTTTTAGCTGACAAAAGCAATACATTAATAGCATGGTTTTTACGTTAAAAAAGTCGTTAAAGTACGTTTACCTTGCGCAATTTTTTGTGGCAATGAAAATAGCCGTTTTTTGATTATTAGAGAATAAACTATTTTGCAAGTAATGTACTATTGTAATAAATTTTAAAAAAGAATTCAACAGTTTTTTTTCCAAAAAGAAGAACTTTTGAAACTCAGTTCATAGTTGTTCTATCACATGTAAAATTTAGAAAATGTAACCTTCAAACCGTTTTTTTTAATAAAAAAAAACCAGCGTACAATACAATAATAATTATTCATCAATTTTTCTACATTCTCAAATTCTACGTTCAAACTTTATTTGAAATCTTCTATTAATTTCATTTCCTTATAACACTTTCGTTACCATACTTTAAAATAATAATGCTAAGGCTTATGGAAACCAGGTCTGTTTATTGCGCAATGTAACGGTAATTAATTTTCGTTAAAAATGAAAGCGTTTTGAAAAAAAATGGCGAATATTAGGGTTTTTAGTGGGATTTTTTATAACTTTGACTTCGAATTAGAGCACTTTCCGTTGATTTTCAGGTCTATGTTTTTATATTTTTATGAATCAGCATAAAATTCTCTATCAGAATCAATCATAAAATTAGGGGGGGGGGAGAAAGTCGAGTAGCGCCATGATTCTTTATGTAATATATCTAAACTAATAATTAAATTCCAGAAGTAGATAAGTTTTAACTCGCTTAAAAGATCTTACTCTAATGATCGCGTGCATTTTCAGTACGCGCTCTTTCAAAGCCTAGTAACTAATTCAAAGCCTAGTAACTAATGACGAAACGACGTTGAACATTAAACGTTAAGCATTTCTGTAGGAATTATATTATGACTAGCAAAAAAGCAACCCGTAATACGGGTTATGGTCGGTCTGTTAATTTATAGTGGGTGTTTTCCACAATTTAAAGTTGCTAAACCATAACTATTACCCTTTTAGAAAAACGCCTTCAAATTAAAAAATATGCGGAGGTAAAATGATTTACCAATTATTTAACATTTGAGTAATTTACAACTGAAATAGGTCATATCAGTGTAAGGCAGAACCATTTTCCTCGACATTACTAAGTTTAAAACAATACGTTTTTAGTTACTTACACAAAATAATATTACTTCCTCATGCTTTAAATTGACGAAAAAGTAAAGCTAAATTCGTGTTATTTTTATAACGTGAACTTTAATTAATAAGATTAATATAAAGCGAACGTAAATGTTACATGAATTAATAATTCTTTGGCATCCCCTTGATACATATTTTTTTAACAAAGGAAATTGTCTTTAAAACGTTAAATGCACACAACTAAATAAATTTATTCAAAATATCTGACCATTTGACTTTTGCTATTTATGGCACTAATCTGACCATTTTTATACGTGGCCTCTTTGTTTCAATAATTTTTAGTAAACGGTTATTTGCTACCATTTATTAAAAATTCCTTTTGTTACTCGAAATTTAATTCTCTTTAATAATTATACACTAATAAAGGACCTCCCTTCCCCGTTTTTCCCTTAATGGTGGTAAGGAGAATAGATTTATCTTTGTTAAGAGTTATAAAGTTTTTGATGAAGACCTTCTACCAGAATAATAAAATGTAAAACAATGATTTACATGTATAACAATTTTTTTTTTTTAATATATAACAATTTTTTCTTTCCTCAAAAGTGTTGCAAATGCAAACTAAGATAATTAATTAGTTTAACACCTTATAAAATTTAAGTACCTCGATATTTGACAAATGCGCAAAACTACAATTATAAACCAAAGATCCCCAAAGTTACGTACAACAAATAATTAGGAGTAAAAAAGAGAAGATTTTTAAAAATTGAACTAACTGCATATATTTATATCATTTTAACTGACAAAAATTTACAATAAAAGGTAATCATGTTTTTTTTTATAAATCATATAAATGCGTCAATCGTAAATCTTAAAGAAAAAAAAAAAAGGAATTATAATACCATAACAAAAAAAAACCAAAACCAAAAAAACCAAAAAAAAAAACACCACATAAAAACCGAAAATCGATTTACCTATTTATAGTAACCTATTTTGACATAGCAGTTAATATAAACATTTATCGAAAATTTAACTATAAAATCTATTTCGAAGTACAAAAGGATTAACATAGCTAATATATATATATATATATATATATATATATATATATATACATACATATATATATCTTAATATAATTAGTACAGAAACATAACTTGGCTGGCAAGGTTATCAATCTTGCTCAACATAATCCCAAGTCACACCACTTTGAAAACATGGAAACAATATAATTTAAACATATATACAACTATAAACGAATATGGTTTTATATAACACATATAAACACATTTTATAACAATATTAAATGACAGATATATTTATCAAAAACTATAAAAAATATATATATATATTAAAATAATAAATAAATTTATACAAACAAAATGTGCTAACAACTTACAAACAGTAAATTTTCAAAATAAAAATCTTAAGACTATAAATTAAGAACATTAAAAAATATAACATTATTTGTGTAATACTTTTCATCTACCACACCTTGAATGAGATATTTATTAATTTAAAAAAAAACAAACTATTAAATGCTCTCATTCTTGAACATTCTTGACTATGAGAGAAAAATGGTTTTTTTTTGAGATATACTCCAACTCTATTAAATGTTTGACCTTGACTTTTATTGTCATTGAATAAGCCAATCTGACAGGAAACTGACGACTTTTCAGAACAAAAGGTAAATTAGAACCTGATGGAGCCAACTGAATTTGAGGAACAAAAAACCGTTTACCACCAGAAACACCTGTCAAATCCTCTGCATCAATATAATTATTTTGAAGAGCACAAACTTTTATTCGAGTACCATTGCATAACCCAGCTTTGAGATCTAAATATCTAAGTAGCATTATTACACAACCAATTTTCAATTTTAAACAATGTGGCATACCTGATGGAGTTAAGCTGTTCAAACACTCAACAGGAAAGTCATTTCTTTCATTAAGGTCATCAGTATCAATTTGATCAACACTTACATAAATTTTGACCTTACCCGGCAGACATTCAAGCACTTCTTCATTGATTGATAATGAATCAACATTAGTTGGTATTAAAATCATGCATTTAGAATAATCATTTTGATCAGCATCTCCAAAAATCTTTTCAACAATCGATTTATTTTCTCTAATAATGCACTTATTTGGTATTTTAATGCATCTTTTTTAAGGATCCTCCTCTTTGACAGGTATTGTTCCATTCCCAAGTTTTAGTAGCCATTGGGAAAACTCACCTTCTCCATCTTCTACTCTCATATTTCCAGTTCATGCAAACTTCTGCACACATTGCCAATGCAAAGAACATTTTATACACAATTCTACTATCTCAGCTGGTTGTCCTCTTTTCACAACAGGCAGAATTTGCGTATAGTCACCACCAAAAAGAATGATTTTTCCTCAGAAAGGAAAGTTGTTGTTGCAAATATCTTTTAACAACCTATCAATTGCATTTAACTCTTTACATGCTCATGTAAGACATTAAACTGGTTGCTTCTCAGTTTGTTTTGGTTATTTCTGATGAAAGCAAGGTGCTGGCCTTTGATTTTAACATACGCATCAATAGCATATTGCTGAAACAGTTTTTTGCCATAAAAGAGTGAAGAAAAAAATTGTCTAACTGAAAGTTTATATTGTAATACTGAGAAAATGTAACATGATTTCTAACTAATGTAGCACGTTCAGGGTTGTGAACCAATTGATTATGCCAACCAGCATCACCCCTTGGAAAAAATAGAGGATAAACCATAGGATCTAAGTTGGCAGACATACTTGATAGAGTTTTAAGAGGATGAACTCTTGGGTAAATAACATCTTCCCTGGAAACAGGTAGTACACCAACAAATACAACTGCAACTTCATTATGTGAAGGGAGACTAAGAGCGATTATAGCAATTTATGCTGGAACATCATGATTCCAAAAGATTTATAGCAAAATCATGTAGTAAAAAGCGCTAAAAACAAAAAAATCAAATTGAGATAAAACAAATTGTATATATGGCAAAATAATTTGTATTGGCTTTTAGTAAATGATTAAAAGCAGTGATTTTTAACAAAATTACCTATTTAACATTTTTAATAACAGACACAAACATGAAGTTAAGCCAAATGTCTATTAACTCAAAAGATAACAAAAAAACATCACAGCAACAACACACACCATAAGTAAATATATGTATATAATATAACTTAAGTAAGATAATATTCATATATAACAAAACATAAGTAACAACATTACACAAAATGTTATTAAAATACATTATGCATTTTTAGAATAATCTTTAACAATAATGGCTTGAAAACAGCAAGACCTAAAGCAGTAATAGTTTGACGCTAAAAACTATCGTGTAACCCTCTGTTAAAAGTACATCACTTGGCAGGCAGAGTTGACAAATCTTGCTCTACACGTTTACCAAGTCACAGCACTTTGAAAACACGGAAACAACATAATATAAACACATGTACCAACTATAAACACAATAAATGTGTTTAAATAAGTATATAAGGTTATATATATACCTTATATACATATTTCAACCCAATTTTAAAACAATTATATAACACATATTAACACATACACGAACAATAAAAAAACACTTTACATTGTTGTAAAAACATATTGATAAAACAACTATAAGGCACTTCTTTCAACATATACATACATATCAAAAAAGCATATATGCAAACACTGTGTGCAAACAAAAATCTTAAAAATAACGCCATAAAATTTAAAAAAATTCAAAGTAAACAAAATATATATTTACAAACAATACTCTTTACCTTCTTTTTTTTTCATAAGAACTGTAATCCTCATAACAAAATTTAACCTTTACATACAATAACATGTGACATGCCATGTCAGTGTTGGCACAAAATTTTAATTTATTTTTCTAAATTTTCTAAAAAAGAACAAAAATAATTAAAAGCATCACAGAAATTTCAAAGTAGTAATAACCATTTTATGGAAGTAGCATTAGTGTAACTTTAAATAATATCTATACCCCTATTTTCTCTCTAAAAATTAAAATAACAAAAATAAAAATGCTGAAAGAAAAGCTAAAACAAACAAAATACAAACGATTTAAAAGATTAAAATCCTTTCTACTTTTTCTGATAAAAATTTAAATCCTTTCTACTTTAGCTAATAAAAATGTATATATAACTATTTTATATACTTACTTCAATTATAATATGATCTTAACGATTATCATTTATCTTAATATGATTCTTTATGTAATATATCTAAACTAATGATTAGATTTCAAAAGGAAAAAAGTTTCAACTCGCTGAAGAGATCTTTCTCCAATGGCCGCGTGCATTTAGAGAACGCGCTTATTCAAAGCCTAGTAACTAATGACGAAACGACGTTAAACATTAAACGTTAAACGTTAAACGTTAAACGTTTCTGTGCTAATTATATTAAGATATTAAGATAATAATAATAATAATAATAATAATAATAATAATAATAATAATAATAATAATAATAATAATAATAATAATAATAATAATAATAATAATAATAATTATAATAACAATAATAATTATAATAATAATAATAATAACAATAATAATAATAATAATAATAATAATAACAATAACAACAATAATTATTATTATTATTATCATTATTATTATTGTTACAATAATAATATATAATATGTATACAATATATAATAATTGTTATTATTATTATTATTATTATTATTATTTTTATCATCTTAATATAAATAGTACAGAAATGCTTAATGTTCAACGTCGTTTCGTCATTAGTTCCTAGGCTTTGAATTAGTTACTAGGCTTTGGTAGAGCGCGTTCTTCAAATGCACGCGGCCATTGGAGAAAGATCTTTTGAGCGAGTTAAAACTTTTTTCCTTTTGGAATTTAATTATTAGTTTCGATATATTACATAAAGAATCATCTTAATCAATTATATATCATATTATAATTGAAGTAAGTATATGAAATAGTCATATATACATTTTTATCAGATAAAGTAGAAAGGATTAAAAATTTTATTAGATAAAGTAGAAAGGATTTAAAGTAGAAAGGATTTAAATTTTTTAAATCGTTTAGATTTTGTTTGTTTTACTTTTTCTTTTAGCAGTTTTATTTTTATTTTTTTTATTTTTTAGAAAGAAAATAGGGGTATGGATGTTATTAAAAGTTATACTAATGCTATTTCCATAAAAGGGTTATTAATACTTTGAAATTTCTGTGATGCTATTAACTATTTTTGTTCTTTTTTAGAAAATTTAGAAAAATAAATTAAAATTTTGTGCCAACACTAACAACGCATGTCACATGTTATTGTATGTAAAGGTTAAATTTTGTTATGAGGATTACAGTTCTTATGAAGAAAAAAAAGAAGGTAAAGATTATTGTTTGTAAATATATATTTTGTATCTTTTTAAATTTTCTGGCATCATTTTTAAAATTTTTGTTTGCACACGTTTATTGTTTGCATATATGCTTTTTTGATATGTATGTGTATGTGGTAATAAGTGCTTTATAGTTGTTTTATCAATGTGTTTTTATAATAATGTAAAGTGTTTTTTTACTGCTTGTGTATGTGTTAATATGTGTTATATAATTGTTTTAAAAATGTGTTTAAATATGTATATAAGGAATATATTTAACCTTATATACATATTTAAACACATTTATTGTGTTTATAGTTGGTACATATGTTTATATTATATTGTTTCCGTGTTTTCAAAGAGCTGTGACTTGGTAAACATCTACCTGAAAATCAATTAATGTATTTTAGAGAAGGAGCAGAACATATGGCTTTAGATCGTGCAGCTCAGCGTGATATGCACCTAATGGCATGGTTTAAGTTAAATACTGAAAATGAAAGAGCATATTGCTATTCGTATGTAGACATTCCTTATCACTTTATGTTTGATGATAAACATTGTAAATGGAAGGTTAGATAAAGGGGTGGTAATAAGGTGATAGTAAGAATGTATAAAGTTAATCCAACTGGAGAATAGTTTGTTCTTAGACTGTTACTTTTGCAAGCAAAAGGAGCAACATCTTGGGAGGATGTGCATACTGTTAATGGTATTGTCCTTGAAACGTTTTGTGTTGCATGTGATTTGAAAGGTCTGTTGCAAGATGACACTGAATGGCAGAATACTCTTTCTGAGGCGGTTTTAAGACATGCCAATGAAAATAAGACAGTTGTTTTCAATTATTTTGACCTTTTGTGAACCTGACAATCCTTTACATCTCTGGAATACATACAAATTTTTTATGATAGAAGATTTCATTCACCACTCAGTCCCACTTCTAATAGCTGAACAAGCTACTCTTCATCTAATTGAAAAGATTATTAATCAAATGTGTTATATAAAACCATATTTGTTTATAGTTGTATATATGTTTAAATTATGTTGTTTCCATGTTTTCAAAGTGGTGTGATTTGGCATTATGTTGAGCAAGATTGATAACCTTGCCACCCAAGCGATGTACTTATAGCAGAGTTGTGACTTGGCAGCATTTAGTGCCAGGCGGAGTTACTGCTTTGGAGCTAGGTTGTGTTGTGTAGCCTTTTTTAATTATTCTCAAAACACATAATAATGTCTGTTAATGTTTAGCGTAATGTGTATGAGAGTATGCAACCTTGATCTTTAAATCTAGGTTGTTTTCATGTCCTAAATTTGAAGTAATTGAATAACTAATATTGAACATAAAAACAAATATACTTTTATGTATTTATATGTTTAGTAAAAAGATAAATATAGTTAACTTTAAATTGGTTTTCTAATTTTGCCTTTCATATTTTAATTTGGTTTGTTATCTTCACTGGATTTTAGGATCAAGGATGTAAATATTCTATTGTTATGTGTTATTGTTGTGATGTTTTGTGTTGGTATTCATTTTTAACAATAGACACCTTCATGTTGGTGACTATTGTAAAAAATGAATAATAGGTTGTTTCATTATTGGAACTTACTGCTTTTATTTATTTACTGAAAGCCAAGACAACATGGTAAAAATGCAATTTATATCTTAAATTGGTTTTTTTTTTATATACATATATAGTATTGTTAATCCTTTTGTACTTCGAAACAGATTTTATTGTTACATTTTCGATAAATGTTTATATTAACTGCCATGTCAAAATGGGTTACTATAAATAGGTACATCGATTTTCAGTTTTTATGCGGTGTTTTATTTTTGTTTTTTTTTGTTGTTGTTGTAATTATAGTATCATAATTCCTTTTTTTTTTTTCTTTAGGATTTATGATTGACGCATTTATACGATTTATAAAAAGAAACCTGATTACCTTTTATTGTAAATTTTGGTCAGTTAAAATGATATAAATGTATGCAATTAGTTCAATTTTTTTTAAAGTTTTCTCTATTTTAAGCCTAATAATTTGCTGTACGTAATTTGGTGGTTAATATAGTAGTTTAGCGCATTTTTCAAATATCGAGTTACTTAAATTTTATAAGGTTTTTAACTAATTAATTAGCTTAGTTTGCATTTGCAACACTTTTGAGGAAAGAAAAAATTCTGATATATGTTAAATTCTTATAAATATTAAAAAGAAAAAATTCTTATACACGTAAATCATTGTTTTACATTTCGGTATTCTGGTAAAAGGTCTTCATCAAAAACTTGACTACTCTTAATAAAAATATTCTCCTGACCACCATTAAGGTAAAACGGCAAAAACGGGGAAGGGAGGTCCTTTATTAGTGTCAAAATATTGAAGAGAACTTAACGTTTTAAAGACAGTTTCCTTTTTTAAAGAAATTTTTAAAGGGGAAACCAAAAAGTTAATAATTTATGTATAATTAACCTTCGCTTTATATTAATCTTATAAATTAAAGTTCATGTTATAAAAAATATCACAAGAATTTAGCTTCACTTTTTCGTCAATTTAAAGCATTATGAAATGTAATTATTTTGAGTCAGTAACTAAAAACGTATTGCGTTGAACTTGGTAATATCGAGGAAAATGGTTCTGCCTAACACTGATATGACCTATGTCAATGGTAAATTACTCAATATTAAATAATTGGTAAATTATTTTACCTCCGCATACTTTTTATTTTAACTTTACAGATGGTTTAGTTTTTTAAATTTGAAGGCGTTTTTCTAAAAGGGTATTAGTTATGGTTTCGCAACTTTATATTGTGGAATACAGCCACTATAAATTTACAGACCGACCATAACCCGTTTTACGGGTTGCTTATTGCTAGTTATTATTATTATTATTATTATTATTATTATTATTATTATTATTATTATTATTATTCTTGTTGTTGTTGTTGTTGTTGTTGTCGTTGTTATTATTATCATTACCACTATGTCACATTAATAAATCCTGTAGCTATATTGCTGGCAGATAAGATGCATTTTATTAATGGGAACCATAACACTGCCAAAAACTATATGCAAGAGTCTATTTTAAAAAAAAAGCAATTACAAGTCGTAAACTAACAAGTGTTCAAAAAATGCACCAATACTATCATATAGCATACAAATGATGCAAATTGCAATACTGCATCACTGTAATTCATAGCTGATTGAAAATATACCAAGAAATACACATGTATGCTTACAGGTAATAACATTTAGTTAACTAAATTTTTATCGAGTATAACTGAATTAAAGAAGTAAGAGTGTTTGAAATCAGATCCTGTGTGCTGTAAGGCAAAATATATTTATAGGCTGGACAAACCAGTATAATGTATACAGTGCTTGAAAAACAGATCACATTGTGTACTATTTTCTATAAATCATAACTTAGACGATGGTTTAAAATATAAACTATTTTAAGACAGGGAAAAGACTTTCAATTTTTATATAGACACGTCTTTCCAGCTAATACTCTTTATTTTCAACTAAACTATATAATACAACAAGAGGGATTTGCCATGAGGCACGGAGAAGCGCCGTGGCGGGAAAACTCCACCGTACCAGATTTCACATACTCCCCCCGTTGACTACAGCCCTTGTAGTCAACAATACAAATATAACCAACAAACTATTATGTAAGAAAAAATTTCGTTTTAATAAAGTTGTTCAAAGATTCTTCTAGTTTCTTCTCCGACAAGTGCTGCTCTACGCTTCGGACGAGTAGCTCCAAATTGTTTGGTATTTTCAGATTCATTTTCTTGTGTTAACTCTTCAACATTTTGTGTTGTACTAACTTCTAGAGGAATTAATTTCTGTAAAGGCCTAACAGTTTTCGTACATCTTTTCTCCTTAGAAATAACGGCTAACTCTGCTCCTCGTACAACTCCATCTCGACCAGTGATTAACTTTTCAATTTTTCCAATCCTCCATTGTCCACGGGGAATTTTGTTTTCACCTTTGATTAATACAATGTCACCTTTGGATAATTGGCAGTTATTTGAGGCAGTGCATTCTTTCCTGTACAAATTATGTTGTCTCAGTTCGTTCAGGTAACTATTATAAAATCTATTCCAAATACTTTCAAACAGTTTTCTAATATATTTTGTTCGATTGGAGCAGTCTTGTGGATATGAACAGATCGGTACATTATCTGATATTATACACTCTCTACGAGAAATGTCAGCACCAAACATTAGATGGAATGGAGTTAATGATTCACACAAGTCCTCATCACTAACATAAACTAACGGTCGCTGATTAATCGAATACTCAACTTCACATAAAACTGACAACAACTCATCATATGAAACTATTTCTTTGCATAAGGTTTTCTTGAGACAAAGTTTTACAGAACGTACTAATCGCTCATAAAACCCACCCCACCAAGGTGAAGCAGAAAGAATAAATTGTTGTCGGATGCCTCTATTTAACATAAATTCACGCACCGGTTTTGCCTTGAAGGTTTTTGCATTATCGCTTATTAAAAGTTCAGGACTTCCTCTTCTGGATATGAATCTTCTCAAAGCTCTTAAAAATGAAGGTGTCTGAAGATCATTTGTTAACTCTAAATGAATTGCTCTAGTTGTTGCACAAGTCAATAATAATACATACACCTTTAACACATTAGCTCTTTCATTATCTTCCTTTATAAACAATGGACCAGCATAATCAAGTCCAGTATATTTAAAGCTCCTGGTTGATTGTATTCGGAATTCTGGAAGATCAGGTTCACCCCTTTTTTTTATTGTTCGTCCTTGGAAGAATTTACAGATGTAGCATTTGTGTAACACTGATTTAACAGTCTTCCTACCTTGGGTGATCCAAAATAATTTTCGTACTTCATTAAGGGTGCTTTCGATGCCTTGATGGAATACCCTTTTGTGGGCCTCTTGAATTACGAGATAACACAAATAACTGCTTTTCAGCAAAAGGATAGGGTGCTTTTGATCAAAATTTAAAACTTCACTGTTACAATAACGTCCTTTTAGTCGTAATAAACCATATTGGTCGTCAAACAAATTAAATGCAGTTCTTACTTTATTAAATTTTTCATCCTTACAAATCTCATTTTGATGTTCTTTAACCCATAGATGTAAACCATAATTGTACTCATCAACTGTCAGTGTATCACATGTTAAGCTATTGTCATTAACATTTCTAATGTTCTTTAACAATTTTTTTGCAAAACGTAAAACATATGCGGTGACTCTAACTAAATGTTGTAGAGAGCTATACCTGTTTATATCAATTATGTTTTTGAGGACAACTTCCCCACAAAACAAAGTACACGAAGACAAATTGCTAACTACCTCTGAATCAACTATTTTACCATGCTTACTACATTCTTTATCAGCTTCTCCTATTAAATGATTCTTATCAAACTCAAACATTGGAAAAATGACACTTTCCTCCCTAAGAAATTCTGGGCCATCCACCCATCTACTGCTTTTACAATGAGACAAATCATCAGGACGAGTAGGAATGTCAGCTGGATTAATTTCACCCTGAACAAAGTGCCAACTATCACAACCAATTATCTCCCTAATTTTTACTACTCTATTTTCTACCCATGGTTTCCAACAACATGATCTACCTTTTATCCAATGTAATGCGACTAAAGAATCTGACCATGCTACAATTTTTGATACAATAACCTTATTGCCAATGGAATGTCTGACCTGTTTCATGAGTTTGGATGACAAATGACAACCTAACAGTTCTAATCGCGGGATGGACAAGGGTTTAAGTGGTGCAACTTTAGTTTTTGAGGTTAGTAAGCAGGTTTTTATTGATGCTCTTGATATAGCACGAATATAAATAACAGAAGCGTATGCTTGGGTTGAACTGTCTGAAAAGGCATGTAACTCTATTGATATAATATCTTCTTTAATTTCTCTTATAGCGTATCGTGGAAAGCATATATGCTGAATTTTTGAAAGCTGTAATACAAAGGACTCCCATAGAAACTTGACGCTATCAGGAATCTCCTCATCCCATTCCAGTTTATCCTTACAAAGTATTTGAAATATAGTTTTAACACGAGTAGTAATTGGTGATATGAGCCCAAGAGGATTGTAGATTGATGCAGCCAAACGTAAAATGTTTCTTTTCGTCTTGGGTAACAACTTCTCTTTTTCTAAAAGTGATTGAAACTTAAACACAAACTGGTCATTTTTAATGTCCCAACCATTTCCCAAAATCATTTTATTATTCAATGGAGTATTTATATTGACTTTATCATATTTACTGTATTCATCATTATCAACGTTAATTCCTTCAATGTTATTAATGTGGCTTTGTAATTCTAAATTATTTGTTGTCCATTTCCTAAGTTCTAAACCTCCTTTTAGCATAATATCTTTTGCTGTATGATAAAACTGTATACCATCACTTAAACTGTCACACCCACAAACTAAGTCATCCACATACCAATCAGGTAAGATCTTTTTAACAAATTCGGGGTTAGAACACAAAAACTTATTGAGATGATGCTGTATTGTTCCATTTAAAATAAATGGACTTGAAGTAAGACCAAACACAACACGAGTAAATCGATAAATAACTAATTGACCATCATGACTTAAATTACTGAACCAAAGTAAACGAACAAAATCTCTATGTTCAGGAACAATTTCTATATTCAAAAAGGCTTGCTTGATATCAGCCGTAATACCAAAAACATTCAAACGAAATCTAATAAGAATGTCAAATATCTTTGAGAGTAAGTTTGGACCAGGGTATAAAATATCATTTAATGAAGGAAAATTTACAGCCCATGAAGCATCAAAAACAGCACGCATTTTTGTTGTTTCTTTTTCTTCTCTAACAACAGGATGATGTGGAAGATAACATACTGATCCAGGTGGTTTTATAATTTCATCACCTGTAACCCTTTCTATTATACCATCTTTCTCATATTGTGTGAATATCTTATTATAGTCATTTAACAACTTTTCATTCGATTTTAACCTTTTATACAGGTTTTCTAAACGTTTCTTTGCTATGTTAAAATTATCAGGCAGCATTACATGGTCTGGTCTGAAGGGTAATTTTGTGACGTATCTTTTACCATTAAATTTTATATCTTTTTCAAATTGATGCATAACACTGTCCTTAAACTCACCAATGGACTCAAGCTCCCAAAATTTTTCCAATTGGTTTTTTAATTCACTATCAACATTACTACGTAAAGGAAGAACACTACACTTCATGGAATGACTGTTAAAATGTTTATTTGAGTCAATTGGAATTGATAACTTGCTTTGGCCTGCCAAAATCCAGCCTAATGATGATTTAATGGCAACCGGACCATCAGAACCACGAACTACTTCACCAGTGATAAAGGAATAGTAAAAGTCAATTCCAACTAAAATATCAATACTCATTGTGGTATTAAATTTATTGTTTGCTAGTGCTAAATGTTTCAAATGTTTATAATTATTGACGGCTTCTGCAATATTTTGCCTTTTAATAGGGGTGCAAATCTCTGGGATACATAATGCTTCTAAATATGTCCACCCTTTGTTAATCTTGTGTTTCACATAAAGTTGAATTACATCTAACTCTTTTACTTGACCAACTGAGTTTCCAAAGGTATTAATAATGAGCCTCTCTTTTCGTAAAGTTTTTAGTTTTAAGGCATTTCTAAACTCTTCAGTTATGTAAGAAAACTGACTTCCACTGTCAAACATTAAACACGCTTTTTTTGATTGAGAATTTTGACAATCTGAAACTTGAGTTGTGGCAGTCTGAAGAAGTACAGCATTGCTGTTGTTTGACCATGTGTGAGTTGCATTAGTTTCTTTTGCTTCTTGATTTTTTGGGTTTTTATATTTACTTTGATCACTGTCCTTTTGACAGATTGAGATATGGTGGCGTTTACCACATTTATTGCATACAAAATTACTACTACAATTTTTGCTTATATGACCACTTCGTAGACAAACAAAACACCTTGCTAACTTTCTTAGAGTGGCTACACGAGCTTCAATATTGGTGACTACACAGCATTTAGTAGAGGAATGGTTACCTTGACAATACAAACACTTATTATAATCTTGACCTCCTTGGGCATGTAAGTTTTGTGTAGTAAATTGAATGTTTCCATTCACATTATTTCGTTTCTGTACTTTCTGTCCATGAAGACTTTGACATCTTTCTTTGACTAAAAGTTCTTCATTAAAAAATTCCAACATTTTTTCTAACGACCAAATATTATTACCAAACCTTCTTGAAATAAGGATTTTTAACTCTTCAGGTATTCTTTCATTAAGAATAGGTATAAATAGACAACCATATGAAGTGATGTCCATTTTTAATGAATTTAGATTTCTGATACAGATTTCAATCTCGTTATAAAGCTTCCTCAATTGTTCAAGATTATCCATTGATGTCACAGGACGAACTTTTAACAAGGTTTCCATGTGTGCAGTAATTTGCACTTGAGGGTCTGCATATCGTTGCTTTAAAATATCAATTGCTTCTTTATAGTTTTCATTTGATAATGTTAAACCTGATATGGCTGATAGAGGAGCATGAAGAAAATATTTTTTTAAATATGAAAATTTATCTATTTCACTTAAGGAATCATTTTGATTAATGGTGGCATTAAATTGGTCCCAAAATGAATACCATTTTAGAGGGTTTCCATCAAAGGTTTGTATTTCTAATTTAGGCAATTTACAGTTAAATGAGATGCTTTGTGAACTAACAGATTGAGAATTGGGTGACACTTTTTGAAAATTTATTTTGTAATCAATTTGTGCAAGAAGTTGATTAGAATGACGTACAAATCTTTTGGACTGAATGACGAATTCAGCAATGTCGTCTGGCTCCTTTAAATTAAGAATTTCTTCCTCGACTTCTCTAAGTTCTATTAAACTGCTACTTAATGAGTTCCTCAATCCTCTTAGAATGACTAAATTATTATCACCATTATTTAACAAGTTCGTTTCGATTTCCTCATTAATTTCGTTTATGTCGTTTTGTAGACCCGCTCTTCGCGATATTTTCCTATTTAAGGCTGCCATAATAAATGAGTATGAATGTCAAAACAATCTCTGAAATTATAACTTATGTCAAACAACTTTGTTGATGTTTAAACAAACTCGATGTAAACAAGAACTAAACTAACTCAATAAAGCAACAACTTTCTACTCATCGGGCGCCAATTTAAAATATAAACTATTTTAAGACAGGGAAAAGACTTTCAGTCCCTCATCGGGCGCCAATTTAAAATATAAACTATTTTAAGACAGGGAAAAGACTTTCAATTTTTATATAGACACGTCTTTCCAGCTAATACTCTTTATTTTCAACTAAACTATATAATACAACAAGAGGGATTTGCCATGAGGCACGGAGAAGCGCCGTGGCGGGAAAACTCCACCGTACCAGATTTCACAGATTGCAAACAGTTTGTAAATTCTTAACTGATGCTAGATCAAAAAACATTGTTCACTCTTTAACATTTTTAACTGCATCATCAGGAACTTGTATTACATTCTGTTCTTCTTATTTAGTTCTGTTGCATGCTTCCTTTTCGGTTTTCGGCTCCCTTCCCCACAATCCCGTGAATTTCCAAACCACGTAGAAAGTTACTTCTCAAGCATCTCCTTGGTTATGACCTTTTTGGCAAAGTTTTGTTTAGCAGCACCTAAATACATATAAAACAATTATGTTGATGCCGCAGTATACATGTTAAATTATTATTATTATTATTATACCATTTAGCAAGTATTACTTTTCTGGGCTAAATATTTTGATCTAAATAAATAACTCAAGATTAATATGTTGCTGTTAAATGTGGGCATACAAATTTGAAATGAATACTCACTAAACAAAATCTGAAAGCGTTGCAGTGCACAAAATTTAAATTTGCCTCGTTGGCAAATCAAGTTACACTGTCGCGCTTGCTTAGATCTCATTAAATAGGCCATGTTTTGCTTGATAAATTGTGTCAAGCTGCCTCCACCATTCCTGAGAAGAACTAGGAAATACAATGTTGCCTTCAAGTTCTACAATCGAACCAAGAACTGGCCAGAGAAATGTTTGAGCTGTTAAGTAAAGGAATACCATCAATATTTATGTGAATTGTAAGCTGTGTAGTATTAGATGAAATTGAAAATTTATTTAGGAGCAAAGGTAACCAGTTTTTTAATCCTTTACAAAAATATTCACCACCAGCTACAGAAGCAATAATAATGTTTCAATCAGTTCTAAGAATTGTTCTAGCATCTTTAGTCAATCCTAAGTTTGATTTTTGTAAAATCTAAAGCAAATTATTTATAGCACTATGATACATGTTAAATGCAATCGTCCATTGCTTTAATTCATCTAATACTTTTGTTACGCAATTGATGCCATCAATATCATCTTTGTCTAAATCATCATGCAAACAAGCTTTCCATTCAATGTTATCACTTGATTCTTCAAAACTTACGATAGAGTTAATAAAAGGTAAATTTATATTGTCATCCGACCAGCATTAATTTTCGGGAATTTTGGGAGAAGACTCAAGTAACAAAGTATTTTTGACAATTGGACATGATTTAGAAGAATTAAACACTAAAATATTATTCAACAACTCGGATTTATTGCATGATACTTCTCTCACTATTCTTGCTATTTCAACAGCAATTTTTCTACGTTTTGTTCTGTCTAAACTCATAGTAAGGTTACTTACATCTTCGTAATTTTACAAAATGTTTTTCTGTTATTTAACAAAATTGATTAACAAACAAAAAATAGATAATAATATAATTACAAATAATATAAAAAAAGAACATGGGTAATAAAATCTTATTAGGTTATAAATATTCCCCAATTACCAAAATAGTTTTATTATAAATTAAATGAAGATAGATTTTATAAATTATATGCGATAAAAATTATTAACAACGTATATGTTGCTTTCTCGCGGCGAACGCAGCGTTTCAACTCTACATTTTCTCTTCTTATAAAAAACTCCCATCCACAAAAAACTCGCCTTCAATTTACACTTTACAAATCAACTCAAATATGTCCATAAAAATACCGCTCAAAGTATGTTTAAAGGATTTTAAGGAAACTGCGCAATGTCCACTCTTTGTAATTGCTTTCTCGCGTAGTGTAATTACAGTATCTCAGACAACTCAAAACCAGTGTATTCAACTTAATGCTTCAATCATTTTGCAAAAATTAACATAGAATTATCTATAAGCAGTTACTGCAAACATATAATGAAACTGTAATACTTAAAATACTGTTAGTAAAAAAATTATCCTAAGTAAGATTTTACTATAATCAAACAGTAAAAAAATTGTTCTTATCCGAAAATAGTAGTTTAAAAACGGATAACTTTAACGAAATATTTGAAAAATATATGCAAAAAAATATCTACCACTATTTGAACAAGAAGCAAATTTAAAGCGTAAAAGAAATAAAATATTAACAAAATATCGCAAAAACTTTCACACAACAAAATGGCAATTTTAGTTTTCACGCATGAGGTAAATTCTAATACAGTTGATGTGGCGTAAACTCCCGGGAAAACTTTACGGTTCCCGTCTGACTCCCGGTGCCATAACCCGGATGATAACCATACCAGATCCCCGGTTCAATACCGTACTGGACCCGTCTGTATAGGCTAGCTGGGTATTAGTTTCTCACTCAAACTAAAGTCCCTTTTGGGTAAACACTGTCTTTAATAGACATAAAAAGATGAAATAATCTTTCCTAAAATGAGGATTTTAATTTTTTGTGAAGATGAAATATTAGTAATACAGCGATTTGAAAAAATCGCCATTTAAAGACTTTAATTTTAAATTGTAAATAATACTACGCTAAAATTAAAATCGCAAAAAGGTCTATTTATTTACAAAAATACAATTATTAGGTTATTATTTACAACAAATTCAGCAAAAATGGTCATTTTGTTAAGATTTAATGGCTAATAAAAAAAAAAAGGAATTCAATAATGAGTTAATTGTCATTAAACACAGCCATCACATACATACTTCATCGTTTTTTTGTTAACTCCTGCGCATAAATTGAAAGATATTTTACATTTTAAGCACTAAATATTATTTTCCGTTCGATCTTCTGCACAAAGACTTTAAAACAACTCACCTACTTCTATAGTTATATTACCTCTCTTCTTTTTAATCTTTAATGTTGATTAGTGTAGTAGATGTATAATGGTAGTTTTGACTAACACTCAGAGTCTTAGGGTTGGACTCTAATCATCTCCAGGGTATGGGCTATAGTCTGATGCGTCAGCGTGTCTGATTGACATGGCTCCCGCATCCATGAAGTATTGGAAAAGAAGATAGAGGATTGAGGGCAAAAAATCTCACTCATCCTTAGGGCTAAACTTGGAAAAGATAGATATACTGTCGGCAGTGTCTATGACGATGATAGGGTAGAAACTGTTAGGAAAACCTTTTACCTGAAGAGCGACACAATAACGATCCTTAATAAAAACGAAATTGAGGATATATTCGTGAGATCGAGGGAAAAGATCATAGAGTGGCTGGAAGCGTACGTAAACGAAAAATCTGGCTGGAGCCTCGTTAGCTGTAAATCGCTGGACATTGGCACTGCCTAGTAATGCCTGTTCCTCGGTTTTAGCCATGTCAAGATACCATCATACATCCGCAGACACTCCCTTATTAACGGGAAGAATAGGGATAACAGATTCTTTGAGAGAGCCATTCTATCCGCGAAATATCCAAGCCCAGTCAGTATCTACGTGAGCTCAACTTCACAGGAATTGATTTCCCGGTGAGGGTCGCAGATGTCGAAAGTTTTGAGCGTCTGAACTCCGGGCTCTTGGTGTACATCTTCACATGGGAGAAAGAGTTGTACTCAATTCATAACAACGAGTTGGAAGGCATGGCCATTGACCTCCTACTAATAGTAGATAAGGCTAATCCAAATGGAACACACTTTCTCTGGATCAAGAATCTGGCAGAGATGTGCTATCGTACGAGTAAATGTATGGGTTTGAAGCACCCTTGCCGACGATGCCTGCATGTTTCTCGAGAGCTCACCTTCTGGAGGCTCACAGCAAGAATTGTCTAGGCATCAGTTGAAAACGTCAAATGACAATGATGTAGGAGTTCGGCAAAAATACACTAAAATTTAAGAATAGCTAAAAGGCAGATAAGCGCGCCAATCGGCGTATATACTGACTTTGAGTGTCTTAACAAACCCGTCATGAAAATTTCAGATTGCTCACGGATAAGTGAAATTTACATCAGGGCCTCCAGGAACTATGATGTTTCTTAGTCTTATGTGACACTGCTGACTCGAGTTGTTCATGTTTCTAAGGTAGGTCTCGCACAGTTCCCGATGCTGTCGCCCACAATAACTCAGCCCTCTTAGCGTTGAGGGATCTAAACAATAAGTCGTGGCAGAAAATGCGATCTGAAAATTGCATAGACCATATAAACTTTAAATTCTATGACGCTAATAATACTCAGGTTGCCCTCACCAAAGCTATACTCGCATTCGATACATGGACCTTTATGGACACTCTCAACGACGAACAAAAATACTTTTACGCATCCTATGCGCTGGCTGAAGACCTAAACATGCTTTAAGGAGCTGCCAACTGAGCTGACAGAACACACACGATGTAACCCCTTATAGTTTCTAAGATCTAAAACCTGATTTAGTTACCCCTTTTGTAATTTCAGGAACTTGACCAGCAGCCATTTTTATGGCGAAAAACTCACCAGTTCTTCTGTCCTACACAAGTCTGCGTTTGTTATATTACAAAAACCATGATTGTGATCCCAATCCTATTGAGGGGCATAATTCTTTCCCAATTAAACTCTATCATGATTGTTTTTCCTCCCCCACATGAATGTCGAACTCTTTTCCAATTTTGCTCAGACCTCTCATATGAGCATTAATATTCCAGTGATCAAAATCTTTGGATTTAGTAGGGGAACACCATTGCCAGAAGATCCTTCTGATTGTGTACTACACGTGGAACCTATATAGTGCTCTAGTTAAAGGATTACTATAGTAGAGCATGGCCATCCAAGCCCCACACCCAGCCTTAGTTATACTCATCTCAAAGCCTATCACGATTGGGTAGATAATCTTGTTAGGTGGGTCGCGCCACGTATCTGGAGCGCGAGGAATAGGGAAATAAAATGTTTGTTACACGTACTCACATTATACGCGGAATGAGAAGTCAGGATTCACATTGCTTAGCGGAGACTCGAAGTCTTCAATGCTAAGAGGACAGCGGAAAATTCCATTAGTAAGCATTGGTTTATCATTCGTGAGTTTCACGTTGTCTATTTAGGTAAACAAGTTAGCTATATCAAGTTAGGTAAACAATGTGCTGGGGTGTAGACAAATTTTTCATTGAATTCAGAGCTAGGATAGATGCACATCATGGAAGTATAAATACCATCACTCCCATTTGCTAGTATGTCTGCCAGTTCCGGTATTCCTATGGAGTTTTCTTTCGGTACGAACTTTGACGGGTCCCAAATCACGACAGGAACTATACCGCCCGGGACTAGCCCGCCAGGAAAACCTGCATCTCCCAAGACTATAATTATCTAATCCTTCTTTTCTCCAACTGCTCTTGATCTAACGCGTCTTTGGTTGTAATTATCTACTGCAGCAATCATATGTCCCACACCAGCGAGGAGAGCAAGTTAGAGATTCTAAAGAAATCCTACAAATTTGGCTGCGACTCGGATTATCCAGGCAGTTATAGAGACGAGTATGCCAGGTAATACGTCAGCAGTCTTCCCCGCGAGCCATTGCAGCACGTCTATAAAACTTGTTTAAGGCCCTTTTTTATCTTTAGGATCAGGCCCTGGACGTTTTGACAGGCCCAGGTGGTGATACATCTGGAGCGGTTGGTGGAACTCTAACTAGACTATTAACTAGCCAGACTATTGATTTGGTAATAGCTGTCAGCACCGAACCTTTCATGATTCCCTGTTCCAGGAATATTGCTCTTATTTTTTTAGTGAATGTCAATGTACTTACCCCTTCCTCCTGTTATCCTTTCAAAGAGGTCGCGTATCTGTGCGAACTGGCTTTTTAAGCCTCCCTGTAGTTTCTTTATCCGAGCTTTAGCATCAACATATTTTTTTTCTTCAAGATTTTTATGTTCTGTTCGATGTTCAGAAACCTCTTTCCGACATCTCCTCCTTGATCATCTGGATTTTTCGCTCAATCCTCTTTATTTCCTTCTCAGCTAAATCTTTTTTAATATTTTCATTATCTATTAGCTGCCCGATTCTTTTCAGCTTGTTTGAGGCTTTATCTGTTGGATAAGTCAAGATTCCCAAATCCCTGAGTGACCCGGAGATTCTTTCGAGACTGTTCGAAAGACAATCGGCGCTCTTCGGTTTAGGATTGATTATTTCTCACATCGTTTCTTCCAAAAAGTTTAAGATGCCTTTTGCTAAATGTAGATATTTATATAGACTCCTTTAACCCCAACAGCTTTCTTCATATCTCTGCATAGTTTTTCCCAATCATAGAACTTAAACTTCCCAAATGTGTTCCTATTTTTATACGCGACAGCTATAAAACCTTTTTTCCCATTCAAAATATATTTGTAATTGAGTTCAAATATTATTTAACCCCTTTTCTAACCATCTTTGATTAGAAATTCTCCTTTGACATGGCCAGAATCAATAGTGACTGATGGGTATCCCTCATAAATCTTTTTCACTACCTAATAGAATGTGCCCTTAAGATACATGGCTTCAAAGATCCTTGTGCTTCTATTAACAATGTCTTCTCCGGCTGGGGGTAGCTGGAGGAAGTTCAGATGGAACAAAGAGTAATTCAACAAGAACTTTATCAATCTTCGTTTCACGAACTAATCCAACTAGCTCCTCTTCCGCCCAATCAGTTTCTTTGGATATGAGTGGGGTTTCCTTACCCACATCTACCGGAAATCCGCTTCTTAAATTAGTACAACTTTAAATGAAATGCAGCTAGCTAAATAAGAGAATCGGGTTGTTCTCCAAATATTGTGTCCCCATTAAACCACGATGGCTTCTCCATCCAGCTTGTAAGGCATGCACCTCAATCCCAACAGGGAGATGATGACGCTACACGCCATCCGTGGTGAAAGGTTGAAAACTATGTCAACTTTGCCCGTCAGCTCTATAGCAAGTTCTTATTGTCAAACATTGCAGAATTGGTTCACAAGCCTAAGCAATGAAATGATTGTGATGCCTGGCACTGTACGTCTGATCTTTGATGTCACTCTAACGAGAAGCACGGACCTCAACTCTCGTTTTGTAAATGATATTCGTTGCGCCATAGTGGATAAGCTGTTTATCAAGATGCAGGGGAAAGAACTCTTCAGTCCTATGGTGATTAATGGGGTATATGAGACCATGGCCTACTATATTCACGGCCGTATATCTTACATTTTTGAGGGGTTATTAAGAGGCCGGTTTTTAATGTTATTGACACAAAAAATTGCTGAAGTATTATTTTTAAATCTATTCTTCTTGAAGAATTTACTAGTTTAAAGAAATTATATTAAAAATGGTCAACAAATGTGCTGCACCAAAATGTTCATCCGGATATTTAAGCAACAAACATAAGCAAATTGCATCATTTCATTTTCCATCAGACCAAAACTTAAATCAACTTTGGATACGATTTGTTAATCGTTTAGATTGGATTCCAACAAAGCATTCTGTTTTATGTGAACTACATTTTGAAGATAAATATATAACTAGAGGTGATAAATGCACCCTGAATTGGCTAATGAAACCTGTTCCTTTCAAGTATTCAAATGAACTTTTGCAAAAAAAATCATCTTTACCTGTTTCAAAGACTTCTCGAAATCCCCCTAAAAAGAGAATATTCCAAGAAGATCAGTTAGATACATTCAAGAAAAATGATATACTTACAAGTTTACATGACTTAAATGAAGCAGTAGCACCACCTGGGTTTCAATTTAAACAATTTGAAAAAGGTGTTGTATTTTATAATATAGCATTTAATGAACAGACATATTTTCCAACTATATTAGAATCAATAACAGTTGATGCAGAGCTGAATGTGCATTTGCACTGCAAGGGGACACCACTTCCATTACCAACTTGGTTTGTTAAAGGACACAATGCAAAACTTGATAAAATCAATATGCTAGAAAATTTTCCTTCTTACATTAGAAACATAATATTAGAAAATGGCAACACTATTTTAGATGAGGTTAAAAATAGAGAGCTTTATAAGCCACAAGGTAGGCCACCATATTCTGCAGAGATGATTTGGTATGCATTACTTCTAAGATATACTTCTTTGCAGGCATACAAACTGTTACTTAAAAAGTTCCCTCTACCGTCAATATCTTTGTTAAATAAAGTTCAACAAGGAGGTGTTGATTCTTTAAAGGCTTTAAAACTTCTACGTGGAAAAGGAAAAATTTCTTGTGATTGTATTATGATGGTAGATGAAATGTATTTACAAAAAGCAGCACAATATTAGGGAGGAGAGTATGTTGGTGCTGACGAAGAAGGCAATTTGTACAAAGGAATAGTTGCATTCATGATAATAGGACTAAAAGAATCAATTCCTTATATTGTTCAAGCAATTCCAGAAGTGACATTTTCTGGAAAATGGCTATCACAAAAAATAGCTGAAAACCTTGAAAACCTAATAGTTGCTGGATTCACTGTGCGTGGTATAGTGGCAGACAATCATTCCACTAATGTTAATGCATTCTCATCAATAGTTACAATGTTCAATTCTGAATCAAAATATTTTATAAGTCACCCACAGAATTATGGAAAGAAGACTTATTTGTTTTATGATAGTGTCCATTTAGTCAAAAACTTTAGAAATAACATACTAAATGGAAAAAAATTAGTTTTTCCAGATTTCAAATATCATAATGCAAATATCAATATTGATTGTCCATCAGGATATATTAATTGGGATGATTTATGCAAGATTTACAATAACGATAATGGACTAAAAGGTAAACTTAGAAAAGCTCCTAAACTTACATTTGAAGTATTACATCCTGAAAATAATAAACAAAGTGTGCCACTTGCATTAGCACTTATAGATGAAACTACAATTGCGGCTTCAAAAAGCTATTATCAGAATCGAAAAGATGTTTCTAATTTTTTAACTATTTTTAACACTTGGTGGACAATTGCTAATTCTAAACAAAGATTTTCATCTAATATTATTGGCAATACTATTGTATCAGGAGACATGAAAATGACATTTTACCAAGCTCTGGCTGATTGGATCGATCAGTGGTCTCTTTCACCTGCATACACACTCACAAATCAAACTGCATCAGCATTTGTAGTCACTCTACATGCTCAAGCAATGCTTGTTGAGGAACTGTTGAATAATGGATATGATTATGTAATGACAGCTCGTTTACAAAGTAACCCAATTGAGAGACATTTCTCACAATACAGGCAAATGAGCGGGGGCAGATTTCTTGTAAGTTTAAGAGAAGTTTTAAATTCAGAAAGAATTTTGTCGTGTCATTCCTTAATTAAAGAGCATATAAACTTTTGGGAAGAAAATCTGCAACCAGATGCTCATCCTTCATTAACTATACTTGATGAACTGTTTAACAATCGAAGTGAGGAAATTATGGAAAGTTCTCTTGATTGTAATAGTCAAGAAGTTGCAATAACTATAGCAGGCTATGTTGCAAAAAAATTATCAAAAAGGTCTAAATGTGAAAACTGCAAAGCATATTTGAAAGCTGGGGACTGCGATCTTGAAAATAACTCTTATCTATCTCTGTTATCACATGGTGGACTATTTGTTCCATCCAAACAGCTTGCAGAATTTGTTTGTAGTGTATTTGCCATTTTGGATTTAATTGAGAATGAAATCTCATCTTTATCAATTCCTGTAATTAAGTCATCAACATACATGGTACAAAAATATGCACCAAAAAGCAAATTTGTTTGTGAGAATCATGAAAGTTGGGGAATTATGTTTTCAACAAAAATCCTTGTCAATGTTTTTTTTAACAACAAACAAAAAATATCAAAGGATTTCCTTTGCAATGATAACTTAAAAACATTTAAAAAGAGACAAATAAAAAAATAAAGTAAAAATTGGAAATATAAGCTATATGTTATGTAAGTTGTATAGCATTTGTTTATATACTTTATTGAAATTTACCTTCTATTTGAGTTCTTTGAATTATTTCTTGAAATTTTTCTTATAGTTTAAGAATATACATGAATATAGACATATATTATAGATAAATATAATATACATAGATATAAATGTACTTTGATTTGAATAATTTTTGTGACAATCAGTTAACTTCGGTATTTTAGCAATGACTACAAATCTCCAACAAATATTACACAGATGTCTTCAAATCTTTGATAACTAATATATCTTGAATAAATATATAATAATAAACAGCGATTGCCACTTTTATATTGAAGAAATATAAGTAAATAATTAAGGTTTGAACTGCTTTTTAAAAATTAGATATTAGGTGCAGCCATTTTTTCGAACAGAAATCGGCCTCTTAATTTCCCCCTCAAAAATGTGAGATATACGGCCGTGAATATAGTAGGCCATGATGAGACTAATATATCTGTCTGCCTCCCAAAGAGTCTCTCCTGATTGTCTGATGTAAGGTAATTATGATGAGGCAGATCCTGGCAAATTTGATCCTGATGTCAGGCAGATCATAGCAAATGTAACACCACTAGCGTCGTCGCTGGGCCGAACGCTGGTGGTGTTTATAGCTTTGAAATGGTTACAGGTAGAGGTCCTTTCCACTCTTCAAGCTTTGGGAATCAACTGCAATATGAGATTGTATTCAGCGATCGATCACAAGTTAACATTTCTACTGACACAGGAGCATCTGTAAACTATTCTCTCAATAATGTAGCGCTAGAGTTTGAGATTCTTCTGCCTTAATTGCGGCTAAAACTGCTGTGAGTTTTCAAGGACGTTTTGCTCTGGCTTTCAAAAAAATCATATGCCATAGAAGAATCCAGAAAATAGGTGCACTAATCAACTGGTTGTTTGAAATCAATATTTAACTTGTACAATTCAAATATTTCAGCTTACCTGCACTCAACCCTACGAGGGTGGATAATGCAAAAATGAGTAGAAACAACCTCTTATACTCGAACGACTCATTAAATCACAGAATGTTTAAAGAAACATGTCGCTGCCTCGCCAGCACTAATAGCCTCACTTCTCCTGTGACAAATATGGACTCTAGCAAGTTATTCGCTCAATTGGCGGGGTTTGATAATTGAAGATTCCATGGTAAGAAACGGCAGGGTCACATTTTGAAACTTGTTAATTTTTAAATCGGAGTCATTTAAAAATAACTATAACTACTAGGAAGTGCCGGTTTTGGCGCATTGATACTTTTCCATACTTAAGGATGATAACTTTGACGTGTTTTTTTGTTGAATTACCTTTTTTTTCAAAAAATGTGCGCTTTCTTCCCGTGTTGAAGTTATAAAGTTTTTCTAGCCATAATCCGCAACGAAGTATTAAAATATTCTTGTCGTAAGATTTAAATTTCTTCCTGACCAAATACTTTATCGTAATCCATGAATTTAAAGCAGGGCTCAGGGCAAGGTTTGTTTTTATAATGGCCAATCGCTAAGGTGCTGATTCCATCATTTTGGATGATTCTTTTATCATCGTTGGCGCTAAGAGCAACTTTTTTTATTTTGTTAGTTTGTTGGTTTGCTATTTTTAAAAAAAGTTTTTTAAAAACTTTACCACAAGGTATAAATAACTTCTTGAAACTCAAACCCTTCATTCAATTTTTTTAAGACTTAAAGACACAAGTGACCGCAATATGACGTGTCTCCAAATTGAACCCTTTCGCTGTTGTAAATAACAGGACTTTTTAAATAGTCAACGAGCTCGACGAGAGGGTGTTTGCCATATGAGTCGAAACTGAACATCTTATCACCGTCTTTAAACCAACACACCCCATGAAACCCACCTGTGCTTGAGTCTCCCGTATTCACGATTCCACATTCTTTTCTTTTTTGCTTTTTAGGCAAATCGTCTCTCATAAAAACACCTAGAAAGCTTTTCAATTTTAACTGTTTAGCAGCCTTTATCAATTGAAAGTTGGTTAAAGCCTCATTAGGCAAAACAATTCCATACATCAATTGAAAATTGGCTAAAATTTTCTTGTTTCTTATTTTACTTTGTTAACAAATTTTTTTAATTCGTTAAAAAGTTCTTGAAAAAGGTGGGAGCAAAGAAGTTTATAGAATAGCACCTAAGAAGGGTATGCTTAATAAGGGTGAATTAGGTCCAATCAGCAAACCAGAACCGGCATATTTATATCCTTTTCCAGTTTTAATGAAGAGTCCATCACCATGAACATTTTTAGTCCATGGAGCTATAAACAATCCGTTTCCACTTACAGTTTTCATCTTCATTCCATTACAAATTTTGCTCAAGTAAACCACAACTCGTCCGGCGATTTTATCAACCATAGCTGAACCTACAGAAGATCCTACACCTGAAAGCAGTCCGGTAGCAAGAGCAGGAGCAACCTTTGTGGCGAGAGTGCTTCCAATCATTCCAAATAAAGGTAAAAGAGCTCCAATGAAACCCCCTTTACTTTAGAGTTGTATGCGATTTGTCTTTTGCTGAGTTTAAGAGTGAATCCTTTTCCATTGCTGTAGGCTTTTTTAATTTTGTTCAATTGCGCGTTAGTGACAGCGAAAACATGTTCACCATTCAAGTCTTGATGAGAGAGCTTAATGCTAGCATTAGTTTTATCATGCATTGCTTTTTTCATTTTATCAGCTTGTCCTTGTGAGATGTTTAGTTTGATCTTTTGATAATTGCTCATTTTTAATACATAAAAAAATTATTTATTTCACTTCTCGAATGTGATATCGTATTGTAACATCCTCTCCACGAAAATCAACCAAATTTCCATTTTGATCAATAATGCGAGTAACCATTGTTGAAGTTTCGAACAGTTTAGCAGGAAGATAATTCAAATGCATTGGTCTCTCAATGATTTTAAAACCTGGACCAACATTTGGATAAAAGGAGTAAATGCTATTTAATTGAGTTCCATTAATATAGGACGATCCGATAACATTGTTAACAATTCTGATGGTGTTAATGCTTGAAATTCTAACGATATTATCAGACTCGTATTCAGAATTAGAATTTAATTTTCTTTTAGTAAACCCTAAAACTGAAGCGATGCTGTTCTCCACGTTAAAGTCAATCAAATAATTCAAGCCGAGTTTAATGGTTGATTTCAAAGTATTAAGATTGATTCCAATGTGAAGGTTGTTTGGAGAGTAATTAATTTTATTTGCAATAATGTAACTTCCGCGTTGAGCTGTTTTTATCGTGAATGAAATAGACCTTTGCAAATACTTGCTGATGTCTTTAATATCATAACTTCCATCAGGAATGATAATGTTTTCCCAATTGGCTCCGTTGTTCATGCTGTATTTGAAAGAATTGTTTTTACTGTTTACATTTGGAATGCTGTTGTAAGTCTCAAGACCGAGAAAAGCCATTTCATAACTTTTTCCTTCGTGAAAAACGATTTTATCCAAAAATTCAGTTGTGATAACACTTGATTTTCCATCTACATTGATTATAATACCTGGCATTTTTTTTAAATAAGAATTATTTTTTAAATTGTTTTTTAGAAAAAGAAAAAATTGTCAAACCCGCTTCGGTATTTTCCCTGGTTCTTTTTAGAAGATAAATCAATGACGGCAAACCCATGAGGTTGAGACCAGCAATGTCTGCAAAACATTTTAAATTCTTCTTTATTCATGTCCACAGCAGCATGGTCTCTATAGAGGTGATCCACATTTTTTTGGTCTTGAGGAAAGAGAAATAAAATTAGCATTTTCTCTGATGGTTTGTATAGGGAGCATGAAATAATTTTGAGCGAGGTAAAAGCAGTCGACGTTAGAGTGTCTTCCTCGGATGTAATATTTTTCGCATTTGTTTTGTTTGGTGAGTTGCAAGTCGTCAAAGATCATTAAATTGTTTTTAGTCGAATCGAGATCTTCAGGCTCAGGCACATCGTCAGCAGTTTCAAAGAATTGACACTCCATATTCTCGTTGTCGGAATATTTTTTTGAAAGGTCATCAATAACATCTTCAGGGTTTAAATTCAATTTTTCCCTTTCGTTTTGCACTTTGAACAAATCAAGAATATTCTTTTTAGGAAGTTTCTTTTCGAAGGAGCTTTTGAGTATTTTGTATTTGGGTTGAAAAAGAGACTTGCCGAAGACTTGCAAATGGTTGTAATCGAGCCATCCAGACTTCAGCAGTAAATTGAGAAGCAACGTTGTTTTTCCACATCCAGACTTTCCAACGATGATACCTCGAATGCTTCTCGGGAAAAGCTTGTTGTTTTTTCTTTTGGTTTTATTAATTTTCCATGACAAATTAGTAACTTCCATTTTATATTAAAAACTTTTTTTATATATGTTAAAATGTATTGCGTTAAATGCAAAAGAGAAACTGAAACGACTCACTTGAAAAACGAGATGAGTAAAAACAACAGACATATGTTGAATGGGACTTGCGATGTTTGCGGAACGACCAAATGCAAGTTTGTTTCTTCGCATGGATCATCTTGAGTAACAAAAGGAGGAGATTTGGTGGAATCGATGAGTAAGCTGTCGAGCAAAATTAAGCTGTCGGGCAAAATTTCCAGGAAAAATGCACATTCCTGGGATGAACTTTGCAGGGCCTGGTACGAATTTGGATAAGAGACTGACTTCAACGGATATGTATCAGGAGTGGAGCAAGCCGGTAGACAGAGTGGACAATGCAGCGTATCACCATGATTTGGCTTATAAATATTTTAATGACAGACAGAACAGAAATTTAGCAGATCAAATGATGCTTGAAGAGATGGATTCTTTCCTCAACCCCACTCAAATAGAAATCAACGAAAGAAAGCTTATTGCTCCAGTGATTAAAGCCAAAGCTAAATTCGGAGTTGGTGTGAGTGATTTGAAATGGACGGATCAGCTTGCAGAGGAGCTTCATAAACCGGTGATTCATCATTTTAAAAGAAGGAAGGTGATTGTGAACGACATTGATGAAATATGGGCTGCAGATTTGGTTGACATGTAATTGTTTTCAAAATTCAACAACGGCGTAAAATATTTGCTCATGGTGATCGACCTGTTTTCAAAGTATGGATGTATTGTTCCATTAAAAAGCAAAACTGGTCTTGAAGTGGCAGAAGCGTTGAAAAAGATTTTTGTAGAAAGATAGTGCACCAAATTGTGGGTGGACAAAGGAAAAGAACTTTACAACAAGCACGTAAAAGCACTAGGTGTGCAATTGTATTCCACTGAAAACGAGGAAAAAAGTTGCTTCGTTGAGCGATGGAATAGAACAATGAAAGAGAGAATGTTTAAATATTTTTCAGCGAATAACACTAATAAATACATCGACGTTTTAGATGAAATGATGAAAAATTACAACAGCACAAAGCACTCTTCTATAAAAATGACACCAGTTGAAGCCAGAGATGAAAAGAATAAAAATAAGGTTTGGATGAACATGAATGGAAAGACGCGAACAGAAAGACAAGAACCGAAATTTTCCATGGGTGATCAAGTGAGGATCGTAAAAAAGAAGTCTCATTTTGAAGAGGGGTATACACCGAGATGGACTGAAGAGGTTTTTAACGTGTCAAAAGTTTAGTATACGGATCCGCCCACGTATAAAATCGCAGACGCCAACAGTGAAGAAATTCAAGGTACTTTTTACGAGCAAGAAAATGCAAAGACGCATCAAGACATATTTAGAATTGAAAAAATCATTCGCAGAACCAAGAGCAGATCACTGGTCATATGGTTGGGATACCCTGACTCGTTTAATTCATGGGTGGATAATAATTAATTGTTTAGTTTGCAAAAATGATCTAAAATTTATTTTAAATAAATTAAAATGCATGCTCCTCACAAGTTTTTTAAAAATGTTGTTACAGCAGAAGGTCACAGTTTAGATTCGCAATTAGCTCATTTAGAAGAGAGGATTAGAGATTTGGAGGAAAGAAGACCGAGCAACATTATTGTGTCTATAAAAACTTTAGATCATCCTACTTATTACAACATGAACGGACAGTATGAGATTTTTGCTCAGAAAGACATTAGATTTGCAGCTCTCTCACATACAATGATATCTCTGTCCATTGGACTGAATTCAGAGAAAGGTGTTGCACTGGTGATATTAATGAATAAAATTACCGATCAATTGAATTATAGAAAAAGCGAAGTTATTATTTCAGAGTCTGTAGATGACGTCATTATGGATGTGAATAGCAACAGCAAACAGGACGTGGTTGTTAAAAAAGGAGAAAAACTTTGTAAAATCAATTACATTGATTTAAAATAATTTTTGTGCATGAAAAAATGGATATATTGAATGAAAAATTTTATCCGGTTCTTCCTTCAGCCCCAGTTGAAGAAAGTCACACTTATCGTCTTCAGAAAATAAGTGAGATTCAGAAAGAGATAGAGAGTGAAAAAGCAAAGCGAGTTCATTTGAGTAAAAAGTACCATCGCGTTTTTAGGATCATATCCGATGTGGACAATTCGATGCAAGCACTTTGCATAGCTCTAGGTGTAGCCGGAATAAGTCTTTTATCAACCATTATTGCCAGTCCAGCGGCGATTGCGTGTGAAGGTGTAGATATTGGAATTGGTTTTTTTATCGATTGTCGGAGGCCAACTGAATAAAAAGTTAGCGTTAAAAGCGGAAAAGCATGAAAAGATAAAAGTGTTAGCCGAGTCAAAATTGAACACGATCAGCGAGCACATTTCCAAAGCGTTGATGGACGGAAAAATAAGCGATTCAGAGTTTCAATTGATTCTTGGTGAGCTTCAAAAGTTTAAAGAGATGGTGGAGGAAATACGAACCAAAACCAAAATAGGTATTGATGAAGTCACCAAAGAAAACTTGATCCAAAAAGGACGAGAAGACGCAATTCAAACGTTCAACAACCTATTCAAAAAAGGATCAACGTAATCGTAAAAACCAATTTATGATTTTTTTTCCACGTATTTTAAAAAGATGTTTTTCTTTAAAATACAAGACCTGAATAAACGGGATGAAATTGTGAAAGAGGTGTTAGTGAGAAGAAATAAAATTTATCATGACAGCGTGAATAAGAACTTGATGGAAGTTGATTTTCAGACGGATGTGAGCAAGCTGTTCCAGCCGATCATTGATAGCAATGCCCTCATCAATAAAAAGCTGATCAAAAGGAGGAATGAAAAGAAAATGCCTTTTGAAGTGAACAAAGTTGGAGATAAAATGTACATTGGAAAAACGGAGGTTGAAATGGATGGAGATGACATTATTGTAGGTGGAGAAAGGTATGAAGGGACAAAAGGTCTTTGGGAGCTGATAACTAAATTTACAATACCAAACGACTATACCAATGAAGATTTACAAAATTATGAAAAAATTCTGATGGATAGTGATGCTATAAGATCTGATTCACAGCCGCATAAACCGAAAGCTTCAAGGAGGCCTAAGTATCAGCAACTTATTGTTTCTATTTGGGAAAAAATGATGCGTATTGAAAAAGGGAAAAAAGGTCGTGGAGTGATCATTCTTCCAAGCGATTCGAATGCGTTGGTGGAAAAGCTTGAATTGAGTATTGCTGCTTGGCATGCTGGAAATACAGGGTCGAGAAATGAGGCTGTTGCTATTTGCGACGAGCTGTTAAGGCAAGGGGAGATTAATAAAGAGGAATATAAATCGTTAATGAAGACTATTGATAAAATTATTTAAAAAGATTGTTTTTTTATTTAAAAATGCTTATTTGTAATAATCGAATATATGTGAAAAAGAACGTTGTTGGAGGAGGTGGTATTGTAGACACGATTAAAAATTTCATAAAAAGAGCGGCTGCTTCAAGCATGTCAAAAGCAACAGTGAATTTGCTTAAAAATGCTGCAAAAAGCGAGTTAGGACGAGAAGCGATTACAGCTGCAAAATCTGTTGGTAAACAGTTAGCTTTTTCTGCCATCTCCGCTGCTAAAGACGTAGCCATTGATAAAGGTAAAAAGACCATTCAGAAATTAAAGACTGGTTCATCCATTCAAAGTAAGAAAATGTCGAAAAAGAATGTGATTCGAATCCAAGACCTGGTGAAGATGGGGAAGGGCATGAAAATTGCCTGAAGTATTATGCTGTCTTGCGATGTCATTAGAAATGAATTAAAAAGAATTATTTTTATAATAAAAAATGATAAGCACCGACCGATTAAGAGTTACTGAGAACCCAGAGTATGATATTGGTATTGAAAAAATTGACCAACCAATCTCTATTTAAATTCTTCAGGAATGATTACTTTTGAGATTGACTGTCAATCGATTCAAACAGTACCATCAGAGGCTTACATTCTCATTGAAGGAGTGTTGAAAAAGAGTGATGGAACATTTTACGAAGCTACAGACAAGATTGCCTTGGTGAACAATGCTTTGATGTATTTGTTTAACGATGTGACTTATGACTTGTCGGGAGAGCAAGCGGAAAGAGTTATTCATCCAGGTCAAGCCACCACCATTCTTGGAATGATAAAATATCCTTACGGATTTCAGGTTACAGATGGATTAAAACAGATGTGGTTTATGGACACATCAAATCTTGTTGGAAATTCAGGATTCAATGTTAGACGAGACCATTTGTTTGCAGACACTACATCCGTTGGAGCTTTTTTGTTTAAAATTCCGTTGAAGCACATTTTTGGTTTTTGCGAAACCTATGACAAAGTTGTTTATGGGTTCAGACACACCATTACCTTTACAAAGAAAGAATGCGATGATTCGATTTACAGAGCAGAGAGCGTTAGTGCAGGAATGATCGACCTTAAAAAATTCAGACTTTATATGCCTCGCGTTGAATTAGATGTTTCGAGGAAGACTGATTTCATGAATTTAATGGCTAAAAAGATACCTATTCAAGTGGCTTATAAATCAAACAAATGTGAAAGGCAGCTTATTCCAGCTGGGCAAACAGAATTTACCTGGTCGCTTGGAAGAATCACTGACAAAAGCATTCTAAGATTTATGTTTGGATTTCAGACAAACAGATCTTCCAGTCAAACTGTTAATCCATCTATATTCGACCATTGTGATATTAGCAATTTTTACGTGACCGTTAATGGAATAAAGTATCCAAATTACAATTACGACTTGAATTTAGGAGAAAAGAGAGTGGCCATGGCTTATGCAGATGCGTTCTCTTTTGATGAGAAATATTACGGTACAAATGAACTTGTTTGTCAATCAGGGTTGTCCTTGTTTGAATATATAAAATTATATCTATTGTTCTTTGTTGATATCAGCAAGTAAAAAGAAAGAGTGGCGTCGGAAACAGCTGAATTGGTGGTAAACCTTAAATTCCGAACTTCGACTATTGCAAATACCGTTATTTTTGCAGTGGTTATTTCTGATAAATTGCTTAAATTTGTTTCAGATAGAACCAACATGACTGCTCTTTATTGAGATGTCATTTCGGGAAATTTAAAAAAATTGAATTGACTTAAAAAAAAATCTTGGTATAATAAAATGAGATATACAACATCGTATTTGAAAAATTTCCTAAATGGAAACGGTGTTAGTAAAACAGCAAACGATTTAATAACGTTGATGATGCTCGCGGTTGAAAATAATTTGATCAGTAAAGATGAGATTTTAGGAAGAGCAAAAGAAAAGAAAATACGTGAAATAAAAGAAGAAAAACCAACCGATCCAAAATGGGAATGGCTTCGTTTGATTAAGAAAAAGTTCATCACTGTGAAAATGACCAACATTGAAACGGGTGAGGTGATTGAATACAAGTATCTTTACAAAGCGATGGCAGGGACTGGTCGTGGATGGAGATATTTAGAGCGTCGAGATGGAAAGGTAGACAATCGAATCAAGATTGATTTTTTAAATTCTGAAAAGCTTGAAAAACGTAAAAATCAGCAAAATTGATTTTTTAACATGTTAAAAGTTAATAAATTGAAAGCATTGAAAAAAGTTTCTTGATGACTTCTTCACATGGTTGTCATGGTAACCATCATATTGATTTTTTAATTCTTTTCATTCGAGCTAAAACTTAAAAAAAATGAATTCAGGTTAAGAAATTTCTTGGCATAAATAAAAAAGATGGGTAATATGAAAAGTAAATTCGTCGTAGATGAAGTTGTTAAGCTCATTGAAAAAATCAGGCAGCAATGCAAAATGTTTGAAAATCTTTGGAAGCTCAAATGTAGGGTTTGTGCAAATTTGTATAGACCGTTACTTGCAGGGTAGTTTAAAAATAAATACAAGCCGATACACAAAATGATTAAAGACCTCTCCCTTCTCAGAACTCAGGTGCACATGGAATTTATGGAAATTCCCGAGGAGCATATTGGTAAAAAATACTTATACAATATTAAGACTGCTTCGTCATGATCTGTATTATCGAAATTATTTATTAAATACTAGCAAAAAGCAACCCGTAATACGGGTTATGGTCGGTCTGTTACTTAATTTATAGTGGCTGTTTTCCACAATTTAAAGTTGTGAAACCGTAACTAATACCCAATAAGAAAAACGCCTTCAAATTGAAAAAATTAAACCATAAAAATCTGTAAAATTAAAGTATGCGGAGGTAAAATAATTTACCAATTACTTAAGATTGAGTAATTTACAACGGACATAGGTCATACCAGTGTAAGGCATAACCATTTTCCTCGACATTGCTAAGTTCAAAACAATACGCTTTTAGTTACTGACACAAAATAATAACACTTCGTCATGCTTTAAATTGACGAAAAAGTAAAGCTAAATTCTTGTAAAATTTTTTATAACATGAACTTTAATTTATAAGATTAATATAAAGCGAACGTAAATTATACATCAGTTAATTTTTTGGTATCCCCTTGATACATGTTTCTTTAAAAAAAGGAAATTGACTTTAAAACGTTAAATACACACAACTAAATAAATTTATTAAAAATAACTGATCATTTGACTATTACTATATATGGCACTAATCTTACCATTTTTATATATGCCCTCTTTGTTTCAATAGTTTTTAGTAAAGGACCTCCCTTCCCCGTTTTTGCCTTAATGGTGGTCAGGAGAATAGAGTTATTTTTATTAAGAGTAATCAAGTTTTTGATGGAGACCTTTTACCAGAATAATAAAATGTAAAACAATCATTTACATGTATAAGAATTTTTTCTTTTTAATATATATAAGAATTTAACATATCAGAAATTTTTCTTTCCTCAAAAGTGTTGCAAATGCAAACTAAGCTAATTAATTAGTTAAATACCATACAAAATTTAAGTAACTTGATATTCGACAAATGCGCAAAACTACAATCTTCACCCCCCGTTTTAAAAGATCCCCTAAGTTACGTACAACAAATTATCAGGCATAAAATAGAGAAAATTAAATATAAATTTAACTAATTTCATATATTTATATCATTTTAACTGACGAAAATTAACAATAAAAGGTAATTAGGTTTTATTTTTTACCAATCGTATAAATGCGTCAATCGTAAATCTTTAAGAAAAAAAAAACACCACATAAAAACTGAAAATAGATTTACCTATTTATAGTAACCTATTTTGACATGGAAGTTAATATAAACATTTATCAAAAATATGTCTATAAAATCTGTTTCGAAGTGCAAAAGGATTAACAATACTAATATATATAAAAAAAAAAAAAAAAAATCAAATTAAGATATAAACTGCATTTTTAGCATAATGTTGTCTTGGCTTTTTGTAAATAAATTAAAGCAGTAAGTTCCAATAATGAAACTACCTATTATTCATTTTAATCAATAGACACCAACGTGAAGGTAAGCCAAGCAGTCTATCAACACAAAACATCACAACAATAACACATAACAATAGAATATTTACACCCTTGATCCTAAAATCCAGCGAAAATAACAAACCAAATTAAAATATGAAAGGCAAAATTAGAAAACCAATTTAAAGTTAACTATATATTTATCTTTTTACTCAACATATAACTACATAAAAGTATATTTGTTTTTATGTTCAATATTAGTTATTCAATTACTTCAAATTTAGGACATTAAAACACCCTAGATTTAAAGATCAAGGTTGCATACTCTCCCATACACATTACGCTAAACATTAACAGACATTATTCTGTTTCCAGAATAATTAAAAAAGGCTAGACAACACAACCTAGCTCTAAAGCAGTAACACCGCCTGACATTAAATGCTGCCAAGTCGCACCTCTGCTATAAGTACATCGCTTGGCTGGCAAGGTTATCAATCTTGCTCAATATAATACCAACTCACACCACTTTGAAAACATGGAAACAAAATAATTTAAACATATATACAGCTATAAACAAATATGGTTTCATACAACACATATAAACATATTATAACACATATAAACATATTAAATGACAGGTATATTTATCAAAAACTATGAAAAAAACATTAAAATATTTAAAAAAATATAACATTATTTGTGTAACACTTTTCACCCACCATACCTTGAATGAGATGTTTATCAATTTTGAAAAACAAAAATAAAATCCTCTAGTTCTTGAACATGCAACACATTGTTGACCATGAGAGAAACAGGGTTTTTTGAGATATATACCCCAACTCTATCAAATGTTTGACCTTGACTTTTATCAATTGTCATTAAATAAGCCAATCTGGTAGGAAACTGACGACGTTTTAGAACAAAAGGTAAATTAGAATCTGAAGGAGCCAACTGAATTTGAGGAACAAAAACCCCTATTTACCACCAGAAACACTGTCAAAACCTCTGCATCAATATAATTATTTTGAAGAGCACAAACTTTCACTCGAGTATCATAGCATAACCCAGTTTTGAGATCTAAATTTCTAAGTAGCATAATGACACAACCAATTTTCAATTTTAAACAGCATACCTGAAGGAGTTCAGCTGTTCAAAAACTCAACAGGAAAATTATTTCTTTCATTAAGGTCATCAGTATCAATTTGATCAGCACTTAAATAAATTTTGACCTCACCCGGCAGACATTCAAACACTTCTTCATTGATAATGAATCAACATTAGTTGGTGTTAAAATCACGCGTTTAGAATAATCATTTTGATCAGCATCAGCATCTCCATAAAATCTTTTCAACCATCGATTCATTCGCATTAATAATGCACTGATTTGGTATTTCAATGCATCCTTTAAAAGGATCCTCCTCTTTGACAGGTATTGTTCCATTCCCAAGTTTTAGTAGCCATTTGGAAAATTCACCTATATCCATTCACCATATTTTCAGTTAATGCAAACTTCTGCACCCATTGCCAATGCAAAGAACATTTTACACACTATTCTACTATTTCAGCTGGTTGTGTTTATACACAATTCTACTATTTCAGTTGTTGAACATTTTCATCAAAATTTTCTAGATTTAAGCCAATAAACTCATCAATAACAGGCAGATTATAATCAGCCAGCGTTTTACCACTTTGTTTAATAATTTTCTCAATTTGATGAAGAGTAGCTTGTTCAGCTATTAGAAATGGGACTGAGCGGTGAATGAAATCTCCCATCATAAAAGCTTTGTATGTATTCCAGAGATGTAAAGGATTGTCAGATTCACAAAAGGTCAAAATAATTGAAAACAACAGTCTAATTTGCTTTGGCATACGTGTTAAAACCGCCTCAGAAAGAGTATTCTGCCATTCAGTGTCATCTTGCAACAAACCTTTCAAAACACATCCTTCACGAAATGTTTTAAGGACAATACCATTAACAGTACGCACATCCTCCCAAGATGTTGCTCCTTTTACTTGCAAAAGTAACAGTCTAAGAAAAAACAATTCTCCAGTTGGATTAACTTTATACATTCTTACTATCACCTTATCACCACCCCTTCGTCTAACCTTCCATTTACAATGTTTATCATCAAATATAAAGTGATAAGGAATGTCTACATACGAATAGCAATGTGTGCTTTCATTTTCAGTATTTAAGTTAAACCATGCTGTTAGGTGCGTATCACGTTGAGCTGCACGATCTAAAACCATTTGTTCTGCACCTTCTCTACAATTCTTCAGGTGCACTAACATAATGACAATCTAAAAAAGTGTTTACTTCATCATGATTAATTTGTTCATTTACTAAAATATTGGCACAATCGTGACCCTTGTATATGTATTTGTACAAATATTTAACAGCCTTAACAGACATGCAATCTTCAACATTAATGTGAGCTTGATATTTCTTTGATAACCATGGATTGTAAGGTACCACCTGGCGGTTATCTACATTGTTACCTTTAATATTGATAACCAAACCATTATCACGACGTCTATATCGTGGATAACCATTATGAACTACTACTGTGTTAGCATTAAATTCTTTAGGATAGTTTTTGCTGCACAGCCCATCTTTCATGCAGGGAGAATTTGGATTCAGTATGCCACATGGACCGTGATTCATGCAAGTTTTAACAACGTCATAAAGGTCTCGATTAACAATCGGATCTGGAATTTCTGCAGATATTAAATTATTGATATCATATGCTGTTTCAAGCTTATCATCATTTGCAAAGTGAAATAAAATATGAACACGTGGCAAACCACGTTTTTGAAACTCAATAACCAGAACATGTGTTACAACTTTCCCTAATACACCGTGCTGAAAAATGTCTTTGAGAAGGTTATTTAATTTGAGTTTAAATACTCGAATAACCAAGTCAGGTCTATCATTTGCTGTCTGACCTGGATATAAATTTTCAGTTATCTCGCGCCATTTTGGGTTGCAATTGAAAGTAATAAAAAGATCTGGTTTACCATACTTTTTAATTATAGCCATAACATCTTCAAAGTTTTCTTTTAAAGCTCTAGGACTTCCTACATAAGTTGATGGCAAAACTACAACACGCCCTGACCTAACATTATGATCATTTCCGAGGTTGTTTACATGGTCGTGTAAGACATCATACTACTCGCTTCTCAGTTTGTTTTGGTTATTTCTGATGAAAGCAAGGCGCTGGCCTTCAATTTTAACATACGCATCAACAGCATATTGCTGAAACAGTTTTTTGCCATAAAAGAGTGAAGAAAAACATTGTCTAACTGAAAGTTTATAATTGTAATACTGAGATAATGTAACATGATTTCTAACCAATGTAGCACGTTCAGGGTTGTGAACCATTTGATTATGCCAACCAGCATCACCCCTCGGAAAAAAATAGAGGATAAACCATAGGATCTAAGTTGGCAGACAAACTTTATATAGTTTTAAGAGGATGACCTCTTGGGTAAATAACAACTTCCCTGGAAGCAGGTGGTGCACCATCTTCACCAACAAATACAACTGCCACTTCGTTATGTGAAGGGAAATTATAGCGACATCTATCTTGCCCTTCAAGTAAAGACATTTTTACAACTGACACTGAGCGCCCTTCTAGAGCTGCTCGACGAACTTCTTCATCTTCCACATCAGCCATGTTTTTAAATGCAAGAGCAAATGGGTTCTCTTCACTAATAATAGTTTGCTATCGCAACATTAAATCATTTAAGCAAAGATCATTACCACGTTGTTGCATTCCAAAATTTACTGCTGCAAGTGGATCATAGATGTTTAGTTGACAATATGTCGGCGGAACATCTTGATTTGGTCTTAGATTACCTATACGATGAAAAACTTGACCACATATTCTAAAACATAGCGGCCCATGGTTCATGGGTTGAACTACATTAGCTTCAAATGAAGCAAAAGAAAGACAGGCATTATAATTTCTAATATATTTTAAAAAATGCAGATTAGCATTTCTATCTGCATAGTTTCCTTTAAATAAATCTTCTAAATCTTGTGGAAATGATGAAGGTTGCGACAAAACTACCTTTCCATTATGGCAACATAAAATATGTGTTTCATCATGAAATTTCTTAGCACTACAATGCTGACAAACATAATTTATTTCTCCTAAATAATTGTAATCTAGAATAGTATCACTTCTTGCAATACAATACATTCTTTCGTATCTAGCAGCATTTCTAGCATTTTGTCGATTATTAATTTCATTTCGCCTAAGCCTATTTCTTTCATTTCTGCGACGATTATTTTCAACTCGCCTAATCAAGCTCTCCTCATTTGGGCTTGAATTATTTGCTGCTTGCCGAGCAGCATTTCTAGCATTTTGTCGATTATTAATTTCATCTCGCCTAAGCCTATTTCTTTCATTTCTGCAACGATTATTTTCAATTCGCCTAGTTAAGCTCTCCTCATTTGGGTTTGAATTATTTGCTGCTTGCCGAGCAGCATTTCTAGCATTTTGTCGATTATTAATTTCATCTCGCCGAAGCCTATCTCTTTCATTTCTGCGACAATTAACTTGCCTATTAACATTTCCATTTTCTAAACTAATATCTGCTTCTAGCCTAATATCATCCATTTAAACTTCACTTTCAATTGAAAGTTATACGAATCAGAAAAGAAATGAATCCTGAAGATTGCGATCTTTCCTATATAATTTCCTTTCTACTCTAAATAGCACACACAAATACTTTTTAAATATAACAGACTGTCATTTAAATTAAATTATACAATAATCTTATGACTTTAAAAAAATATATATATCAGCTAGGAGATGTTTGAAAAAAATTAGCTTAGCAAATAATTAAAAAAATTATTAAAAACATGCAATTCTAATAATAAACATACTGCTAACAAAGAAAAATTTAAAACAAAAAAAATGTTGTAAACCCTTTTTTGCAAACTTAAACATTATTTCTTCAAAAAAAATTATTAGCAAACATTTTTTAAAAATTCATAAAACTTTACAATATTTTGTTCTTCTATACCACATAAATACATCATCTGATAAATCTAAAATAAAAAAATGTAATGATTAAGTAAATAAATAAGAAAAACATTACATACAAAAAATGAAAATCCATATACCTTATAGAGAAAAGCTGTAATGAGTTACCAGAGAAGGAGTTGTAAAATATTAATATTTTATGTTAGCTTTTACAAAATAATTCATGCTGGAACATCATGATTCCAGAATATTTAGAGCAAAACCATGTAGTAAACAGCGCTAAAGACAAAAAATCAAATTGAGATAAATCAAATTGTATATATGGCAAAATAATTTGTATTGGCTTTTAGATTAATGATTTTGAATAAAACTACCTATCCATTTTTAACAATAGACGCCAACATGAAGATAAGCCAAATGTCTACTAACTCAAAAGATAACAAAAAAACATCACAGCAACAACACAACAATAGCACACACCATAAGTTAATATAATATATGTATATAATAACTTAAGTAAGATAACATTCATATAAAACAAAACATAAGTAACAACATCGCGCAAAATGTTATTAAAATACATTATGTATTTTTAGAATAATCTTTAACAATAATGGCTTGAAAACAGCTAGACCTAAAGCAGTAAAAGTTTGACACTAAACATCATCGTGTAACCCTCTGTTAAAAGTACATCACTTGGCTGGCAAAGTTGACAAATCTTGCTCTACACGTTTACCAAGTCACAGCACTTTGAAACAATTATATAACGGAAACAACATAATATAAACATATGTATAAACTATAAGCACAATAAATGTGTTTAAATATGTATATAAGGTTAAATATATACTTAAATAAATAGCTTATATACTTATTTAAACACATTTTTAAAACAATTATATAACACATATTAACACATACACAAAATTTTAAAAATGTTGCGAGAAAATTTAAAAAGATACAAAATATATATTTACAAATAATACTCTTTACCTTCTTTTTTTCTTCATAAGAACTGTAATCTTCATAACAAAACTTAACCTTTACATACAATAACATGTGACATGCCATGCCAGTGTTGGTACAAAAGTTTAACTTATTTTTCTAAATTTTCTAAAAAAGAACAAAAATATTTAATAGCATCACAGAAATTTCAATGTAGTAATAACCATTTTATGGAAATAGCATTGGTATAACTTTAAATAACATACATACCCCTATTTTCCTTCTAAAAAATAAGATAATAAAAACAAAACTGCAAAAAGATAAACTAAAGCAAAAAAAATGTAAACGATTTAAAAAATTAAAATCCTTTCTACTTTTTCTAATAAAAATTTAAATCCTTTCTACTTTATCTAATTAAAATTTAAATCCTTTCTACTTTATCTAATTAAAATTTAAATCCTTTCTACTTTATCTAATTAAAATTTAAATCCTTTCTACTTTATCTAATAAAAAGGTATATATAACTATTTTATATACTTACTTCAATTATAAGATGATCTTAACGATTATAATTTATCTTCATATGATTCTTTATGTAATATATCTAAACTAATAATTAAATTCCAAAAGAAAAAAAGTTTTAACTCGCTTCATTGATCTTTCTCCAATGGCCACGTGCATTTTAAGAACGCGCTCTTTCAAAGCCTAGAAACTAATGACGAAACGACGACATTAAACATTAAACATAAAACGTTTCTGTACTAATTATATTAAGATGAAAGACCAAATGTTTAAAAAATATGATGAAGAGTAAGACCTGCTGATGGATGACCATCGCGCTCTAAGATGGATGCAGACTGAAATTGAGTTCATGATTTTTGAATGAGATCCTTTTTTAATTCTTTTCGAAGAATTGAAAAAATTAAGAAAGATTGGTATTTAAAAAAGATCTTTATTATTGATATTCATGGAAATCGATATGTGTTTGTTGACGATTTTGAAGTGATTGATGAATCCGGCGCTTCTTAAACACTCGGTTCTGATAGAGATGGAAATCCTCTTTTGGTCGATTTTGATTCTGGTTTTGGGGAATGGGAGTACGATCAACAGTTTGAAAAATGGAAGGAACGTGCGCTCCTGCTACCTAAAAAATAATGGTTTTTCAATATCCTTTAGATCTTGAAAAGTTGCTAAAATGAAAAAATTGAATTGAGCTAAATAAATTTTCCTTCCAAATGAAAAAGATGGAAAGAAAGTATGTGATTAAATTTGATGAAATGGGTTGTGCACATCTATTTGATGAAATAAGTGAAATTCATGCGAATTATCTTGCTGCTTAATTTTTTAATTCTTTTCACGGGAGAATTGAAAAAACTGTAAAGACTTTTCGAAGAAGAGAATATGCCGAAAGTGTGCCAAGATTTTAAAAAATTGAATTGACTTAAAGAAAATCATGGCGAAAATAAAATGAGTGGTAAATCTTCAAAGAAATTAATCGCCAAAGAGCGAAAAATTGAAAGCACCGAAAAAAAAAATCTTTTCCTTATAAAAATGGAAGATAAAGCTGTTGCTAAAAAGCAAAAAGCTAAAACTGTCGCCAAAGAGCGAAAAATTGAAAATGACTTAAATAAAAATCTTTTCGTAATAAAAATGGATAGAATGACCGTGAAAGATTTTAAAATGATGGCTAAAGACCGTGCCATCTAAGGTATCACAAAAATGAGAAAAGCCGGGCTCGTTGAAGCTATAAAAACAACAAGACCTATTATTGGTTCTAAACCTGTAACGCGTAGACCTACAACTGATGCAAGACCAATTGTTCAAAGACCGGTTCCTGCACAAAGACCTGTTTCCAATGACTTGATTTCATTCGGACCTGCTCGCTTGCAAAATCGGGTGACTAGAGCTGAACCATCTATCCTTGACACACCTGTTGTCGATTCAACGAACGTCATCACACCTGGTCCTCCTGGTTTATTTTCAAGGTTTAAGACGACTGCTATGAATGTGGTTAATCATGGTTTCAACCAAGTGCTTACTGTTATTGATCCATACGTTCTAACTGCTGTGAAGAATGCAGTGAGCAGCGTTAGAAATGGAGTGGAAAAAACGATAAAGTCTCTCAAAGGTCTTGTATTTAGTACACCTGTTCCCGCTCCTCGTCCCGTTAGACCTTTTACAATAAAGTTTAAAATGACTGATCATGCAGTGGAGCATACTGTTAGGCAATTTTCTTACGAACCTTCTGTTCGATATGAAGACCTTGCAGCCTTTTTTAACTTGGTTAGAGAGTCTACTATTCATGTCATGGAAGGAGAAAGGAATACAAAAGTAAGAATTATTTTAACGTGTGAAATGAAATCTGTAAGCATCTTGACTGGTGAAGAAGCTACTCGAATGGCTAGTTTTTCATCCAACTCTGAAATTATACTAGAGGCTAAGGATTTAAGAAAGTTAATGGGTGAAATGGAAGAAAAAGTCTTGGAAAATAGAGTCAAATACAATAAGATGGGATCTAATTGCAGAATATCTAAAATTTTAAGAATGGATATTAACTTTATTGATTACGAACCTTTCAGCGGATCTTCCTACATTCATTTCCCTACTGAACTGAAAAACAAAAAGGCGATTATCAACATGGAAAACAAAGACGATCAATTCTTTAAATGGTCGGTCACCAGAGCGCTGAATCTGAAAAATAGAGACAATCAAAGAATTAATGAAGAGTTGGTTCTAAAATCAGAAGAGTTGAAATGGGAAGGAATTAAATTTCCTGTCGATCTTAATAAAATCGACAAGTTTGAAAAGATCAATCCAGACATTAGCATCAACGTCTTTTGTTATATTGAAAAAAAACCTCGCCCTGTGCGAACATCTGAATTTTTAGATCGAAAGCATACTGTTGCTTTGCTGCTCATTTCAAACAATGACACTAACCATTATTGTGTGATTAAAAATTTCAGTCGATTTGCTGGTTCTTCAGTATCAGCTCGTCAACACAAAAAATATTTTTACAGAAATTGCCTCCAAGCTTATGACCAGGAAGAAAAGCTCCAAAATTATCAACCTTATTGCTATGCTAAAGCCCCAGTGAGAATCGAACTTCCTAAAGAAGGAACAACCGTTCAGCTTAAAAACTATAAAATGTCGATGAAAGTTCCGTACGTCGTATATGCCGACTTTGAAAGTTTCATCAAACCCATTGACGATAACACTAAATATCCTGATGATGATTCGTACACCAAAAAATGCCAAAAACACGTTTCAAGCTCCTTCTGCTATTACATCAAATGCTTCGACGAAAACCTTTATAAAGGAAAACCTGTCACGTACACAGCAGAAAGCGATGATGATGATGTTGCGCAAAAGTTTGTAAACAGTCTCGAAACAGACCTTAGAAAAATTTGGAACAAGATTGATTTAATAGAAAAGAAAGTGATGACTGATGAGGATGAAAAGAATTTTAAAGATGCAACACAATGTCACATTTGCAGTAAAGATCTTGACGGTGATAAAGTGTGCGATCACTGCCATTTGATTGGAAAATATCGAGGAGCTGCGCATAACAAATGCAATGCAAAATATCAAATTCCAAAATTCATACCCGTCATTTTCAATAATTTGTCTGGTTATGACAGCCATTTGTTCATCAAGAAATTAGATGGAAAATTAAATTGCATACCCAACAACGATGAAAAATACATCAGCTTCTCAAAAAGCATCAAAGTGAGAGAATTTATTGATAAGAAAGGCAAACTGAAGGAAGTATGGAAAGAATTGAGGTTTATTGACTGCTTCAGATTCATGGCTGGTAGTTTAGACAGTTTGGCTAAAAATCTAAACAACGACCGATGCAAAAACGTTGCTAAATATTACTCTGGAAAGCAATTTGATTTATTAAGAAAAAAAGGCGTTTACCCTTATGAATGGGTGGACTTCATTGATAAATTCTCAGAAACAAAATTACCTCCTATTGAAGCCTTCCATTCCAAACTGAACGATGATGAAATAGACTATGCGCATGCTCAAAACGTTTGGAACGAATTGGATGTGAAACGTTTAAAGGCTACCACGAACTATACAACGTCTCTGATGTCTTGATGCTTGCAGATGTCTTTGAAAATTTCAGAGAGGTGTGTCGTACCTATTACGGTCTTGACCCTCCTTGGTATTACACCTCCCCTGGTTCAGCTTGGGATGCGATGTTAAAAATAACTGGAATTAAATTAGAGCTTCTATTCGATCCTGACATGCTTCTCATGTTTCAAAGTGGAATACGCGGTGGAATCAGCATGATCTCGAACCGACTTGAAACTGCTAATAACAAATACATGGGCGACTTGTACGATCCTTCAAAACCATCGAAATTCATTCAGTACTTGGACGCTAACAACTTGTACGGATGGGCGATGAGCAAAAATCTTCCCGTTGGAGAATTTAGATGGATGAATGAAGATGAACTCTCAAATTGGAAACCTATGCCCTGCATTCTTGAAGTCGATTTGGACTACCCTGATCACCTTCACGACAATTACAACGATTAGCCCTTAGCTACTGAAAGATTAAAAATAGGCAAAGTAGACAAGCTGGTTCCGAATTTCAACAACAAAGAGAAATACGTTGTCTATCATGAAAACATGAAACTATATGAGCGAATGGGTTTGGTCATTACCAAAATTCATCGAGGCATCACCTTTACAGAAGAACCTTTTATGAAAATTTACATCGACCTCAACACCAATTTAAGAGCAAAAGCTAAAAACCCTTTTGAAAAAGAATTCTCCAAGCTGATGAACAACTCCGACTTCGGAAAAACCATGGAAAATATTCAAAAGCATGTTAATATTAGGCTCATCACCACAAAAAAAGAAGCTTTAAAATTGTCTAAAAGTCCTAATTATGAGCGAAACACCATTTTTGATGAAAACTTGATCGCGGTTCACATGAAAAAAACATATCTCTTTTACGATAAGCCTGTTTACTTGGGAATGTGCATCCTGGACATCAGCAAAACTCTCATGTTTGAACACCATTACGACTACATCAGACCAAAATACAACGACCGTGCAAAATTGTTGATGACTGACAGACTCGTTCATTTACGAAATTGAAACTGAAGATTTTTATAAAGACATTGCTGGTGATGTTGAAAGCAGGTTTGACACGAGTGATTCCGACAAAAACCATCCTGCTGTTAAAAATGTTGGGTTCAAAGTGGGTGCTAACAAAAAAGTCATGGCATATTCAAAGATGAGACTGGAGGCAAGCAAATTAAATAGTTTGTAGGACTTCGACTTAAGCTCTATTCTTACAAGATTCTTGAAGAAGAATACAAAAAATGAAAAGGAGTCAAGAAAAATGTGGTTAAAAAACACATCACTCAAGATGAATACAAAGAATGCTTAATAAATAAAAAAGAAAATTTAAAAACCATGAACGTCATACGATCCCATCTTCACGACATTTACACCGAAGAGATTAACAAAGTTGCTCTAAGAGCCAACGATGATAAAAGAATCATCCAAAATGATGGAATCAGCACCTTGGCGATTGGACATTATAAAAACAAACCTTGCCCTGAGCCCTGCTTTAAATTCATGGATTACGATAAAGTATTTGGTCAGGAAGAAATTTAAATCTTACGACAAGAATATTTTAATACTTCGTTGTGGATTATAGCAAGAAAAATTTTATAACTTCAACACGGGAAGAAAGCGCACATTTTTTGAAAAAAAAGGTAATTCAACAAAAAAACACATCAAACTTATTATCCTTAAGTATGGAAAAGTACCAATGCGCCAGAACCGGCACCTCCTAGTAGTACTATATTTGGGGGGAAGTTTCTGCAAAGTGATCCACTGCGTCATTGTTCCAAAAAAAATTTACTAAATCTTTGAAGTTATTTATTTTAACAAAATATGCCAACGGATTGCTAAAAATATACTCTTTTGACATGAAACTCTAACATATAAACAATATTGCCATTTATTAATAAACAAAATCGGTAATTCTACACATAAAATTTACATTTATTTCCGCAGCGTTCTACTTGGTCGTACTAACAGCTATGTAAAAAAGGACATTGAAAGCCAGATTTATCATCAAAGCTTTTATCTTTACAACTTTTCAAGAACACTTTTTATGAAGAAAATAACATCCTTTTCTTCTCAGCCTAGTTACAATTTTATACACTCTCTTCAAAGTAACATATCTGTCTTCTGAAAATAAAATAAATTCAAGGAAAAAACTCAAACAATTGCAATGTCAACTGCAATGAAAAAACATATAACATTTAAAACCTCATGATTGGTAAAAGATATAGGAAAAAGATTCTCCTGAAAATTTAATCCATTACTATATTATTATATTATTCGTGTTGCGATAAGCAAAAGGACAGAAGATAAATTTTTTAAAATATCCCTACTACCGACTTTACAATAACAAAAGAGAACATAATGTATGAGAACTGTAAATATTATTAACAACTAATACAAACAAAAAATCAAGAACAAAAATAGAGAAAAAGTTAGCTAAAATACATAAAAGCAATTCTGAGCATTTTCCTTTTGCTAAACTATTTAACAATAAAACATGAAACGATTAAAGCATTAAAATTATGAAATTTGGTATCACTATCAATAGTTTCATTCATGCTAAGAAAACACCCATTAAACTAAGACCAATTAAATATATAAAACTTAAATAACGTTAAGGCAAATATAATTATAAAATTCACCTTTACACAACAATCCCACATTACAAGGCTGATTTTCAAAACTTTCTCCTGCACAACTAGCATTTAATGTATCTCCTTGACATGTCCTTGTATGAGTTTGAAATGGTGAAACACTGGGATTATACTGACAATATTCAGAGCATGCACTCCACGCACTCCATGCACTCCATGAAGTGTATATACCTACTGAACATAAGATTCCTATTGGTTTGATTGGATTGTTTTGATATTAATACCAGGGCTGTATATGCTATGAGATCATGTGGTCAAGTCTATTCTGAATTCTCAAGATTTGTCTCATTAATGGAAATGCCTAAACCAATGACTGCTAATAATTATAATAAAAATGTTATAAAACTAATGCAGTAAAATTTGTAGCTGAAGACACTATGATGGATGCTGCTCAAGTATTAAAAGACTTGAAGAGTGATCTTATTTTAAATTCCATTCCAGACCATGTGCCCAATATTATTGATGTTGCACTTTTGATGCAGTTGCCCAATTTAAGATTGGTAGACAAGCTAGTGTTTTAGCTTTAGTTAAAATGAATTAAAGACCTGGAAAGATTTGTTAGAAGAATGTTGAAAAGTTAATCAAAAGTGATTATACTTAGCCATATATAAAAACACAGAACGAGCAAAGAAACACAGACAAGTAATTTGTGGAAAAAAGAATAGTCGATTTAAAAAATCTCTTGAAAAAATGCAAAACCCATATCAAATTGGTGCATTTTAGGATTTAATTTTTTTTTATTATATATAGATTTGGATATTTATTTACACTATTTTGAAATTTTTTATGTTTGCATTTTTAAAAGCTGTTTTTCTCAGATGAAGAGTTTTTAAGACGCCGCACTATGAAGCGAAAAGCTTAAAAAGTGGCCATAAGTGGAATTTTTTTAATACACCATTTTCATTAATTTTTTTTTACAACTTATTAGAAAAAACATCAAATTGTAAGAAAAATATATATTTTGGTTCTCTCATGTCTACTATCCTAGTCAGAGAATTGGAACAATAATTTAATTAAAACGTTTATTACTTTACAAAATTTTGAGTTTTGGCCGCTTTTTGACCATTTCGCTTCACTGTGCGCCGGCCAGCGCATCTAAATAACTAAAAGTGGTGTTATGCTAAAACTTTAATTATGAGTTTGTTTGATTTTCTTCTGTGATTTAAACGTGACAGATTTTTTTAAAAATTGATTCCAGCCCTTATCTCGGTCAACAAATTCATAAAATTCGGTCAAGTTTTTTACATATACTTTGGTCCAATATATTAGCCTATTAAAAATTATTATGAAAAATCTGCTTCGTTCATATCACATAACTACCTTGTTAGAACAAGTATGTAAAAAAGATTTTGTTAAAATTGTGTACATCTTTAGATAAATTGGCCTGGGTCTTTCAATATTTTGGTATTTTTGGCACCTGCTATAACTACCATTTTACCTTAAAAAGATTCTAGTTTGTTTTTTTCAGTAAATTTTGTCATTTACTTAATGTATATGAAGTTAAACTTATAAAATATTGATATTTACTCAGAAAAAATATTTCAGGGGTTTTTCACGTTAAAAACCTGGAAGACGAAATGGCTGAAAATATCTACCTTTCTAAATGTTAATGTCAAAAGCCTTCTTGATGCTGTATTCAAATATCCTTGAGATACTTATTATGGAAAGTTTGAAACAATGTAAACCCAACAAACAAATCACAAGGCAACAATACACATAACAAAAAGAAAAAAAATGGTAAACGGTTACCTGGGCAAAACACTCCTGCGTTACAGGCTTGAGATTCATAACTAACGCCTGTGCAACCACCATTTAGTGTATCACCTAAACAGATCCTAGAATGAAACTGTAATGGTGCAATATTGACATTTGATTGACAACTTTCCGAGCAAGTACTCCATGAACTCCATGAAGAATAAGTACCTGTTGAAAGAAAGACATTTTCACTTATCTACATGCAAAACATCAATGAACGTTGTTTCTGCGTGGTATAAACATGCCATAACAGCAAAGTTCTTGCCTAAACAAGCGACATATTGATTGCATAGCTTTTGATCAGTCCTATTAAAACCAACACATCCATTGTAGAAAGGGTTCCACGTAGAATATCCAACACATGACCGCTCTCTGCTCTGATACGGCCCATCACCAACTGTGTTGCAAACGTCTGAACAAGCACCCCAAGTACTCCATGCTGTTAATGTTCCTATAAGAAATCATGTTTTCCGTTCATTAGAAGTCGAGGAAAATACAGCGTGAAATAGCATTACACAAAAACTTAAAACGAAAACTTGTTTGACATAGGAAACCTGGGCAAATAACTTCCACATTGCAGTTTTCACTGCTTGATAACGTCTGACCATTGCAATTGCCACCAAAAGTACTTCCTGTACAAGTGCGAGTTCTTGTGCGTAGGGGTAGAGTGAGATCGAGTTGACATGACCCTGAACATGCTGTCCATGAGCTCCAATCACTGAGAATACCTAAAGCATTATGGTCAGATGAGTCATAAAAACAGAGCAATAGCTGTAAGACCTAAACATAAAAAACGTGCTGCTGCGTTCGTTTAAAAGTTTATCGATACTGTTTTTTTTAGTAAGTATGATTAAAAAACAAGCTGAAATTGGTAAAGACTTTAAGCTTAATGGTATTTACCGTCACTTTTAGTTTTTTACATTCTACAATGAAGCAAGCGTTCAAACATACTCCGCCCGGCAATTTGTCGTAAAAATATGGATTTACCACGTTCAAAGTTTATAAAAAGTACCTGGACATGACACTCGCACATTACAGGTTTGACTTTCGGAACTTGCTCCAATACAACCGGTACCTAATGAATCTCCTTGACATGTCCTTGTGTGAGTTTGTACTGGGGAAACGTTGGGATTCGATTGACAACTTTCAGAGCATGCACTCCACGCACCCCATGCTGAGTAGGTATCTATTGATCAGAAGATTAATTTTTGTGAGAAGCTTAGAAAAGATGCGGGGGAACATTACTATTTACCTATATAATGAGTATAGAAAAGAAGAAACTTTGAATTTAAAAGTTCGTGCCTAGACAACCAACGTTTTGATTGCATAGCTGTTGTTCAATCCTAGTCGCACCAGGACATCCAAGATAGTTAGGGTTCCATGTAGAGTATCCAACACATGAGCGCTCTCTGCTCTGAAATGGTCCATTGCTGACTGATTTACAGACATCCGAACATGCACCCCACGCACTCCATGCTGTTAATGTTCCTATAAGAAATCATGTTTTCCGTTCATTAGAAGTCGAGGAAAATACAGCGTGAAATAGCATTACACAAAAACTTAAAACGAAAACTTGTTTGACATAGGAAACCTGGGCAAATAACTTCCACATTGCAGTTTTCACTGCTTGATAACGTCTGACCATTGCAATTGCCACCAAAAGTACTTCCTGTACAAGTGCGAGTTCTTGTGCGTAGGGGTAGAGTGAGATCGAGTTGACATGACCCTGAACATGCTGTCCATGAGCTCCAATCACTGAGAATACCTAAAGCATTATGGTCAGATGAGTCATAAAAACAGAGCAATAGCTGTAAGACCTAAACATAAAAAACGTGCTGCTGCGTTCGTTTAAAAGTTTATCGATACTGTTTTTTTTAGTAAGTATGATTAAAAAACAAGCTGAAATTGGTAAAGACTTTAAGCTTAATGGTATTTACCGTCACTTTTAGTTTTTTACATTCTACAATGAAGCAAGCGTTCAAACATACTCCGCCCGGCAATTTGTCGTAAAAATATGGATTTACCACGTTCAAAGTTTATAAAAAGTACCTGGACATGACACTCGCACATTACAGGTTTGACTTTCGGAACTTGCTCCAATACAACCGGTACCTAATGAATCTCCTTGACATGTCCTTGTGTGAGTTTGTACTGGGGAAACGTTGGGATTCGATTGACAACTTTCAGAGCATGCACTCCACGCACCCCATGCTGAGTAGGTATCTATTGATCAGAAGATTAATTTTTGTGAGAAGCTTAGAAAAGATGCGGGGGAACATTACTATTTACCTATATAATGAGTATAGAAAAGAAGAAACTTTGAATTTAAAAGTTCGTGCCTAGACAACCAACGTTTTGATTGCATAGCTGTTGTTCAATCCTAGTCGCACCAGGACATCCAAGATAGTTAGGGTTCCATGTAGAGTATCCAACACATGAGCGCTCTCTGCTCTGAAATGGTCCATTGCTGACTGATTTACAGACATCCGAACATGCACCCCACGCACTCCATGCTGTTAATGTTCCTATAAGAAATCATGTTTTCCGTTCATTAGAAGTCGAGGAAAATACAGCGTGAAATAGCATTACACAAAAACTTAAAACGAAAACTTGTTTGACATAGGAAACCTGGGCAAATAACTTCCACATTGCAGTTTTCACTGCTTGATAACATCTGACCATTGCAATTGCCATCAAAAGTACTTCCTGTACAAGTGCGAGTTCTTGTGCGTAGGGGTGGAGTGAGATCGAGTTGACATGACGCTGAACATGCTGTCCAAGTGCTCCATTCACTGAGAGTACCTAAAGCATTATGGTCAGATGAGTCATAAAAACAGAGCAATAGGTGTAAGACCTAAACATAAAAAACGTGCTGCTGCATTCGTTTAAAACTTTATTTATACTGCTTTCTTTCTTTTAACGTGTTTCTAAAATAAGCTCATGTTGGTAAAGTCTTTACTCTTAATGGCATTTACTTTTAGTTTTAAGTCTTTACTTCCTACAAAGATGCAAGCATTCAAACTTTAGACGTCCAATAGCATGTTGAAAACTTTCGGATTTATCACGTTTAAAGGTTTATAATATTTTCCTGGTTACGGTACTTCCACATTGCAGACTTGATTTTTGGATTTTGCTCCAATTTAACCGGCGAAAGAAAAGAACTTTTTTTTCATTATATATGTAAAATCTCGAGGATTAAATTAACTGAGCGTTTGGAGAGACAATATATTTAAACTTGTATAAATCCAAGAGTGTCTATGCTGCTCCACTAACAGAATATATAATAAAAATGAAGTCTGTGTAGAGCACGCACCAATAAATTGACCATTAACAATAGTAATAATAATTAAGTTACAATTACCACATTTAACAACATCCACATACAATAATTAAATAATAAACATTACTTTTAACATGCTTCTTAATAATTAATTTTTTACTGTCACTTTTAACACATTTCCCCCTGTTGAGTTGTCAAAAATATTTGTCTTTTAATTGCCTAGACATTGTCCGTCAAGAGCTGCCTGTCGGGTTGGACGTTTATTAATTGACCTGAGCGCCGCATCATTCTGCCCAATCTCGGTTTCAACTGCATAGACATTTTTCTTCGAACTATCTTTATCTTTGTTATCTTGTTCAATATTGCATAAAACTGTTTTCAGTTTTTCATAAGTAACGAGTGATTTTCCCATAACCTTCAATAGTGGTATCTTAACTGATCGTACTAATCTTTCATAAAATCCTCTCCACCAAGGGGAAGCAGGTAGGATGAATTTTTGAATGATCTTTTTATTTAAACAAAACTTTTTTACTTCAATCGATTTAAATGTTTTAAAATTGTCACAAGTAATGTTATCAGGTATGCCGCTGCGTGCAATAAAGCGTTTGAGTGTTCGGAGGAAAGCAGGGATCTTCATGTCAGGAGTTAATTCCAGATGAGCAGCCCGACTAGACGCACAGGTCAAAAGTCAAAACGTAAACCTTAGATACAGCATCAGTTTTTAAACAACTTTTCACATATAAGGGTCCAGCAAAATCTACACCAACAGCTTGAAACGAAAACATAGAAACATTAACACGATAATCAGGTAAGTCAGGTGTTGGGGGAAGCAACATTGTTCTTCCCATAATCTTCTTGCAAATAACACACTTACGCAGAACATTCTTGACAGTTTTTCTTCCTTTAATAATCCAAAACCTTGCTCTAATATGACTTAATGTCATTTCAATGCCATGATGCATAACACGTTCATGGGCGTCACGAATAATTAATACCGTAAAATAACTATGTATTCCATCACGTAAAATAATCGGATATTTTCCATTACAACTCAGTATCGAATTTCCAAATCGTCCTTTTAATCGCAATATATTTTGTTTGTCAGTAAACAACTTCAGGGATGAACTTAGCTTCTTGTAGTTATCTTGATTCCGTAAATAAAACTTTTCAACTAATAACCATAAATTAAATGCCATATCATACTCATCAAGTGTTAGCATGTTTTCTTTAATTATTCGATTGTTCTTCTTAATTGTTTTTATCAAATTACTTGCAAATCTATTCACATATCCAGTTACCATTATAAGTCTGTTCAATGTGCTATACTTCTTAATATCTATCAGAACACCAATATTACCACTACTAGCAGCCTCAACCATATTTACTCTAATCTCATTTATCCTATCTACACCCTTCGACTCAATCAGATTTTCATCCACATTCAAACTATTCTCTCCATCAAACAATCCTACTTCAACCTTCTCCTCACATAAAAATTTAGGTCCAAATAACCAACTATCACTCAATAGCTTAAAACAAAACATACGAGTTGGAATATCTGCTGGATTCTCCAATCCTGCTACATGCCTCCATTTCTCCCTCTCAAGCTCTTTCCTAATCACAACCACACGATTTTCAACCCAAGGTTTCCAATTTTTCTCCTTCCCTTTAATCCACAAAATCCATGTAACTCTGCCGAAATTATTCTCTCCTCAACTCTAACAAACGCAAATCTCTTTACTCTTAAAACACTCAACTCCTCAACATTTCTCAATAATTCTTTCCACTTAAACTCAATCTCTCCACTCACACTCGCATCCCACTCCCTTTTCTCTACACAAAATTTGAAAAATTGTTTTTAGTCTGGCTGTTATAGGAGAAACAATGCCTAATGGATCGTAAATTGATGCCGAAATTTTCAAGATATTCCTTTTTGTTGTTTTAAGTTCCCGTGACATTTTTATAAAGTCGTTAAATTGAAAAATAAATTCATCATTTTTCGAGTCCCATTCAATTCCTAAAACTCTTTTATACTCATGATCACTTTTATCCAATTCTGTTTCTAAGTAAGTACTATCATCAAGATTTCTCATTGAACTTTTTATTTCCTTATTTCTTATCATTTTCTCATAAAAATCAAAATAGTTTTGTAGTTCTTGGCTGTTTGTTTTCCATTTCCTTAAATTGAAACCACCTTCAGACATACATGTTTTAGACTTTTTATAAAATTCTTTACCCTTCGTTACACTTTCCGTTCCAGATGTGACATCATCAACGTATAAATCTTCAGCGAATCTTTTTACAAACTTTCCATTAAATTTTTCATTTTTTTTAATGTGATGTCTTATTGTTCCATTTAATAAAAAAGGGCTACTAGTCAGTCCAACTATTACTCTTAAAAACCTATAAACGATCAATTCTGAGTCCTGTTTTGCGTCCACGTTTTTATACCAGAGAAATCTTAAATAATCATTATGCTCACTAGAAATTTCTACATTTATGAAAGCTTGTTTGATATCTGCTAATATGGCAATATAATTTAATCGGAATCGCAGTAGTACATCAAATATTTTGGATAATAGATTTGGCCCTGAATAAAGACAATCATTCCTAGGACAATCCATTGTTAGAACAGGAAGCATCAAATACTGCTCTTATCTTAGTAGTTTCCTTATCTTTTCTTACAACTCGTCGCGTTGGTTTGACAAGGTTCTAACTGATCTGCGAAGAGTTTTGAGTAAATCAATTTTAAAAATTGTTATGTTCCTACCATTAAAAATTATCAAAATCTATCGATAATATTTTTTACTCATGATAACATAAGCATTTGCTGTAAGTATTATTAATTTTTGTTAAGAAATGTTTCACTCTTAATAGAAAAATGAATACCCCCAAAATGCAGTTAGAACCTTGTCATAGTGAAATAATCATATTCTCACTATGACAAGGTTCTAACTGCTATTTAACGGTAGTTAGAAATATGTTAGTTACTTTAAAGTTTGTGACTGAAGCAGTTAGTTACTTTAAATTTTGTAACTGAAATAATAATATAATAAAAAGCTAATTTTTATAAATTAGATTATTGTTTCAGTCACAAAACAAGGTTACAACATTTTGTTTACTCATTTTTCTTAAATTAAGTACAACCCTTAAAAGCTTTTCATGTTTATGTTCTAGGTGAAGAACAACTCGATAGTAATCTCTGTCCTCGAGAGGAAAAAGGGAAATGCAGCTTTTATATCTTTTCTTTTTAAGTCTACAAGTTCATTTGTATAATTTTGAATCATGGCTAGATTTAAAATGTATAATGTGAGATGTATGAGTAAATATTAGAACAGCGACGTTAGAAAGGAACTGACTTGTAATTAAACAGCTTTGCTGTTACTGAATACTCCTTGAAGTCACGTGGTTTCATTTGAATGATACGACAAAGATTTTTTCTGTTAACTTGTTTCAACATCCTTATCAATCCAATTGGACTATAAAAATCAGTTTTCCTCATGAGCTTTTCAACTTCCTTATGGGCATGATTCACCTCTTGGGCGCATGAATGACCTGAAGGGAATATTTCATAGTAATTGAGTTAATTTTAGGATTGTCTCTTAAAAAATGTAACACAGCATTTGATAATATATTATTCTGATTTTGAGGAACGCAGGAGTTAGACCAAGTAATTAAGTCACTTACGTCGTTTTCCTCTGCCACATCACTCAAAATTTTGCAAAAGGCACTGGCAAGATTATTGCCACTTCTTCCCGCCATTGATTCAGTCCATAATGCACAGTACACTTTTTTGGTTGTTGAAAAATAAGCTGTCAAATTATACACGGTTTGCTTTCTCAGATAAAAAAGGGAACTAATTTCTGCATGCGAAGTCAAAATAACATTTTGAAGGTCAAAAAGTAAAACCGGAACATTTTTATCTTTTTTTTCTTTAGCACTTATATCTCTCATTTCTTTTTTAAAAACTTGATGTCTTTCAAAGTCTTCTCTCAACATTTCAGACATAGTATCAGTGTTTTCAGCAACTTTAATCTTCTCACAAAGGTCGTTGGGTCAACATTTTCGTTTATACATTTCGCTTTGTAAAGATTATATATTTTTTTAAATATTATGGTGTGACTCAAGGTATTCTCTATTGGTACTTACACAACAATGTGACTCAACTGTTGGAAAAGATTTTATGTGATCCCTAGCTGAGTTGGTGTACGTTTTGGTGCACTGTGCGTTTGCATTTCATTATTTTACCTCGTAGATCTTGTGCAGGAGTATTTGTTTCAAATCTTTGGTAAACTAGCTTTTGTGAAATTGACAGTGTAGTTAGGTAAAATGTTTTGGAAACACGGACTTTTTCTCCTTTTACATGAAAAAAATATCTATAGGCTTAATTCCTTTTTGAAAAAGTTTGTTTTTCAGCGTGGTCATCAGTTTTTATTTGCATTTTCACTACAATTGTTTTCTTCGTGGTTTCTCTTTTAACTACGTAGCCTGGTTTTTATTATTGATACAAAAACGTTTTATTATAAGTTGTTTAAATTTTAATATTACTGATGTTTTTTATTTAACAAGTTAAAATAGTTGCATCGGTGTCAAATAAGAACACTTTTTGTTGATTTTTAGACCTACTTTTTATATGATTTTTGATGGGTATAAAACTCTCTATCATAATATTTAATAAAAACCAGCAAGAGGTTATGAAGTTATTGTTAGTTAGAACCTTGTCAAACAAAATATTAGTTAAATAAAGTTGCAGATAGAATTTTGGCACTTAAGCAGTTTGCTTGTTTTGCGCTATATCGCTGTAAATTTCAGTTTATTTTGTTCATCATGATTTAAATAGTCTAATAAAATGATTAAGTCAATTTTGGCAAAAATGTCATTTAGAACCTTGTGAAACCAACGCGACGAACTGACCTGTGTGCTAGGTAGTGTGCTTTTCCTGGTTCCTCAGCGATTTCATTATCCGGAACTCTTTCAATAATTTTATTCTTTTCGTATTCTTTAAAAATAGCGTCATAATTACTTCACAAATTCTTATCACTCAATTGACTCCTTAACCTATTAAGTCTAATCTCACAAATTTTATAGTTACCTGGTAAACAGTCGTGATCTAGTTTAAAAGGAAGCTTAGTTACGTATCTCTCACCGTGCATAATATCATTTTCGAATTTATGTATCACACACTCATCAGTGGATTCCATTTTCTCCACACTCCAAAATTTTTGTAAATCACTTCTTAGTTCATCAATCTCACTGCGCACATCTTCCACACTCCCTATTAAATTAGCATCAATGCGTAAATTCATGATTACTTTTTTATTAACATTATTTACATAAGGCATTGGGCCACTTAACACCCATCCTAGAACATTGCATTGAAAACATCAATAGTTAGAATGACAAAATTTTGATATATGACCTAATTTTAAACAGATGAAACATCTCTTTTGCTTTTTTAGAATTTCAATTCTGGAATCTAAATTCGTTACTTTTAAACAGTGAGAAGGCTTATGGTTTTCTGAACAATATACACATTGTAAGATTCTTTGTTCTGGTGCTCTTCTATTTTGTGTATGAAAACCTGATGTTATAAAGTTATTTTTGTTTCTATAATTATGAGAAGAATTTTGCTGTGCATTTTTGTTTAAAGAATCGTATTTCAAATTTTTATGTTCATTTTTATCATAATTTGATTTTAAAAGATATTTTGCACAGCACTCTTTAGCTTGTAATTCTTCATTGTAATATTGTAAAAGTCTATCTAAAGTCCACAACTCTCCGGAAAATTTTCTAGAAATTAAAATTGAAAGTTCATCAGGCAGTTTCTCCTCAAGGATAGGAATTAACAAACAGCTGTAAGTTGTTGTTTCTATTTTTAGAGATCTAAGATTACGTATGGCCGGACAAATATTTTTTTAAATAGTTAAATCGATTTATATCATTTAAACCTTCATGCCTATGAATTGATAGATTAAATTGATCCCAAAAACTCTGCCAATCTAAGGGATTCCCATTAAAAACTTGCAATTCTAACTTAGGTAAAATACACTTTGATTCATTTAAGCTTTTAACAGAATCTTTATCTGACTCATTTATTTTTATACTTTTTAATTTTAGTGTCACTCCAGCCATTAACTCATGATAACACTCAACTACTTTCGCACTCTCCAAAACGTCATTTTCAATTTCCTCTTGATCTTAGTTATTTAATATTTCCTCATCAATATTGTTTAATCTCTCATAACTCTCGCTTAAATCATTTTTTAAACCTATTAATTTTGTATAGTTTAAATCCTCACTCTCTAATTCCTCTCTTATTTCGCTCAACAAATTTCAAAAACTTACTCGTAACGCTCTCCTTCTTGCTACTTTCCTTCCTAACGCGGCTGCCATTTTTAAATAAATATGCACAACAACTCAGAATAAATTCAAATTTTCGTCACAATCAACACCTTCAACAATTAAATTCTAATTCTATGAAATCTTCCCAAACAAAATTACAAATAACAAACTCCACTTACTTAAATGTTCAACAACTCAAACTTTACTTAACTCTTGATAAACTTCTTTCTTTAATCATTTAATTCGGTAACTCTTCATAGTTTTTCATCGGGCGCCATGTAAAAAAACTGAACGTTTGGAGAGACAATATATTTAAACTAGTATAAATCCAAGAGTGTCTATGCTGCTCCACCAACAGAATATATAATAAAAAAGAGGTCTGTGGAGAGCACGCACCAATAAATTGACCTTTAACAATAATAACAATAATTAAGTTACAAATACCACATTTAACAACACCCACATACAATAATTAAATAATGAATATCACTTTCAATATGCTTCTTAATAATTAATTTTTTACTGTCACTTTTAACAATTTAAGAAGAGGTGCTAATATGGTATTAGCATTATGCAGCACACCGTGACAATCTCAATGCTGAGACAATACTAGATATTTTAGTTGACTTGAAGAATAAAGTTTTTGTTTAACCTCTAAAAATGTATTATAGACTCGGAAAGTAAATGTTTTCCAAATAATTAAATGCAGGTCAATAGATCAATGAAAATTCAATTGAATCAACAAACATATTTTATACTCTTAACAGAAAAGTTGTTTGCTGTCTTTTATTTGTCATATTGTTTCGTCGCAGTGTTAGTAGACGCATCTGAGTTTTAACATTAACTTTATTATTTCTAGAAGGTTTTTATAAGATGCCAATGGCACCCGCTGAATGACAGAGAACAAATTTTAACAAATCTTTTAGCTATTGCATTAGATTAAATGTAATGGCTTTGCCCAAATGCAGCAATAATGATTAATCATTTTAAGTTTTACGTTTACTCATTTACCAGATTGTCAAGTTTATATTTCTACCAAATTATTGTCCATTTATCAAACAGAATAATGGGAATAAATTTATGTGTTTTAAGTATGCAAAACTATAAGAACGACATTTCAAATGATATTCTTTCTATTTCATAGATAATTGTTTAAAATTGCGTTAAAGTTTGCAGGTTGGAAACTGCTATTCAGCCAAATTATCAGCTCACGTAGTAGTAAAACACAATGTGGATTGTTGCTTTTTTCTCAAATTGAAATCTCTCTTCATAAATCCATTTATCATATTCACCGACTAATTAGCAAACTCCACTGGTAGTTCAGCTTCTACATGCTTGTAGGAGTTAAAAATTTACTATTTCTTCTTTACTTTATAAGTTTTCTTTCTAAGTTTAGGTATGGAAGAGAAGCTTGTTTTCTCTAAATTACTTAACATATTTTTCGTATTAAAAACACTGCGAAATTGCTCTGTATAATCTAGCTCACTCTAGATTATCTTTCAGAAAAGTTTGAAATCAACCGTAATAAATCATTTAAAAGACATAAAGAAATTATAAATTACATACAGTGATAGCAAAGCTGCTTTAGGTATTAATGTTCTGAGAGATGTTAATTGCAAACTCTTCCATTAATGATTTTGTAAAATGTTGTTTGAGATGCCCAGTTTCAAAGTGGTTTAATAATTTTATGAATAATATTTTTGAGTCTTTTTTTGTTGGAATTACGATTTTTTACATATTTTTTTTACGAATTCAGGTTTTCATTTGTGATTTAAAACAAGCGAATGGGCTAGTTCTGGAATCTTTTATACTTTAAATTATTTTTTTTATTTTAAGAGTTTCTATAGTATAAAATGAGTAAAAGTACATAATTCGCAGTTTGAAAATAAGTTAACAAATAAGATAAATTATTTATTAGTTAGTTCAATTAAATATTTGTGTTCAATCAATTTTATGAAATGTAATATAATCCTCTGGTTTTTCCCTGAACATAACTCAATTTAGTAAACAATCCTAAAACTCTTTATAATAAAAGTTTTTTATCAAAAAATAGTTTGTACTTATAGTATTTTAGGGTTTCGATGTTTTTGTACTAAATTCTTATAAACATTTTTCTTACATAAAAAAAATATTTAACTTTAAATATCGGTTTCTTCCATAAATCTCTTTCATTATTATATGAGAAATCGTAAATTCTGAAGTTTATGTAAAATGTTTTTTAAAAAAGTCTATGTATGTTCCAAACAGCTTTGTTTATGTTGCGATTATGATTCCTTTTTAGCATAAACTTTTTCCTAATAATTTGTTAATTAAATAAGTTTAACGCTTGCAACTCTTAACGGTCGATAGTTGGTGGTTTACTATCTGAGAAGGTTTTCCTTTTGCATATGACAGATTCAATATGTGTCGAATGGATATTCAATATAATTTTATCTTTTAAACTAATTTTAAACCTGTGGCAAGCAAAAGTTAAGGGTTCTTTGAATTTTTTTTCTTCACTATTTCTAGGAAAGTTGAAAGAAAATGTTCTAAGATATTCGAGGTGTAGCATTTTTATTTCTCCAATCTAGTAACTCTGCATTTCTTAATTTATAAATTTTATAGTTATTATAAATTACATATTTCACTTCTTCTATTATACTTAACGAAAAATAGTTAAAAATTTTTTACCTGCAAACATTTAAAAACAATATTTTGCAGCTGGAGCAGTAATCTACAACCAGCATTTAACTTTTCGTAAAGTTTAAAATTATCACAAACAGAATTTTAAGTCTAAATCGAATCATAAAAGCCTACCTTTCGAAAGAGGAAAGGAAGAAACTAACAGTAAGGCAAACAAGTACATCATTTTGGCTATATCAAAAATTTCAGAGAAATTCAGTTATTTATATTTCTTCAAACATGTATGGTTGTATAAAGGTTTTTTGTTTAGAAAAATTTCAAACTTCAAAGAAATTCCGCTTACCATTAAAGTAAAATCAAAACTTTGTGAATTATCTTTTTTAAGAGGAAAAGCATCAGCGTTTGCCAATGTGAAGCTCACTCCACTTAGAGGGCAAATTTTTAAGTTACCCGTTTTGCAAGTCTCAATTTCTGCAGCGAACAACTCAAGTTTTGAATTTTAAATCTTATCTATTGAGGCTAAAAGAAATATAATAAGGTTTAGGTTAGAAATAGTACGGAAAAGGTCGGAAAACACAACACAACAAAATCGCAAATGGTTTGACAAACATTAAGTTTAAAGTACCTGAAAGAGATCGAAGAGCAAAATTGAATCCTAAACTGTTTTTACTTTAGGATTCGGTTCTGACTAAGAACCTAATCTTGTTTATTTAATTGAAAAACTTTTAAAAGGTGATTCCTAACTTTTGAGGAACTTTGTTTTAACCTCTTAAAAAGATATTGCTTCTCTCTTCAAGATCGGCGTCGAGTAAGTGATTGAAAAAGAAGAAATAAACTGGTTTATAAAGCAACAATTAAAAATCTAATGGCGAGAATGGGGGATTATTCGCTATGGAGTTTTAGAGTTTTTTCTTTTTTGTCAAAACAATATGGATTTGAAAAAAGGTGATCTCTCTTCCAATAGTTTTTTAACAAACAATCCTTTTCTATTGAATACATTTCATAAACTACAATTGTTTTAAAAGACGATTATATCACATAACTATTATCTGTAATAAACGTCCATCAAATGTTGGCGGTTGTGATAAAGCTCAAGTTTCGATTTACCATCATTCAAAAGGCTTATCTAATTAGATTTTTGGCATAAATGCTTTGCAGTAGTTAGACTTAAATAAGTTTCGTTTGTTCTTTAATGCTCGTATTACCTTTTTTCTTTTTTTTTTGCGGTATTTTTTGAATAGAGTTTAAAGTATTTAGAACAACGAAAGTATAATTGATAAAATAAAAAGCTCAATGCACGGAATTAACCAAGAATAACTAGTCTACTTCAAGATGAAACAGTTTTTAAAAACTTATTTCAAGTCTCATAGCAATTTAACAGCCTAGAAAACTATTGATACATTTTCTTATGTCTTATTGATCTTATTTATTAACATCTTTGTTTTTTTATTCATGATGGAAGTTGGACCAACGAAAACAACTTGCTGGTTTATATTTTCCCGACATCAATTGGAATATAAAACTTATTACTAATAAACTTTTTCGACTTGTCGGAAAAAAGGTATAAGTAGTTAGTTATACTTTTTTAAAAGAAGCTCTTTACGTAATATAAATTAATCAAAGTATGCTAAACTGCTTGAAATGACATACTTTTTTGTAATTTAACTTTACAGATGTTATTTATTGAAGGCATTTATTGAAAACCAACCTTTTCAAAGACCTTAAAGAAAAAAACTTTGTTTTCTAGTTGATAAAAGTGGCAAGTATGGTCTCAGCATGATACGACATAGTGACATACTTAGACAAAACCAGTCACTTTTGTTAACTTGGAAAATAAAGTTTTGTATTTCTTTAACGTCTTTGAAACAGTATTATCAACTTCGAAAATACTATTTTTTCAAACAGATAATTATTGCCTTAGAGATCAATGATAAATCTGTTAGGCCACAAAAGTATTTGATAGACTTAAAATTAACAAATAAGCTAAAAAATTATTCTTGTGAAAGAAGTGATTTATTCTTTAGAATTTAATTTTTGTAACAGTACTGATGATCTTTTTTTAACAAAAATCTTTATCTCTAGTGTTTTAAAATATAGAAGGAATGGAAAATAGGTGTTTTCATCGAATGAGACAAAATGGAGTTCGTTCAAAATATTTTCTGCAAAAATTTTTTTTTTAATAAATTTGTGAGGCTATTAAAAATAGCTGTTACAAGATTTAAGCGATCCTGGAACAGACGCGTGGTTGTTATAAAACGTGTTGTTTTTTGTAAATATTGTAGAGTTTTACAAATGATCTTTTTTTCAGCACTTTATTTTTAGATACTTGAAGAATTACTGAAAAGCTTTTTAAATTGATTGTTACATTCCACAACAACTTGCTGCAATAATCCTAATGTATGCACGAAACTATAATTCAATTATCGCAAGAGAAGGAGAACTTCGACGATAATATCAACGACGAAAGATTTTTTTGCTAACAACAAATCGATAACTGGTAACTTGATTCGAAGAAACAAAGGCAACGTTTGATAACTTACAAACAGAAAGATCACTTAAATGGCAATTATTAGAGTATATTGAGCGTTAGCCGAAAGTGTGTATGAAGATCCAGAAACATCAATAGTAAGAAGAATGTAACTGCTGAGGCTTTTAAGATTATCACTGTACCGAATCTTGTGGTAAGACCAAGATTTATTTCCACATTAGATAAAATTAATTAAAGATAAGATATTAAATGACCATCAAAAACTTAAGAAATACTTCAAAGTGGTTCCATCTCGCCGTAATTAGAATCCAGATTTTGCTAGACTAAATCATTTTTAACTAAATGGAACATTAGACTTTTACAAGCTTGAATCTAAATTATGGCCTTTCCATCTGCGTAAGGTCACTGTATTGTACGGAATATGATCCCAATGATTTTTTTTGGAGATGACAGAGGTAACGCAATTGTCGTCAACGGCCTTCGTTACAGTCAAGTAGTTGACCAACGTTTGGTACCCGAAAGGAATCGATTGGGGCTGTAGATTAATGACTTCTATAGGATGATGCTACGGCCCATACTTCTTGTGAAACAATAGATGAATTGCTACATTATCTACTGATACTATCTCCCTATACGTTGATTTTAATTGACATTCTCGGTCACTGGATTTATCAGCTTTGGACAATATCTGTGGAGCAATCTGGTACCTAAAGTATATATGAAAAAACCAGCGACTTTGAAACGAAATGTAAGAGCCGAAGTTGCAAATGTATCACTCTTGCAATCTTCCATGCAATTACTAAAACTTAATTCTGTTTAACTCTAAGGCTATTTGCTTAAAGATGAATAATTTATTTGTTGACCATTATTTATGATCGTTATAGTAAATGTTTAACGAGTGTTCTTAAGAAAAAACTGCTTCATAAAGTGTTTAACAATGCTTGTCTTGTTATGAAGTGTTTAATATTGTTTGTCTAGTTATAAAGCATTTAACATGGCTTGTCTTGTTAAGAAGTTCTGCAAATTAAACATATTGATTAACAGCTTTTTCAGTAAATACGAATCGCTCTGTCTACGCTCTGTGTTCATTTTATATTTGCTTTCATCCGAAAAATGCAATCCGAGAGTATTTATAAACAGTAAACTTTTAATATAATCAGATAAAATTTGAAGTTTATTTGAAGTTCATTGTCATAGTTGAGAAATCTCATCTTATACGAAACCAGATGAAATTAAAAAGAAATAGTAAATCTAATTATGTTTGCCATTGTTAATACAGATAAAAATATATTAGAAATTTATGAATTCTTTCTCAAAATAATTTCAACTTGGCTGAGATTGATTAAACAACAACAATCGTTTCTTTACTTATGAAAAAACAATTTATTCCCATAAAAAGTATTTTTCATTTAACATTTAAAAGGACCATTTTGTTAAAGTTAAAATTACAGACTTATAATTAGAAATGAGTTTTTTTATTTGATAATGATGAATCCTCCTTCACATATTATAACGTTTGCTTTCAAACAGAAATTCTTTTTGAGCCATTAGAGCAACAGAAAGCGTTAGCGTCTTAAATTTCCAGCATGATAACACAGGCGGTTTCTTGCGTCTTGACCTGATGGTTTTAGTGAGTTCATGACAACTCAACTTTAGAACTTTTACTTCAGGAATTTTAAGATTGTTTTCGTGCAATTTAAGATAAGCTCTAGGATTATTTTTATGGCTCAAAGATATTTGAAAAAACAGGTAAAACCTGTTACAGAAAAAGCATGTGACAGGTAAATTTTTTTTTTTCTGAATTTTTAGTTTTAGAAGAAGGTTGCAAATCATTTCCAACAACAAACTTGCCGCATAAATCCCATATAGCTAGGAAGCTCACAAAACATCTTTTGCAAATAACGGTTTGAAAGTTTTAAATAATCTTAAATATAAAGACTTTTCCAAATTTAAAGAAATAGTTAATGAGCTTAAACTCTGAAGTTTCTATTTTGAATGTCAAAATTGTTTTGAATTGCATACGGGACAACGAGCCATGTTATGACGTCACTTATACTTGCATTTTTACAGCATTATTTATCACAGTATTAGTTCATGTAACCTATATTTTACTAATCTTATGGGTACATTTATATAAAATAGTAACATACAGTTTGTGTAAGTGTGATAAACCATCAAGTGATTTTATGATCATTCATTACACAGGGCTGCGTTTGAAAAAAAATTTTTTGTTCCTTAGCGTTTCTTAGATAATTATTAATGAAAGTGGCCTCCTAAATCTGAATATGACATTCGTTTTGCTCAATCAGGTCAGGTTATTGAAATACAGCACACCTATTTTTTTTTGAGAAAAACATAACTTTCAAGAAATCTCTCATTTTTGTCCTAGTAATGTAATACATTGCAATAATTATTTTTGAACTGAAAATAGGCTCAATTAAACTCCTTTACTAACTTTAAACTTAAAAACAACGTGTGAAGTAATTAAATACTGTAAGAAAAAAACTGTTTCCCGAGGAAAGAAGTCCTTGATGTCTTCCGTTTGTGAAGAGTTATTGGTTCGTCGTGTTTAAGATACCAACAATAGTCAGCTAACATGTTTATGTCCCAACGTCCTTGATACCTGGTCTCTATCGTTTTTATATCATGGTGGAATCTTTCACCTTGTTCCTCGCTGTAATCTCCACAGTTTTCAGGAAAATAGTCAAGATGTGACTGGAGAAAATGTATTTTTATTGACATGCGAGCTCCCAGTTTTTCGAAGCTTTTCATAAGCTTAATGACGTGTGAAACATATTCAGAGCTTCTTTTATTTCCCAGAAATTCTTCAATTACAGTGCTGAACATCTCATTCAATGCCTACCATTTTGATATCAATATCTTTGTCCTTTAACAGAGTTCTAATTTTGGGTCCGTCAAATATACCTGCATGTAGCTTGGCATCACTGATCTGTGGGAACTTTTGCATTAGGTAATTAAAAGCGTGGCCTTCTTTATTCAGCGCTTTAACAAAATTTTTCACCAAACCAAGTTTGATATGGAGAGGAGGAAGTAAAACATTTCTTGGAGGGACTAGTGGTTCAGCTATCACGTTGTAGCAGCCAATTGTGAATGCCTCCCGAGATGGCTAGTTTATCTGCTTATAGTGAAGACTATCTGCCCTACAATCCCATAGGCAAAAGAAGCAAGGGTATTTTGTGTACCCCCCTTGCATCCCAAGTAGAAAGCACACAACCTGAAAAGAAAAAAATTATTCATAAAGATAAAATCTTAATAAGTTAAATTATATTTCTATTTCTTTCTAAAAAATTACCAACAGGTGCTAAAGTATTTTCAAAGGAAAGCTTTATATTGAAAAGAAAACTAGATAAGTATTTTACCTTTAGGTCACCACATATTAGCCAATTGTGGTTGGAGTTCTTCATTGCATCAATCAATATTTTCATGTTCTTGTAGCTTTCTGTCACTGAACTGAATATCCAATAGTTACAAATGCCATTTTATTGCCAATGTGTAGGAGTGCTGCCTTTAGGCTTCTGCTAGAGGAATCAATAAAGAGCCTCCATTCTCTTGGTTGTTAAGGAACGCCAAGTGCCTCTATTAAGCCTTTTGCATCATTGAAATATGCCAACGAGCAAGAAGAATCAACTTCAAAGAACCTTCGAAACTGTTCTTCTCTGTTTCTATACCAATAGAAGGTAGTTTCTTTGCAGAGGAGATTGCTCTCACTAAGACAGGAACCAAGAAGTTGTTTATTCTCTTTAGAAAGACCAAGATCTCTGGTCAAGTCATTTAATTGACTTTGAGTGAGTGGTCTTGACAAAGTTATGCTAAACGTTAGCTCATATGTCACAGATATGTCAGTGTCTTCCACCTTCCATATCCTCTTCTAGTTCGCCTTTTGCAAGTGGAGAAGGAACTGGAACTCCTGGACCATGTGGTACTGCCTTAATGGCAGTAGGATTATTAGGATAGATCACCATAAGTTTGTTTTTCTTATTGACACCTGAAAAAGTTCACATATTTATTTTCAGATTTTTATCCACTCTTCTATACAATTTAAAGAATATTTTTGTTGAATTTCAACACAATTTTTGTAAACAATTCAAACTTCATTAGACTGTAAAAAAAATATATATGTTTGGATTAGTAAAATATTGTTCTTTTAAAAAATTTTCTTACCTTGAAGATTGGTCATACAAAAATAGCATTCTGTAGTATGGTACTTGCCTTCTCTTCATACAATCGGTACACCAAATAACATACAGTTTGCTGTTCCCTCATTCCAGCGCCTTAAGGCTATGACACAGGCTTTGCAGCATATATGTGGGGCAAAGCTTTTGTCTTGATCGCCAAGCCTTATTCCGAAGTATGCACTGTAAAGGGACTTTATTAACGTAGTTATGGTGCATTGCTGATCACTAAAAGTTACCTTTCCATACACATAGCAGAATCTGTTGGGATTGTTTTTACATTTTCTATTCATTTTTCTGAAATAAATTTTGTTTATCTCATATATTAAAAAAATGTAAAAAAATTGACAATGATAGATAAAACTTTATAAATATACTTTAGATACTGTTTATAGATATATTAATACCCAAGTGTCACCATGGAATAGCAATAAAATGGACACTCAGCTATTATATGCGGTATTGAACCCTAAGTCTGTAGCTTAAAAACTAAATCTGATTGACAAATTTGAATCCTAGATTCGGATTTAAAATGCAAATTTCACTGAGAATCATTTAAGAAAACCCTAGGAACGTTTTTGATGCAGATCCGTTTCTCATTTTTTTTAAAATTCAACCGATAATTATGGGTAGAACTTTAAAAAAGTGGGAAATAAAAGAAAAGAGATAGTAAGGAATTTAAAAGTGATTCGATAAAATAGTTATTTCGAAAAAATTAGAACTATTATTAAGGAAAAATAGAAACATAGCATTTAATGTGAATTAACACATTAAAGTATCAATGTTTAACTGAAATCGAGATTTTTACATTCGTTATAATATTCTTATCCACAATATTTTAGCCAAGTTTTGAGTAAAAAGCAAAATTATTCTTTATTCTTTTGAATGTCATGGATAGAAATAAAATGACGATATAATAGCGACAAAATTTCATCATATGGAGTGGCGAATCCAGTCTATCTTATGATATCTATCCATAATATCTAGTGAGAAAAGGCGACTTAAAACGACGAAAAGCACACGGATATATTTTTTTATGCCATAACTAAGTTAACTCATAAAGGTGCTATCAAAATTGTTTAAGAAGTCTACACTTTTTATGGCGCCATTCATGGACTAAGTATCCAACACCTGTTACTACAGTACAATCTCTCTAATTCGAATCTCCTTAATTCGAAAACCTCCGTAATTCGATTAAATATAAAACCACCGTGAAATGCGATTAAGAAGAGTCAACTTTCTATAATTCGAAAATCTCTCTAATTCGAACTTTTACTTTTCTCCGTGAGATTCGAATTAGAGAGATTGTACTGTATATTATAACTGCTCTTCTACAACAAATTCTTGAGATGTATGAAATGTAAAAAAGCGTAATTTATTTTGTTTATTTTTTGTTTTGTTGTTTTTATGGCTTGAGTTACCTAACCAGACAACATCCAATTGCTCAAACTGAGTTCGAAGTAAATAAAACATACTTTGTTAGTGTTGCTTGTTCTAAAATTTGTTTATGTGCTGAAATTAATTATAACATAAAATCTTACATTTTGAACATTTAGTAGAATGTCTTTGTGCATATTTTTTGCAGAAAATTCTATTTAAAATCAGGCGAAATACGTTTTCCGGATTTTAGGAAAGAAACTAAATAAAAAGTTGTAAATAGTATAATTCAATTGTTTTCTGATAAAACTAGCCGCTCAATAAATTTAGTTCATTATACTCTGAACTAGTCACAGAATTCGCTTTCTAAATACACCAGCTTTGACGTTTGACAAGTGTAAAGCACTGCATAAGAGTATGTAAAAAAGAATTGGAAAATGAGGTGAACAGTTTTTTCCAAGAGTAAAGTTGGTCTTATGCACAAAGTATCTAGGCAAACTTCTATTCCAAAATTTGCTGGCCAAAGTATCAGAGAACGTAGTATTATTGATCATATCAAAAAAAAAAACGAAGCAAAACCACAGATATCAAGTGAAAAAGAAGCAAAAAACGTAAACTTTCAAAGGAAATGCTAAACTTTATTGAAAAAGAAAAAATTGAGTAGGAAGAATACTTTGCACCATATGCATCTCGCGAAATCATGGTTAAAGAAGATTCGATTTCAAATATAATAATAGGAACCATACAACCGTATGGTTGTATGGTTCCTATTAGTATATTTGAAATCGGACGTAACATAAAACGCTCCAGCAGTGGAAAAAAATTTTCAGCGGAGAGAAAGAAAGATTTAATCACTAAAAAGGAATCAACATTAAAGATTAAAAAGAAAAAAGGTAATATAACTATAGACGTAGGAGAGTTGTTTTGTTGTCTTTTTGCAGAAGATCTAAAGGAAATTATTATTCAGTGTTTGAAATGCAAAACATTTTGCGATCTATGCGTAAGAGTTAACAAAAAAAAATGATGAAGTATGTGTGTAATGTCTGTGCTTAATAAAAATTAACTTATTATTGAATTCCTTTTTTTTGCTATTGAGTCTTATACCCCATTCACACCAAAAATAAAACTTGTTTTAATCGTGGTTATTTAAACTTGTGACGCATTTTTCCGTTCACACTGCTTTTTAAAACCATGTTTCAAATAAATGAGTTTAAAAAACCATAACTAAATAAGACAACATCGCGAGGTTGTTTTATTTAAAAGCTTTAAATATTTGGAAGCCGAGTGGTTTTATAAATCTCCATGAAAAAAATATTCGCTGTATCTTATATATATATATATATATATATATATATATATATATATATATATATATATATATATATATATATATATATATATATATATATATATAAAAGATACAGCGAAGGATGACAACTTTGTTGGTACTTAAAGTTTCTATGTAATTGCTCTTGCAAGCAGGCTATTGAGCATTCTTGAGTGAAGAAGTCTTTTACTAATCACAAATATATATATATATATATATATATATATATATATATATATATATATATATATATATATATATATATATATATATATATATATATATATGTATATAAATCAAAAGAAATTATTTGTATACGATTTTTTTAAATATTCTCCCTTTATATCTCTCTTACATCATATATGATACATTTAAGTATATATTTATGTGTATTGTAAGTATGATTTGTGTTTTAATAACAGCATTTTCTTCAAATAGCTTATATAAAATACTTTAATGAATACACAAAAAAAAGTTGTCAAAAGGTCTCGACATTGGGATGAGACCGAAACAAAAGTACTTATACTGAAATGGTCAGAAGAAAATATTCAGGAACAGTTAAAGTCATGCACGAGAAAGATGAAAATATGGGATGATGTGGCTGTATATGTCAAAGCAGCAGGATACTTAGACCGAGATGGAGATTCTTGTAAAACAAGAATACACACTCTTCTCTGTGCATATAGAAGTTATATGGACAATAAAAGAAATGCTACTGGAGCATCTGCACATAAAGTACCTTGTTGTTTTAATGAAATCGACGGAGTTTTGAGAGGAAGACCAACTACTTTTCCAACACATTTAACAAGCTCCTCTGGTAGTTTTTCTTTGCTAACAATTACAGATAACGCTACTTTTGAGCAACCTAAATCTGATGAAATTGATTTTAAAAATGAAATAAATTTTGTTTGTGATAGCCCAGTCAATAATGCAGCTAAGACTTTACCTGAAGGATCAACAACAACTTCCAGTGGTAATTATTTTTTTAATAAAAACAAAAAAAAAAGAAGTTCAGCTGAGTTATTATTTGAAAAACTTGATGCAAACATGAAAAGTTTTATAAAAGCGCAAGGTGAGACAGATAAAGAGTTTTTTTCAACATTATTTGAAAGTGCGCCTAAAAATAGTTCTTCTGATAAAAAAGATAAAAGTACAGTATTGTTAAAAGTGAGAGAAAAAGGAGATGAATTTTTTATTGAAACAGAAATGCTTGTGATGAGTATGGAAAAGTTGACTGCATTAATTCTGGATGATTTTAACTATAATTTCAGTCAAAATATAGTTATAATAAAACTTCCCAATGTACGTGTAAGGAATGATAAAGATGTTAAAAGGTTGTTGAATGGTGATGAATTAGAATTTTGGAGATTATAAAAGAGATTGGATATATATATATATATATATATAGTTAATTGTCATTTTTTTGTTCTTTTTCTTGGAATGAACCTTTATTCCACACATCTTGTTTATTAGAGACTAAATACTATTTCTGTTATGTTTTTGATTCTATTTTGTGTTATTTTTGTAATTTTTTTCAATAATCTTAGAGGAAATGTGTATTTTGTCATCTCTTAAGTTGTACAATTGAGTTGTAAAAAAACATTGCAAATATTTATTGCAGTCTTAATACTTCTTAAAATAAAGAAATCCTAATTTTATGAAAAACTATGTCTTGGAATTACTAATAAAGTTTACACAACTTGAAATATATTGTTTTATTGCAGACCGAATTACTTCTGCTTCAATTTGAACAGAATCATTTCTTCCAGTGCTCATATTAACCTCACTACCTTGCAACCACTCTTCAGAAAAGCTCTGATTACTGATTTCACAAAAGTTATGAAGAATGCAGCATGCACTTACTATTTTAACAGAATTTTCAATAGATGTGTCAATTCGTTTGGAGATGCATTGGAATCTTCCTTTAAGCCTACCAAAAGCATTCTCCACTACTACACGAGATCTACTCAGTGAAAAGTTAAAACTTTTTTCCTCTCTTGAAAGATTCCCACGGTCTGAATAAGGTTTCATTAGCCATTCTTCCAAAGTGTATGCAGAATCCCCTAAAATTAAAGGAGATATTTTTTTTCCTGCTATGTTCCTTGAGAACTGGCTTGGTAGAAAACTTTTTTGCTGGCATTCTAAGTATAAAGGGGAGTTTTTAAACACACGAGAATCGTGAGACTTGCCTGTCCAGCCAACAAATATGTCTCTGAAAAGATATCTGCTGTCAACAAAACCTTGAAGAATAATCAAATGATAATCTTTACGATTAATGTAATCCTCTGGATTCTCTTTCGGTGCTTTTATTCTAATATGGCACCCATCAACTGCACCAACAACAAGTGGAAAGCTCGAAATCTCTTCAAATTGTTTCATTATTTCTTTTACCTCTGCTTCTCGAGGTAAATATATATATTTGTGTAGTAAGTTATCAACAATTGCATTTGTTACCAAGTGAATTATTTCACATACTGTTGAACGACCCAGACCAAAAAGGTTGCTTATGGTTCGAATGTCAGAAGACCCAGAAAAAAAATACAAAGTTACTGCAACTTTCTGCTCAACTGAAACACTCTTTCTATAGTTAGTGTCTTTTGTTTTTACATATATTGTTAATTCTGAACATAAGTATAGAAATGCTTCTTTTGTCATTCTGGTATTTGCAACCCAGTCAGATTCTGACCAATACTTATTCATGTTATCAAAATAAAACTGCTGAGATCTCGATTTCTTCCAAACAAACCGAGGTCTTGAGATATAGCTGAATAAAATTTGATTTATCAATTCCAAATGAAAGTAACTTCTATGGCGTCGTCTTCTGCAATACTGCAGAACATTAACTTTAGTTAGGAAAATCGATATCTCTTGATTTCGTAAACTTTCCATTTTGTTTTTGTTTTTAAAAAATATTTCAAAGTAGACGTGACCGAAGTATTGTATAAAAAAATTTTTGCTTGAGCTAGCAAATGTAAGTTTTATTCGGTTTCGTAAAAATGAACCAGATTTATTCTGGTGTGACAAGGATAATAGTTGAAAAAGGTTTCAACTGAACCCCGTTTTAAAAGCGAGTGTTATTAAAACTCGGTTTTGTTGGTGTGAATGGGGTATTAGTTTTTAATAAAATGACCATTCTCAATGAATTTGTTCTAAATAAATACCTAGTAATTGTATTTTTAGGTAGGTACGACTTAAGCCATAGATGGTACCACTTAAGACACTGGTTTCGTAAATCGCATCCTTGCAACTATTTTTTTAACTTAGATTAATTTATATAACAACACAAAGATTTTGTTAGACATTTGTCTATGATTTGAATTATTATGTAGTCTAATCTGATGACTGGTAATTGGTGATTAGATGTTGCTAATAAATAGACCTTTTTGGTATTTACACTAATCGGCATTTTTTTTTTAATTGCAATAAAATTGCAATTACAATTGGCCAATATTGCCAATCGCTTGCAATGGATTGGCAATTTATTGGGCAATAATATCGCAATATATTGCAATATTGACAATAAAATTAAGTTATTATTATTGCAATATTGACAATAAAATTGCAATAAAATATAATTAATTTGACATGCACCTAGCTTTTTGAACTAATCAGACAACACAATTTAGTTGTCAAATGCGGCAGCTGTACACCCTAGTTACATAATACAATATGCAGTGTAAGACAGGGTGTGCAGAGCAACTACATTGGATCACCTGAACAATGTTTAAAATAGCATTATAAATGAGCACAAGTACATTCCTGGAGTATCTAGACAATATATCCAGCCGCAGCGCGTCAATCAGCAGCGGCAACGCGTCCAGCAGTAGCGCGTTAATCGAATAACGTCTACGAGCAGTGCGTCCAGCAGTAGCGCGTTTTACAACAGCGCTGAAAGTTTAACATTGACGTACACTTTAAATTCATATTAAATGCTAACTCTAAAAAATCAAAACGACAACAAAATTTAGAAAATAGATTGTGTATTTGTTTAACACAGAAATATAACACATGCACAAAATAACTCAAAACATATTGTAAACACAAAATAGCTAAAATCGCTCATGACCCCGCACCACAATAAAAACGTCACTAATTTCTTTAGTCTTTACCAAACTATTTTTTACTACTTTTATTGTCTCGGAAAAATTGATTAATACTCGCTCGAACAACACGCCAGTTGTAAGTCTTGAAAACTTTGTCCAGTGCACCTTTAACTTCCTGCACTTCTTCTTTGTCCATATGAATGCGTGCAGTTGGTCCATTTGGTTCACAAATACGCGTGCAAACAAACTCTTTTCCAAATCGCAAAACAATAAATTTTCTTGCGAAGCTACACGGGTTTCGTTTTTGAATGTCATTTAATTTAAAAACGGCATCAAATCCAGGATACACGGTCTAAAAATTATAATACAGATGAGTTCGGATTTAGTAAACAATCTGGTTTAGTAAACTTTGTTCAATGCACGGTCAAATTAAGCTACCTAATATATGTAAATGTGCCACTAGGGTATTGACTTTTTGGTATCTCCAGTTTCCAATATAAAAAACAGATGAACTTTGGTTTGAAAGTAACTGAAAAGTCATTGGTTTTATTTAATTTTTGAAAAAGGTCACCCACCATGACCCTTGATTACACGCTGGCTCCCATATATCAGTGAATTTTCTTCTAAAGTATATCAACCTGTCTCAAAAGAACCAGAATTTCATAGAGATTTCAGAAATAATAATGGTTTTAAATAAAAATAAATTGATTAAATTTTATATATAAAAACAATTATCTTAAACTTGAAAAGGTCTTTTTTTATGAGATTTTGTTTGCAATATTATTTCTTAAAATATTTCAGTAGAAAATACTATGAACTTTGAAAACACTTTAAAATTCTAGTTCTTTTGAGACCCAGGTTGATATACTTTTAAAGAAAAAAAAATTCAATGATATATAGGAGCCAGTGTGTAATCAAGGGTCATGGTGGGTGACCTTTTTCAAAATTTAAATAAAACCAATAACTTTTTAGTTACTTTCAAACCAAAGTTCATCTGTTTTTTATATTGGAAACTAGAGATACCAAAAATTTACCAAAAAGTCAACACCTTAATGTGCCACCCTTTCCTGAAGCAATCAATATTTCCTTTTTTTAATTCGGTCAATACTAGCTAGTGCTGCACTCATTGGATGAGCTTTTTACAACTAAATTACAAAAATTAAATTTGACTTACATTATCATTAATAGTTTCATTTTCTATTGGGTGTAAAATTTCAGCCAGAAGTTTGTTGGTCTTCCTTTGTTCAACGAGAAGTTTCTTTTGTTCAACCAAAATTGCTAATGTTAAAAACAATAGAGTACTTCTATGTACAAGCACAATATGGTAGAGCTTATGCAAATACAGTATTTTAACTAACCTTCTAAACAAGACAGACTGCTCAACTTTGGTGTACCACAGTGTTTGGTTTTGGGAGCATCATTATCAACATTGTCATCAAGCATGTCAAGCTTGCGCTTTTCCAAATCTCTACTTCACTTTTTTTAGATGATCCTTTTTGATAGTTTGAAACTGATGCAAAGGAGTCTGATTCTATAAATGAAACGAACAATAAAAATATATTCAAGAAAGTACATCAACGAAATTGCAATAATATTATTAAAATAACCTAAAGAATGGTCTTCATTAACGCGTTTTTTTTTTCAGCACCTTTGATTTAGGAGTCGATTTGTATTTAGGTCCATTTAGGCCTATACATTCTGAGACTGGTGCCATATTGTCTGAATCTATAGAAAAATACAAGAACAATTAAAAGTTGTAGTTACATACACAGAATAGTAAATTCATAACAAAATTAATATAATATTATACTTGTAATTGTAACAAGTTACCTGAAGATGGGTCTTCATTATGTTTTCTTTTTCCCACAGCATTGCCTTCAATATAATTGAGGGCAAACTTACTCACTTCATCACTGCTAGGATTTTCGTCACCAAATTCATCCATAAAGTTATGCAATGACGTTTCAAATTTACAACATTGGGTAATAGACCCCTTATATATTATGACAGCTGAATGTTGTTTATTTGCAATGAATACATTCACTACATTTTTCTGTTAAGTAAAAAAACATTAAATTTATTTATCTACATCAATTTTTTCAACATCTTTAAAAAGTGGGCTTATATTTTAGGGTGGACTTTAATTAAAGTATATAGGGTAATTGTCATCTGTAGTTGTATTTTAATGCACTTACCACTTGAAACTAAAGGCATTCAACAGATGAATAATGCTTAAAAAGTGTATTTGAAAGTGATATAGGAGGTGTATGACGCTCATGCTTCTCACAGTCCTTGTACCATAAAAGAACAAATGTTGAAGAAAGCTTTTGAGTGTCTACAAAATCCAATTTCTTGGTTCTATTTCTATCAGGATAAGCCATTATTTAATAATATAAACCTATGAAAAAAATTAAAAACAACACAATCAAGATAGCTTTACAAAGTTATCAAAATATAAAATTTATAAAAAAAAACTTGCTTGTACAAAATTTATAAAAATGTTTTTGTATTAAATGCTTGCATAATTTTTATAAAAATAATTTGTTAATATTGTAAATTATTATTAAAACATTATGTAAATTTTTATGTAAAATATTATGTAAAGTTTTATAAAATTAATTTGTAAATTTGTATAAAATGCTTGTATAAAAAAACACACATGCATGGTTTATTTGTTTATTTATCACAAAATTTACATTTAGCCACTCTAAGCATATTCAAAAAGTTCTTTCAATGGTGTTAAAATTATTACTTCTTTTGTGAGTAGTTTACTTTTAAATAATATGCATTTGCAAACTAGATTGTCAGCTGGAATAACAACAATATTTTGTGTTTGTTCAACAATAAAAAATAAGTCATCATCAATGTTAACTTTCACATTTCCAATCATATCACCAAAAGTAGATACTAACTTGCATTCCACATTTAATAGTTGTAACTGAACATGTATAACATTGTCAACTAAAGGAAAATCCAATATGATACCAAACTTATTATGTCCAAATTGACAAGTGTAGCTGTTATGTTTGCCATAAGTTTTTGAATGATAAACAATACCATGTTTTAACAATTTGCCAGGATTTAGCAATTGCAATGCCAATATTTAATGCTTGACAAATTTCAGATTTTTTAGGATGATCTGTTGTTTGCAAAAAACAAGAAGCTGTTTTGAAGTCAAGAAATTTTTGCACAATCTGCTGTGGGTGACCATGTGTTCCTTTCATCATTTTTTTATAATTACTAAGCCGAGCTTCAAAACAAAACATTGAGTAATTTGTCACACTTCCATGCATTTTAATAATATCGCTAACATGACCAAGTAGATGAACATTGATAGTATTCATATATAAAGGAAGCAACTCAGACAATGATTTTTGATAAAAATTAAACAGCTGGCTAATAACTGATACTTTATCTAAACATATTTCACTGCTTGACAAGCGCATGCCAATTACTAGAGAATAGATCATCATCATGCAGTCATGATTCAAATATGGCAGAAAATATGGAACTGCTAAGTATAAAATAAAGTTTTTAAAGTAATGGCCTTTCCAATGTATAAATGATTTAATAGTTGGTGGCTTAGGCATGTTATGTGGCATTTTTTGATCAGCAAGTAAGATTTCCAGAGCATTTAATTTTGCAGCACTACCAATAAAAAATGCTTCATGTTTATTGATAACAGAAAATAAACAAATTAAAAGTTTTTTTGAGCAATTTTCGTAAAACAGATGTAACACATCAATAAGTATCATATCTGGCACTTTAACAAATGACATTTCACTAAAGATATTCAAGCCTTTAATTCCAAATACAGATACTTTTGATTTTTCAGCTAATCTAGCATATTTGGCATACATTTCAGATGTTTTAAGATTATATTTTGTATCTGAATGTGAATAAATTCTTGCTGAACCATGTTTTCTTTCAATTGTTCTACCAGGATGTTCACAATAATGACATCCAAATTCACCATTATATTGCTTATGATTGATAATTGAGGCCACTGCAGGTAAATCAAAAACCAAACCAACAATATGAATAACAACTTGGACATTGTTAATTTCAAGGGGTATTTCAAACAGTTTTTCATTAATGCACTCCTAAAAAATAGTTAGTAATATAGTAATTATGCCTAATTGTTGTTTGTTTGTTGTTTATTATCATTACTTATAGTGGTAGAATTCTTTCACTGTTCCACAGCTGGAACAGTGAAAGAATTCTACCACTATAGGAAAATCAATTAACTATAATTTTAATATAAAAAATAACTATTAATAATTGATTTACCTTCAAATAAGCATGCCAATTAGGTTTTAATGATGAGAACCATAAACCAAGAAGTAATGTATTTTCAATTAGAAACCGTTTATAAGATGGTAAATCCAAAATAATTGCATGAAATGGCCACATTGTAGTCTTTTTTTTGTGTATGGTTCTCCACCATCAGTTGACATTAACAAATGAATATGTAAAACATTTTTAGATTTCATATTTTCGACAAAATTTTGTCTCGAAATTAAATCACTCTTTCGTTTACCCAATATAATTTCCATTTGATAAGATTTAATTGCTCCCAAATTTTGAGATAAAACAAGTTTCATTTGGCTAATAATATCCAATATAAAGATATGTGATGAACAAAAGATTTAGTTTACATGTATCAACTAAAGCTGTGCAGCAATCATGACAATAATATGTATGGGTTGGTTCAGTATGGGAGAATACATTTTTTTTAACAAATCTACGAATCATTTTAAGAGATGAAGGTATGTCTTCTACACACTGGAAAATCTATTAAAAAAAAATTAAAACTTTAAAAGTATAGCTATTGAAGTTTTACCAACCAACCCAGGCCCCAACCTTAGTTGAAATGAAAATAAGACTAGACAGTAATGTAGAATGTTCCTAATTAAAAGACTCTCTACTTATGCCAATTTTCTCAGACTTTTTTTACAAATTATTGGCAATGTGCACCATTCCTGATGGTAGCCAGAGCTAAACTGCCAGAGCAGCATTTTTTGCAGTGCATTACTTGATATGACAGGCTCAAAGACTAGTCTGAATAGACTGGCTGTATCCATTTTTAATGTAAATGGAGAGTTTTAGAATAAAGCCATGGCTAGGCTGTGCGTGCTGCAGCCCATGCAGCCTAAGCAAATAAATTGACTAAATCCTTTCATGGAACCATTGCAATAATTAGGAAGAGAGAATGTTAACTTTAAGACTTTTTATAAATCTTCAAATATAGCAACTTTCCATGTTTAGCGACTTTAAATAAATTTATGTATTTTTAAAAATTTTTTTATTTATTTGATGTTGTTAATTTATGTAATTATTAATTGATGTCATTTTATTTTTGGTGTACAAAACTGTTATTACCTTATAAATTTTTTTTTTTTTTTTTTGGTGTATTGGTAAAAATTAAATAAATTTTGGCGTTGTTGATATATATTCTGTGAAAAAAAAAAAGAAAAAAAATATGGAATGCACCCTGGTTCAGGTTTTCAGTGGCATTTGTCTGCCCAAGACAATAAATGCATTTTGTTTTTGTAGTTTTTTAAAATTATGCCAATAAACTAAAAAAAAAATAAAATTTAATACGCCAAAAAATAACTTTTAGGGCCTGAGAACACTAAAATAACCCATTTTTCAGGCCATTCAATAAATAAATATACAAAATATTTTTATTTAATTTTAATTTTATTAAGTCTTTAAGCTTGAACAGTAGCTTACCTATTACAGAAAATTTTTGGAATAAAAGTCACTAAACTTGAAGATGTCTGAGTTTTAAAATATTTTAATCAAGGGCCAAGTTGGTTGGTAATTTCATTAGCTTGGCAATATTCATTTACAAGTACATCGCACAATGTAGAGGCTACATTTTACATACCAGCAAAGTCTTCAAAAAACGATCAAATGCGATTTCAGTCAATGAATTGCTAATCATTAAATACAATAAGGTTAAAAACATAAACGTTTTGTTGGTAAGTGGATCAAATAAAGAATTTTCAAATGGATTACAACTAAAAAACTGAAACATGGAAGCTTTTGATTCTTCCTCAGGCTCAGATACTACAATTTCTTCTGTTTCTTGGGTAAATCTACCATTGTTAACATTATCATGCGTATCGCTACCGTCGGACTGAGAACTACTTTTAATGATGTCCTCTTCAGAAGACGTAGACTCAGCTGTAGAGTGTAAAATTCCTCTTTCGTACTTTCTGTTAAAAAAGTTTCGTTTCATTGCGCAAATAAAATTTTAACAAATTTTCCAACCAGACAGGTTCGTTCCGCGCATGTACAAAACGCCACTTTGAACATTAAAATCATTCAAAGTCGTTAAAACCGATAAAAATAATTCCACATTAACTTGCAATAAATCCATATTATACAGTTGCAATAATATTGCAATAATATTGTAATATTTTAACAACAACCTTGTTACTGCTTATTAACACATTAAACGTATGTAAAACAAAAAAATGACAAGGGTAATTAGAAAAGCATCGGAATTATTTTTATTTAAGTGCATTTAAATTACATTTAAAAACACATTGCATTTGTAAAATTTTGTTGCATTTTTAGTTGTCAATTTATTGAGCAATTAGTAGCAATTTTAATTGAAAACGCAATAATATTGCAATATGTTGTAATATAACGCAATATATGTTGATCAGTGTAGCTTCCGTGTAGTTTTGTATTAGTTAAAATTTAAAAAAAAAGAAGCCTTTGAATCCCAATTTTTTCGAGTTGTTATGTTTCTAATATTTCTTCCTGACAAAAAATTTCCCACGTCATTTTAGGAAAGTTTACCGAATTTTTTTAAGTCTATTGAAGACGTTATTTGGAAAACAGGGACTTTGATTCGAGTGAGGAACCAATAGTTTCATTAAACTTCTAAAATAATGAACTTGTATTTACACTGCAAGGTTACTTTTTGTTTTATTCTGTAATCTTTCGTTCAGTCTTCTCATTCTGCAGTTTGACAGATTACAGTTTATTAAGTTATTATAGTAATATAAAGGGTATAAGAGTTAAATAAATATTACAAATGAAACAACCATAAAATGAAATTATGTAAATCATCAATTATTCTATTGTTAGTTTATATTATATTTAAACAAATTTTTTCAGCTAATAAACATGTTGTACGTTACAGTATATTGGAGTCATGTGAGAATAATTATATTTCTCTGCTCTAATATCGTTCATCACCAACTGCGTAGCAAACATCTGAAAATGCACCTCAACTACTCCAAGCTGTCAATGCTCCTAAAATAAATCATACTTCTAACGGATAAACAGTGAAGTTTGAGATATTTTTAACGGTTTTTTTATTTTTGAATTTTTTTTTGTGCACTCATTCATTTAATGTTTTTATTTTAGAGCCCACTCTCTGTAGCTGCTGCTGGCAAAGTTTTAAGAAAATATTCTTACTATTTTTAATTTACATCAAAATCAAGCGTGAAAGTTTGATTGAACGTGTGTACAGGTATTGTGATTCGCATTTCAAGGAAGATAGAAAAGTCGTCGTGGATCATTTTTTGAAAGAAAATCACCCAAGAGCAAGCATTTACAGATACATTTTAATGTGGGAAAAAGGCAAATCAAAACTTCGTGCTGTTGGTTCTGATCGAAAAGCTAAAACAATAACTAAAACCAATATTACCAAGTTGAAAAGCATGATTGATGGTCGTTCTGGCATTTCCAGCTGACAAATTGCTCGAAAGCTCAAGTGCAGCCAATATCACGTTGTGTATACAATTCAGCAACACAAAAATATTGTTTACCAATAAAAAAACAGACCATTCCAGCCCGTCCTCTTGAGCAAGTGTCCGAGTTACAAAAATGTTGTGGCAGATTGCGTGGAAAATTTTATCGGTGGGATTTCATAATTGATGATGAATCATACTTCACATTTTCTCACTCTGATAAGAACTCAAGCGTTCATTATTGGTCAAGCAATCCAAAAGCAGTTTCTTGTGGTGTGAAATACAAGTCCAAGGCAAAGTTTAAAAAGAAAATGCTGGTATGGTTAGAATTTTACCTCGAGGCATCTCAACACTCTATTTTGTTCCTTCGGCCCTTGCTGTCAAACAAAATGTGTATTTGAAAGAGTGCATTATCAAAAGATTGATGCCTTATATTAAAAAACATCATCCTGAGGGTAATTTTGTGTTTTGGCCTGACATGGTTTCAGCCCATTATGCTAAATCAGTGATAAGCTACTTGATCTCAAAAGCATCACACTTGTACAAAAAGCCGATAATACTCCTGCAGTGCCTGAACTTCTTCTAGTAGATAACTTTTGATCATATTTGAATGGAATGGTTTATAAGAACAATTGGCAGGCTACTTCGGTTAATGAAATAAAATAACGAATCAAGTATTGTTTGAAGAAAGTAGATGTAAATGCTGTACAGAATATGTGGGGAGGGGTGTATCGAAAGCTTGATTTTGTAAGACGAAACGGTGAAACAACACTATCGCAACTTCAAAAATAAATTATTTGATTATAAATTTACGAGCTGTTTTTTATTCTATCAAAAAATATTGATCCACTGTAAAGTTAGAGCGTTTCAAAAAAAATCTCAAATTTTACTATTCACCCGTTATTTGATTAGAAGCAGTAAACAAAATCTTAAATGAGAAAGTTTCTCGATATAGCAAACCTTGACAGTACTTCCACATTGCAGTTTTCAGAGATACTTAAGATCTGAACATTACAACTTCCACCCAAAGTAAAGTTAGTACAAGTTTCTGTTCAGGTACGTTTGGGAAAAGAGAAATCAATATGACAAGATGTTGAATATGCTCCCCATGAGTTCCTATTGCAAACAATACCTGAAATGTTTTGGTCAGAGGCAGAGCAGGAACAAAAGTAACCAAAAACAAACAATATTCTGCTGCATTTGTTAAAAATTATTTCACAACAATTTTTCTGGTAGGTCTGTTTGACTGACAAGCACAAAATAGTAAAAGCTTTTAGCTTTATAACATTTGTTATGACTTTCAATAGCTTAATTTAAACAAAGAAGCAAGCATTCAATAATATCCATTTAATTATTGTAAATATCTTGCAAATCCCAAATCAAAAAAAAATTAAAATTACCAGGACACGACACTCACTTTGCAGGTTTCAGTTTCGAAACTTGATCCCATTCAATTAGCATTATGAGATTCTCCAAGAAGTCCTTGAATGATATTGAAAGGGTGAAATGTTGGGATTAGACTGAAAATTTTCAGGACATACACTCCAAGCACTCCATGAAGAGTATGCACCTGTTGAGAGTAGCCTAGAATTCATTTAAAAAGTTAACACGTAGACTGGGGTTTGAAGAAACAGTATAGTGCCAATTTAACAAACTTCATCAACTCTCAAATATGGCCCCCATCTTCACCTGGACTTTACCCTCTCAGCAATTTAATCTGATCAATTTTAGAGAAAAACTTTTGTTCGAAAGCCCATGAAAAATAATTGCCCTTAAAGCAATCTTTGCTGCATTAGTGGGATAAAATCGGGGAAGAAGCCCTTGATTTCTGAACACATTTGACGATCTGAAGAAAATCTAAAATCGGACATTTTGAACATCTTCTGTGATGAGTTTATGGATGTATAAAACTTTAATTTTTTGGTTTGTTTTACTTTCACTAATGCTTTTTTCTAATGAAAAGTGTTTAAAAAGTGATTCTGTTATTTCTTTTTACCCTGTAAATAAAAAAACTTTTCACAAACTTTACCTCTAACTGTTTATTTCAGTTAACAGAGAATGAAATTTTTGCTGCTTTTTTTTTTAGTTCATTTCTTTTTCATTTTTCTTTTATTCAATTTGAATGTTCATTTTTTCAGTTAAAATATTAGTAAACGGATGAACGCATGCGCGTGTCTGCGTGTAAATACTATGAGCACTAATTTATATAGTTCATGAACAATAAGTTGCATTTGAAGTAACTTTATGCCTAAGGTAATGACTTTGATTTAGAAGTTATGAAATTCTCTTCCTTGCTTTTAAGCCTTACCAAAAAACTAATAAGCAATAGTTCTCATAAAAATATTCAGGAAGAAATCTTCCTTTTAACTTAACGACATTTAACGTCAGAAAACAATATCTAAACTATTAAACTGAACTGAACACACTGCATACTCAAGATTACCTATGTTGCCATTAATTTCGCAATCTTCTTTTAGATTAAGTGTATTAGAATTTATGCAAGAATGCTCTCGCCTTTGATTTCCAACTGCCCCACAAACGACAGAGCAAGACTCATAATGCACTCCAACTTGTCCACTGAATTTGGATTTAAATAACAAGCAAGTTTTCTATTTAGCATTAAATCTCTGAAATATTATTGGACAACATCTTTTTTGGATCTCATCTTTTGTATTAAAATAAAATCCATGATAAGAGAAATGTGTTACTACAAACATTTCTTAAGCTTTGTAGAATGTATATTTTTCTACCTGAAAATCTGATTTTAATCAAATTTATGTCTTTTAAATCAAGAGAAAAAAA